>NC_134906.1:21301388-21363888 GCF_041734735.1 Babylonia areolata
ATTCTTGTAAGTTAATCATATTGGTCATATCAAGGCCTCCTTCTCCATATCCAGACTCCATTACTTTTCTTTTTACTTTTTCAAATGCCTTTCTGTTGCTATGTTTTTTTTGCCAAAGAAATTTATATAGATACGTATTTATTTTACATAAGACTGTGCGTGGTAGACCAATCGACTGCATGACGTAAACAAATTGACTAATTAAGAATGTTTTTATTACAATAACTTTACCTTGTATGCTGAGATCTCTTTTACTCCAATCTCTTATTAAGTGTTTCAAATGTTCCATTCTACTTAACCAGTTTTCTTCAATGTTTTTTGCCATGTTATTTGAATCGAAATATATTCCTAAAATTTTTACTTTATTTACTACTGATATTGGAATGTCTTCATCTTCATTTTTTTTACCTATCTTTAAGGCTTTCGTTTTTTGTATATTCAACTTTAGTCCCGAAAATGTTTCAAACATTCTAAATATTTCCAAGGCTTTAATGATATCCTCTTTATCATTTAGGAATAATGTTGTATCATCAGCCATTTGCTTTATTTTTGAATAAATTGCGTCTCTCTCAGCAGAAGTTGGTTGTTTAATGCCTACTATTGTACTATTTCTAATCCTAATGGCTAACACTTCTACGGCTAAAACAAAGGCTAAGGGGGAGAAGGGGCAACCTTGTCTAATTCCGCAAGAAAGACTGAAAGGTTCAGATATCCATCCACCGTGGTTAACAGAACTTGAGATATCATTATTCAAAACATAAACCCATCTCTGAAAATCAGTACCAAAACCAAATACTTGAAATACATGTTGCATAAAAGTTTTAGACACAGAGTCGAAAGCTTTAGCAAAGTCAACTGCAAGTAAGTACCCAGCTTTATTGGTTGTGTTTAAATAATTAATCGTGTCATCTATTGATCTTATAACTGTGGCGATATTCCTACCTCTAATGTATCCTACCTGATCCTCGTTTACTAGCTTACATATTACATTATTGAGCCTCTCTGCTAAAACTTTTGCTAATATCTTATAGTCGGTGTTAGTAAGTGTTATTGGTCTCCAGTTGTTGAGTTTGTCCCTATCTAAGTCTTTACCTTTGTGTAACAGAGTAATTATTCCTTGCTTTTGAGTGAATGATAGTTCTCCTTTGTGAAATGACTCGATGAAAGAGTCTGTAACAATATGAGCTAATTTAATCCAAAAAAACTTAAGAAATTCGACAGTAATTCCGTCACTTCCAGGTGCAGAACCATTCTTCAATTTTTTCAGCGCATTTGTTGTTTCTTCTACTGATACCATTCCTTCACACAGGTTAGCGTCATTTTCATCTAAGCGTGGGAATGTTTCTTCTTCTATAAATGTGTTAGCTGCTTCAATGACATTTTCTACTGTAGTGCTTTGATTGTAAAGATGTTTGTAGAATGAGACCTGTTCGTGTAAAATGTCATTCTTGTTAGTTATTACTTCTCCTGTATCTTTGTGTAATCGAGTTATAATTTTTCTTTTCCCTCTGGATTTTTCTAGACTAAAAAAATATTTTGTGTTGCGCTCACCCTCTTCAATCCACTTTACTCTTGACCTAATCTGAGCTCCTTTTGCCTTATCTATCTGTAAGATTTCTAATTTTTGCTTTAGTTGTAATAGACTTGCATTTGCTTCTGTATTATCTGGATTCTTACTTAATATTTCTTCTTTTTCTTTTATTTGTTTTTGTATATTTTGAAATTCATTGCGTTTTTTACACGAAAGTTGTTTTCCAAATTCACTACAGAAATTTCTGATGTCTACTTTGCACAGTTCCCATCTACTAATGCTAGATGAATATTCGTTACTATATTTATCTAAAGATGTCTCAAGAAGGCTATTCATTTTTTCTACAAAATCTTTGTTTTTCAGGAAGCTATTATTAAACTTCCAGTATCCGGGACCTCGTGTAAAATCGCTATCGTTAAATTCTATTTCTATCGCCTTGTGATCAGAACCAGGAACATACTGGAGTTCGCAGGAGACACAGAAGTGCATCATGCTTTCTGAGGCAAGGCAATAATCCAGTCGTCTGGCAATGTATGGGTTTGTTCTGCTCCAACTATGATCTTTTTCGGTATGATGGAAAATTCTCCATGAATCTATTAACTCTAAAGATTTAATTATTTCATTAAACTTGTTCACCTCAGCTTGACGATGAGGTTGGCCTGAAATGATATCTAAGTCATTGCTAAGCACACAATTAAAATCTCCCAAGAGCAGAAGGTTCTTATCACTAAATCCACTTAATTGTTCCTGTAAATCATCAAAGAAGGCTAGCTTATCCCTTGAGTTGTTAGGTGCGTATGTGTTAACTAAAATAAAGTCATACTTATCATTTGTTACTGATATGGCTAAGATTCTATTTTGTGCCAGTTTCAAATTAACTTCACCATTGAAATGTTTGGATACCAGTATAACCTCTCCCTTGCTCCTGTTTGTTCCTTCGTTATAGAATAATTTTCCCCCCCACTGCTTTTCCCAAATTGGTGCATCAGTTTTAGTGAAGTGAGCTTCTTGAATACAAATGATATCATAACGTTTGTTTTTCAAATAATTGAATATGGAAGTCCTTTTAAGTTTATTTTTCAATCCCCTAACATTTATCGAACTAATTCTTATCTTATCCATCTAAGCAGATTATATCATTTCATTGTATCTCATGTACAGTGACATTCGTGGAAACACAAATATTCATTCATCGCATTCATAAATCGTAGTCCATCAATCGAAGCCGGGTCGTCAAGGATCTGGGGGACTCAGGCAATGACTTGGGTTGTCAGTCACATACCTCGTCATCCTCGTTGTCAGAGACCGGGGGAGAAGGCCTGTCGGATATCCTACCGTCGCGCCTAGGCTGTTTGCCAGAGGTCTCTGGGCTGCATGTATCCCCTGACCTGCGACGTTTGGGCGTCTCCGAGCGACGTCTGGGAGAGGAGCCGAGTTGCAACGACGAGCGGAGTGTTGTCTGACGTGCCTTAGAACGCCCTCTGGTCTGTTTGACAGAGTCTTTTTTCCCTGACGCATTTTTACCCTCTCTCTCACGCTCAGTTCTTCTACTCTCATTCTCTCTTCTGTCGCGACCACTCTCTCTTTCCTTTCTTTCATCATTCATACACTCACTCTCTTTTTGTGAATTTTCTACCTTTTCAAAGTCACATTGTGGATCTCCCTGCTTGTGACCTGAACGTCTACATGCTCTGCACACCACCTCCTTTGAACATTGTGATGCGTGGTGGTCTTTCTCCAAACATGTTGAACAAATTACGGATTTTTTAACCAGTTTTTGCTCTTTGTGGTAAATTTTTGCGATGAAAATGTTAATTTTCATTGTCTTTTCCAGTGGAACAGAAGGGACAGTTATAAAAATAAACCTCCTCCCAGTCAGAAATCTTGTTAACTTATTATCCGAGTCCCTCGCTCTCTCCATTTTTACAGAGGAACGAAGCTCACACCCTACTTTACTTAGCGCATGTTCTATTTCTGAGTCTGCCACAGATATGGGAACATTGTCTATCCAGACCTTTGTCGACAATTTTTCCTCACCAGAGTCACTTCGAATGATAAAAGGGTTAATGTCTTTTACCTGTTGAGCGGTACCCCTTATCCGTACTCCTTGCACCAGAATAGTCGACCTGGCCTCCCTGGAAGCTGGGTATATACGCCAAAGTCCATTCATCAGCTGGGCGCCAATAACTGAACCCTGCCCTGCCGTTCTTTCTGCAGCAAGACACATCTCCAGCACAGAAACAGGACGATCGCTGGTTACGTTCGGAACGTCTTTGGACTTAAGAAATACTGGGTTCACTCCTGTAGCCATGGCCGAGAACAAGAAGCCAGCGAGAGGACAGAAAGAATGAGAGAAAAAAAATAGAGACAACCACAACAGAGGCAACGACAAATCCCGCAAAAGAAAGCCGTTTTAGAAGACCAAAATATAAAAATAAAAAAGGGTACACAAAAGAAAATAGCTAAGCAGGAACACTGATTAAGGTAAACGAGCAGGAATAAGCAGGATACCCGAATCAAACAAACGTAACAATACAGAAGTGAAAACACAGGGAACTGTAGGCTAAGTCCAGCGAACTTATCTCAGTCGCACTCGGCTTGAGAGAGCAGAAAAAGCGTGACCGCACGCCACGGCGATCGCTCACCGAGTCCAGGTGTAACTAAACTTGTACATCTATCTAGATCCAGAGAAAACAGCTAAATGTTGCAGTGTGACTGCAGTGATAGCCACGTCTCCTTTACCGCGGACTTAAAAAGGATTTTTAATTTTCCTTAAAGATTTTGTGAATGCCCAAGATACACCAGAATAATATGATTTAAACAGTGTTCTCACTGTGAATACTGCAATCGATTTATCACCCTTTAAAAAAAATCATGTTTAAATAATAATTTTTTGACCGTCAGTTAAGGAGCCATGATAGTGTATTGGGTAAGACAGTTTCTTCTCACCCGAACACGCGGGGTTCGAATCTGCCGTCTGGGCTTTTTTTTTTTTTTTTTTTTTTTAACCCGAAGCTTTATGATAACGAATACGGAACACATTTTAACGATTAGATTTTTTAAAAGTGTATCACAAGTGAGTCTTGAAGGCCTTGCCTCTCTTGTTTCACTTCAGATAGTTGAACCTGTATGGCAGTGATGTATCCTTGCATCAGTTCACCAATAAATGGTTATGACCAACAGGAGCAGCACCAACACCTTTTCAATTGTTTCGCTTTACTTACACCTACAGTCGGCATACCTTTGTTTGTTTGTTTTTTGTTGCTGTTTTTTTCAGACTAACCCAACCTCGCATTTTCTGTGTCTTTGTGAATTTGTTTGTTTGCGTTTTGAATAAGCATGCATTTTATTCAGACAACATTCACATTTTCATGTTCACTTTGCACTGACCTTATCTTCAGTGCACGGGCTCGTGTTTACACTTCGAGATTCCTTTTTACGGACTTTGATGACAGCTCGGTTGCAATGTTGAATGAACGAAGCGTGTAAGCTGAAGGCTATTGAGCCACGCTCCCACTGCCAGGTGTTGATATACCTGTACAGAGGAAGACAGGAAGAAACAACAAAGAAAGCAACCAATAACAAGGGAAGCAATCATGATATTTCTTCTCCTTCACCTCCTTCTCCTCTTCCTCTTCATCATCATCACCATTACCATGATCATTTCCATTGATATCATCATCATCATCATAATCATCATCAGTATCAGCATTGTCTACATAATCATATCATCGGCACCATGTTCATTATCTTGCTTATTATCATTATCAACACACACACACACACACACACACACACACACACACACACACACACTTTACATGTTCTTTATGTAAGTATCCTCTGAGGTCTTCAAAGTTTGCTGAAGAGCGTTAATGTCAATCCACGTGTCGACGGGTCTTGCACCACTGTCTACAAGTGTTGAAATGACGCTGCTCCATTGGTGTGTGGACTTGAATTGGGCCAGCAAGCCGCCGCCTTTTCTCGCACACAGCTCCTTTGATCCATCTATTCCCAATTCAGTCACAACAGCAGAGTCAAAGTATGTGAAGCAATTGCCATCAACTGCAATCTGCAACCAGTGAAAACCAAGCTGAAGAAACGCTGAGCTTAATGATTACTGTGAAAAATGTAGCATTTTCCCTGGTGTTTGAAAGTGTGGTAAACTCAATACAAACTCTTGTGAACGAAAAGCGTTTAGTCATACACTGAATAGGGGTATGAAAAATATGTATTAAAACCAGATATGCTAGAAATATTTCACACGTTTCTGAACAAAACCAAACCCCTAAAAACGTTCTGTCCTGTGATGCTCGGAGGCAATATATCCAAATTCCTTTATAAAAAACCCGTCCATCATTCATGCCTCACCAACATTAAAATATGCCTTTTTTTCTTTTTTTACTGTGTAATTCAATGTAAATAACCAGTACTCATAGAGGGATGTTTTTTTCTTCTTTTGATATTTATTATCAGAATGATACAATCTACCTATCTTTCTCCACACACACACACACACACATATATATATATATATATATATATATATATTGTGTGTGTGTGTGTTTAAGCATTTGCAAATCAGTATATATATATATATATATATATATATATATATATATATATATATATATATGTTAGACAGACAGAGAGAGAAAGAGATCGTTACAGAGCCAATTCTGCAATTTCCAGAAGAGTAATGACAGCGAGTTTCATCCTCAGCCTCCACACACTGAGCATGTCTGTCACAGGGAAAGTGTTGATACAGGTCTGGCCATTCAGCCCTGGAACAGTTCCACTTGGAACCAATTGCTCGAGGTTTGTTCTGCCAGAAAGAGAACACGAGCAGGATTGGTCTACACTTGAACTCCATGTACAATAATGACACGCTAAAACAAGCAGAAGAACAATCGCCATGACAATTGTCATCACACCGGTATGGGAATATAACTGGTGGGTTTCCTTTTTTGGCATTCTTAGGATGTTGTCCACAAGGACCTCGGAAAAGTATTGGCCACTTGGAGTCAGTGGAAGTTCCATTGTTACTTAAAAAGATCGCCTTGCTTTCTGGTGGAGTTATAGTTGTACATCGATGAAAGTATTGATTATAACACCTGGGTCTCTGTATGTAACCTGAAAAAGAGATTCAGATTCAGATGGTTTGTTCAATAAGGCCATAGCCCCATATAATCTTCCCTCAGAGAGAGAGAGAGAGAGAGAGAGAGAGAGAGAGAGAGAGACAGCACATTAAAAAAAAGCAATATATATACTGATAAAACAAAACAATACAACACAACTTATTGACTGACTTTCGAAGACTTCATACAAATAAATTGTTAACTTTGACTTATTCTCGACTTCTCGACGTGACGTCACTTGAGCAGAACAAGTTTGAAACAAGAAGACTGACAGTCATATTTCGAGGGTATTAAATTGTAACTTATCTTTGGACGATAAAGCATAATATATAATTCGCTTTTGTCATCTACACTGATGATTTTGACAGACTGGTCGTCATGTAACGGAAATCATAGATATATGGGGCGGTTAGAGTGTCTGGTAAGGAGGCTTTGAAGTTTGCTGGCAACAGAGTTCTTTATCATGAAGCCCACACCTGAGAGTCTGTGTTCCTCCCTTCGTTTTCTAGACCAGAAAGGAACGTAGCTAGCTCCATGTTCTGTAAGGGAGTCTTGATCTGCAAAACAAATTCACTAAGGGCTTTGGTATCGATACCTAGCCTGGTTAGCTCTCTGGCAACAAGAGCTGTGCGTCTCTGTTGTTTACTGTCGCCAAATTCTAGGAATGTGCGAAAGTTCAATTGTGCATGCTACTTTCAGTATTGTTGTTCTCTTTCTTCTTTCTTTCTTACCACTTGAGTGAATTGCCTGCTGGATCTGCTGTCCAATCAGGTGAAGGGGAGACAAGTGGTGTTCAGACCACGCTTTCTGGCTCTCTCTCCATTCGGAGCAGTCAGCGCTTTCCCTGAAGAGGTGTGCATGGTCACTCAGAGTGCTGCCGAATGTTGCTGTTGTCTGAGGTCAGCAACACCCGGTCGTACTTCCGAGCCACCTACATGCTGAGCTGAGAATGCAACTCGCAGTCTCCCAGAAAGAAGGAGGAAGGTGGCAGAATGGTCAAGACGCTCATCTTCCAGCACAGAGGGTCTGTGAGAGTCTGGTTTCGATTCCCGCTCTTGCCCTTTCTCCTAAGTTTGACTGGAAAATCAGACTGAGCGTCTTGTCATTCGGATAAGACGATAAACCGAGATCCCATGTGTAGCACGTACTTGGCGCACTGAAAAAGAACCTATGGCAACGAGAGTGTTGTCATCTGGCAAAAGTATGCAGCAGAAATCCACAGGTAAACAAGTATATATTCATGCACTCAAGGCCAGACTAAACGCATTGGGTCAGGCATCTACCTAGGAAATTGTGATGTTGCTTTTTTGGATTTGTCCGAACGCAGTGGCACCTCCTTGAGAAATTGAAACTGAAACTCCCAGTGCCATCAAGCACCTGTCGTTCCATCTCTTCTCCATCGCTGTATGGCTTTCTTTTCGCCTGTGATCCGTGGACTTATAGTGAAGATCAGTGCACGTAAACCATCCCCACGCCTTAGGCCAGGTGACACTCCACAGTGGGTCAGTGGACTGGTGTGGCTGTGGCGACCACAGGGTTGTAGATTTGACATCAGACTGTCCTTGTCCTAGTCTCTGGCTCAGAATCATGTATCACGATCACTGTCTGTGACGGAATGATTTAGAGCAATATGTGATGTTTCAAAAATAAACATTCTGTCATTTCTTGCATCAAATGGTTGGGCCAAATTGATAAGCAAGTAAAGTGGGACATGCTTTCAATTTATTTTCTTGCACACGAGTAATCCATTCTTGCCATCTGCAGACAGTTAGCCTGGTGCAGAGCCTAGAGATCAATTTTGTGATACCCCCTTCCCTTGGTTCAGCCAAGCAAATTCCAGTCCAGTTTCACGCACTTAAATTTTCACTTTTGTGAAAGTATTCACATGGTCAAAGCAAATGTTAACAGCTTTTGATACTTCTTGAAGCACGGGATCAAGAGAATATTTCACTGTAGCAGCAGTATCAGATATGGAAAACTCTTCTCAAACGTGTGTTCACTCAAGTTGATACTTGTGTGGGATGCATTTGCCTTTTTGTGTATTAATGATAATGATGATAGAATTGATAATAATAATAAGAAGAAAAAGAAGGATAATGATAATAACGATGATAATAATAATCACCATCATCATCAACATCGTCATCACCATCGGATGCTCAGTGGTGGCCCGGTGTTTACGGATGGGAAAGCGGGTGGGGTGGTGGGGAGAAGACACTTTTAGCGATGTGGGCAATAGGAAAGATGGACTTCAGACAATGTTGACTGACGAAACACACCTATTCCATTACGACATTAGATGTAGACGGCCAGATAGAAGTGACAGACACGCAATAACATCCTGTTACATGAATTCAGTCATTCCCACAGCCATTCCACTACATTAGAAGTGTGTGTGTGTGTGTGTGTGTGTGTGTGTGTGACTACAAGGGGACTCCCTCAAGACACCACTTCTCGCAGTCCACGAAGTTGTTATTCCCGTTTCCAGCCAAACGAAAAGAAATCAGTTGGTCCTGACTGAATCAGTGCCTGTCTTTCGGAACTCACACTTCTTTCCTCGTTGATCCCCTTACATCTCTATACACACCTGTGCACCGAACAGGTATCATTTCCCCTGTTTCTCAATCAGCAAAAGTTATCCCATCACCGAAGTCAAAGACATATCCGATTTCACTTCTGTCAATGTTATAAATACGACTCGAGAGACATGTTAACAAATATCTCACGAAATACCTTGAAAATCACAAATTTTACCATCCTTTGCAGTCTGGCTTCAGATATCGTCATTCAAGTCAAACATCATTAATCAGCTTGTTATTAAGGGTTGCATGTCATCAAATGCAGGAAAATCGTTGGTATTTATATTCTTGATTTTGCTTTTGATCTCGTTGACAACAAAATATTACAATAAAACTACAATTGTCTCTGAGAAACAAAATCACGCTATCCCTTTACAAATCATACATTACAGACAGAAGACACAACTTGTTTACAAATGGTATTTCCTCTTCTTCATTTAAAATTTTTAAAAAGTGGAGCTCCTCTTTTCATCTGATTTTTTGGGACCATTTCTGTTCTGCATATTTATCAATGATCTTCCTTTGTCCACATCCGACACCTGTGTATTGTGTGAACTTTTTGCACGTGACACTTGCCTCCCTTCTAGTGCCGTCAGCATTGCCTCAGCTCAATATTCTCTTCAGTTTGGGATCAAACGATGTTTCTAAATGGTGCAAATCCAACTTACGACACCTCATCACCAAAAGAAAGAATATGATTATCACATCCAGACAAAAGCAGAAAAATCCCCTTGTTCTTTCCATGCATGCCGATCATACCTTCATTGAACAACACGAGCACCACATCCTAAAAGTCATAACACACTATTGAGTCAAATGGTAGCCTCATATCATTTCTGTGAATGAACCTTTAGCACACGATTTGCTTTTCCATAATCAGCATTCACCTTACATTAACAGTGATGCTCACAAAATGTTCTGTTACGCTCACTGTCTTTCTCACAATAATTACGCATCTTTAGCTCTGGAGCTGTGCTGCAGATATTCATCATAAGATGTTTAATACCCTCCACAAGCGACCAGCTTTAAAAGTTTTACAAAGGTCCTTCCAAGTCAGCCTCAGAAAAACAAACCAGATTAAACATTCTCCCCTCAAAAAACAGCTAGAATTCAATAAAGCGTTGCTCGTGTCCAAAGTGCACAATAGCTTGGCACTACACTAAAAAAAAAACAACTCTGCTTACCGATATGGATCAAACCAGGACAGTTTACAAGGAACCCGATTTAATATTCAAAATCAGCTTTGCGTTCTCAGGTGCATTCGTCTACACGTACAAACGGGTGAATCAATCAATACGACTATTTTGAGCCCCTCCAACCATAACTTACTCACATAAGGAAACTACCGTAGGCAGTAACAAACAGGACGTTGTGTTTCACGTACTGGCATTGATCAGTTGTAAATGATTTTTTTTTTTCAGTTTAGTTTTTGGCTTTTGTATACATGCATGAATGTATTTCTTCGTTCACTCGTGACAATGTCAGCAGTTGTAAAGTAACACTAGTGGTGATTGTACTATAGCTGTATTATTTGCGTTTGTAATACGTTGAAATGACAGACAACAACAAAAGTGTGATAGACGGTACCTGTTAGTTTACCTTGTAGTTATATTCTGATGATATTTATAGTTCTCTCTCTCTCTCTCTCTCTCTCTCTCTCTCTCCTATTCATCACGAAAGTGTGAATGAATTTGTTTCTGCCCTAAACTGTGCGTGTTCAAATAATCATGCAACTTACTTGAGGTGTTTTCACAAGTACACGTGTTGTTTCTTGTACTTGTCTGAAGGGCGTTGTAACTAACCAACCGCTAGGTTCACTGACTGTTTACCACACCAGCTATAGCAGACGCCATTTTCGCAACCAACAGCTGGTCCTTAACAGCTCGCACAGAATGTGTGACGCCATTCCCGGTTTGAATGCAAATCCCCTTTTAGACAAAGGCTCCAACCATTTATTAAATCAAGTCTCCCTATTGTTCACTGCAATGTTATATTTGTTGTGCTTATACACACACTTTAATCAGTTAGAAGCATACGTGATTTCAGTTTAATCATTCGGCAGTCTAAAGGGTTCAACCGACGCTAAGCTTACGTCGTTTTGTCCTTCTCGCCCACACACTCACTCCTTGACCAGAGTCACGGTACGCTATTGGCTGAGCTGGAATCTGTGTTTCTGCTCCACCGTATTTAATTGATATTGCTTTTGCCTGATCAGTAAACTACAAGTATTATATACTGGCAGAATCGTCACAATTCCATCTTTAAATCTATCCATTTGTGTTTGCCTATGTTTAATTGATTTAACGCAGTTTCTAATTTTCAGCGAAGAGCTCACTAAAACGGACCCTTTTCAGGCGACTTAAATTAAGATTACAAATTAATCATCAATCATCAACACTTCATTTTATACTCATTAGAAAGTAGGTGTTGAGCTCTTTCTTTTGCTACCTATCCGATGTAAATCGGTTCAGGAATCATTTAGAAATCTGTCACTGAACACCTTGTAAGTAACACACTGCCAAGCAAATTTAGGAGTATTTGAGCCGATTCGCTTTGCAGCACACGCGATTGTCTTTGCAGTCTGCTTACCTTGCATAAAGAGACGGAGTGGGTGGTCAGTGGTCACTTTCCACCTGGTCAGTCATCTGATCAGAGCAGCTCTCTCCTCTCTTGCTGTGTCGCAAGCAGTGTGTGTGTGTGTGTGTGTGTGCGTGCTTGTCCCAGAGGCTGACACCTCACTACATATCGCTGTAAGTACCATGTGTAAAATGTGCTGATGATTTGTAAGTTGTATTCTTCGATACAGTACTTGTGTTCATATGAGTATGTTAATTCTTTGTTCAGTTATTGCTTTGACATGCAGTCACACCTCCGCTATGATTGATCTAGAAAATCGCCATGTCGTCATCTGCTTTGAGCAGTGTTCCATTTGACGCTTCTAAACGTCACAGTCAATGACGTCTCTAGACACTGATAGGTTGTTGAAGAATGTTCTAGCCAGTGCATATGACGCGTTCTTTCTCATTTGCTGTCACTGATGAAGGTTGTGTTCCTTATCCCCCTTTGACGGAGGAGATTTAAATTGCAACGTAATGGGCCTGTCGTCTGCTGTGAGGATAACCCTGATGATGAATCTGGAGTGAGCTCCCTTGAACTAGCGGCTGGAAGCAAGTCAACGGTATCAAGAGCTCCAAACGAATGAACCAGAAATTACTAACACAAAGGTTAGTAAACGTTACTTGGTGTCAGATTCGGGATCGAAGTCATTGAGGAACAGACTCTAATTCATAAAAACGACGATAAATCTAGAGATCTTCAGAAATTTACGCCAAACTCGAAGCAGCTGCAATCGTGACGTCAGTTGCTATGAGTGACAACGAAAGCGAAGAAAGATCGTCGCTACCCAGACGATCGAGAAGACGAAATATTCCGTTACCATCGAAACGTGAGGTATGCGGTGACTTGCAAAGCAACTGGAAGAAATTCCGAAGACTCTGGGATAGTTACGAAATTGTGACAGAGTTGAATTTTGAAGATCAAGAATTTAGAACAGCAACATTTCTTTCTTGTGTAGGATCAGAAGGTTTAGACATTTTAGAAGGTCTTCCTTTTGCAGATGAAGAAGAAAAAAAAAACCTAGATTTGATCCTGACAAAGTTTGAGGAATTCTGCATTGGAGAAAAAAATGAAACTTATGAAGCTTATAAATTTCATAAAAGACACCAGGCTGCAGGGGAATCAGTTGAAAATTTTGTGTGTGATTTGAGAAAACTCATCAGGTCTTGCAATTTTGGGAGTGTTCAACTTGAAGAGAGACTTCTACGAGATCAGATTGTACTGGGAGTGAACAATGAAGGTCTTAGAACGAAGCTACTGGAAGTCAGAAAACTAACCTTAGGGAACTGCTTAGACATTTGCAGAGCTTTTGAAATGAGTCAGCATCAAAGCAAAGCAATGAAAGTTGGAGATTCAAAGACTGATGGGGAAGATATAAGCGCCATTTCAGAAAGGAAAAAATGAGAAAACAGTCAAAAAGAAAAAAGAAGTTGCTGAAGAAGTGTATATTCTGTGATAAGCAACACAGACAGAAAAAAGAAGAGTGTCCAGCATTTGGAAAAACCTGTTCAAATTGTGGAAGAAAAAATCATTTTTCAGTGGTGTGTAAAGCCCCAAGAAAAGAAAAAAGAAACACAGTTCAGAATGTATCAGAAACAGATGAAGAGACTGAGTCAGAAGAAGAAGTCTGGGTAGTAGGTCACAACAAGACACAGGAAAAGAATGTGAAAGCTAGACTACTCATCAAGGAAAATCAAGTCAGATTTATTCTGTACACTGGGGCATCCACAAACGTGATGTCAAAGAAAACATACAGAGAAGTGACAGGTGATACCAATTTGCGAAAGCTGAACAAAACTAAAAGCAAGTTAGTCATGTTCAATAAATCTGAAATGAAACCTCGTGGAGAAACTACGATAAAAGTCATCAACCCGAAGAATAAATGCAGCTACAAACTGAGGTTTATCATCACAGAAGAATTCTGCACTCCAATCCTAGGGTTGAAAGCAGTACAAACAATGGATCTTGTAACTGTTAACACAGAAAACATTGCAATTGTTTCAAAAGAGAAAGAAAACAGTCTGTTGGACAAATATGAGGACATTTTTGAAGGGGAAGTTGGAAATCTGGGAAAGAAACTTCATCTTCATACAGAAAAAGAATCCAGTCCAGTCAAAATGCCCTGCAGGAAATGGCCACTCTCTGTTAGAAAGAAAGTTAAAGATGAGTTGAAAAGATTAGAAAAACTGGGAGTTGTCAGTCGTGTGGATACTCCAAAGACTGGATCAGTAGTCTGGTAGTGGCAATAAAACCAAATGGAAAAATCAGGCTGTGCATTGACCCAAAACCCCTGAACAAAACACTTAAAAGAAATGAGTATCCAACACCAACACTGGATGATGTCCTACCAAAACTGAAAAATGCCAAATACTTCACACACCTTGACATGAGAAACGGGTTTTGGCATGTAGAACTAGATGAAGAGAGCAGCTATCTGACAACCTTTGAAACTCCCTATGGAAAATATAAGTGGAACAGAATGCCATTTGGTATATCTGTCGCGCCAGAAGAATTTCAAAGAAGAGTTGATGAAGCACTGTCAGATTTGCCAGGAGTATTAGCAGTTCATGATGACATCATTCTCTGGGGAGAAGGTGATTCGGATGAAGAAGGAGCAAAAAATCATGGTGAACTGGAAATGCTTCTACAGAGATGCCAGGAAAAAGGAATCAAGCTCAATAAAGAGAAAGTAGAACTGAAGAAAACAGAAATTACATACCTTGGACATATTCTGTCAAGAGAAGGATTGAAACCAGATCCAAGGAAAATAGCAGTTCAGCAACTGCCAACGCCAGAATCTCGAAAAGATGTTCAGAGACTGTTGGGGGTAGTGGGGTATCTCCAAAAGTTTGCTCCAAATTTGTCAGAAGAAGCAGCCCCAATGAGAGAGATGTTGAAGAAAGATGTACATTTCAAATGGAATCCTGACATTCATGGAAAATCATTAGAAAAGGTAAAAAAAAAAAAAAAAACCAAAAAAAAAACAACCCTGTCAGAACCTCCTGTTCTACGCTATTTTGATCCAAGAGAGAACACTCAAATAACCCTTCAGTGTGATGTGTCAGCATATGGATTAGGAGCATGTCTACTTCAAAATGGCCAACCAATACAATATGCATCAAGAGCACTGACAGAAACTGAAAAAAATTATGCTCAGATTGAAAAAGAGATGCTGGCCATAGTTTTTGGTCTTGAAAGATTTGAGAGATTCGTCTTTGGACACAAAGTCATTGTTGAATCAGATCACAAACCTCTGGAAGTGATACACAAGAGAAGCTTGCTCTCAGCTCCAAAAAGAATTCAAAGGATGTTGTTACATACACAGAAGTATGACTATGAAGTTGTGTACAAAAAGGGAGCTGAAATGTATCTGGCAGATACACTGAGCAGAGCAGTTAGTGGTAAACCAGAACAACAAATGAGTCACAAAGAACTGATTTTCTGCACTGAATTAGAGGACTTGAACGTCACCCAAGAGTTAGCAGTCAGTGAAACAACTCTCTCAAACCTACAGAAAGCTACAAAAGAAGATAATGACATGAGTCAGTTGATCAAAACCATTCTTGAAGGCTGGCCTGAAGAAAAGAAAAATGTTCCAGAGAATATACAGGACTATTTTCCATTCAGGGATGAACTGTCAATACAGAATGGAGTGATTTTCAAAGCACACAGAAAAGTCGTGCCCAAACAGCAGCGACATTATTTTCTGCAGAAAATTCATGCAAGTCATGCTGGCATTCAAGGATGTATCAGACGAGCAAGAGAGGTTACATACTGGCCAAGAATGAGTGTTGACATTAAGAATTTTGTCAAGGACTGCCAAGCATGCCAAGAATTCAGTCGAAATCAACAAAAAGAGCCTCTCATCAGCAGCGAAATACCAGAGTTACCATGGCAATACGTTGCTGCTGACTTATTTGAGTACAGAAAGAAAAGCTACCTAGTTGTAGTTGATCACTATTCAGATTTTTTCGAAGTTGATGTTATAACTTCCAAAGACAATAAAGAGATCATTAAAAGGTTGAAGGCAAATTTCGCAAGACATGGGATTCCAGAGAGACCGACTACTGATAATGGGCCACCCTTCAACTCACATGAGTTTGTGAAATTTGCTCAACCGTATGGATTTGAACACATCACCAGCTCGCTGGGTTATCCAAAAGCTAATGGCAAAGCGGAGAATGCAGTGAAACTTGCCAAGAACACAATTAAAAAATGTTGTGAAACTGGTCAGGATGGATACCTAGCTTTGCTGGAACTGAGGAATACTCCATCAGAAATCCTGAACACCTCTCCAACACAGTGGTTGTTTGCAAGAAGGACGAGAACACAGCTGCCTGTTGCCAAGTCTTTGCTGAAACCTTCAGTTGTGCCAGCCGTAACAAAACTTCATAACAGAAAAAGAAAACAAGCTAGGTATTACAACCAAGGAGCAACAGAACTGGCTGAATTGAAACCTGGTCAGTTGGTTCGTTTCCGTCCACCGGGATCAAAGAAATGGATTAAAGCACAAGTGGACAAACAAGTGGACATCAGATCATACAACATTCGCACAGAAGATGGTCGCAAATTCAGAAGAAATAGACATGATATTAAAGAAACAAATGGAAGTTTCTCAACAGAATCTGATTCACAAGGATTCAGGAAAGCTCTGATTTTCTATCCTACCAACAAGAAACACAGTTCATTTCAGACAGAAAAAAAGAGTGAGGTGTCAACAGAGAACTCAGAATCAAAAGGTAAAGAAAATTCAAAAGAAAGAGAATCAGCTAAAAATACTACAGAAAGAAATGAAATTCCACAGTCAATAGACAATGATCAAGCAAGAGAGATCACCAGTCAAAACTACCTTCCACCTCGACCTTCTACTGAACAGCATGAAAGAAGTACTCGAAGTGGACGCAGAGTGAAATCACCTGCATACTTGAAAGACTATGTTTAGAACATCAAGTTTATGATTATTAAAAAAAAACAAAAAAAAAAAAAAAACTTATTTGTTATGTTATTGACTTCTCAAATGTTTCTTATCTCTTCCCGTTGTTATATTATCAATAGAAAATCCAATGGACTTACCTGCTGTTGTTATTTCAATTGGACTTACCTGCTGTTGTTATTTCAAATGACTTATCTGCTGTTGTTATTTCAATTGGACTTACCTGCTGTTGTTATTTCAAATGAAACAAAAAGCCTGGAAGTGGATTCTCTTTAATTGGGACTGAATCAAAACAAAACAATTTCAACGTTGTGAAAGGGAGATGTAACGTAATGGGCCTGTCGTCTGCTGTGAGGATAACCCTGATGATGAATCTGGAGTGAGCTCCCTTGAACTAGCGGCTGGAAGCAAGTCAACGGTATCAAGAGCTCCAAACGAATGAACCAGAAATTACTAACACAAAGGTTAGTAAACGTTACAAAGGTTAGTAAATGTTGAGCACAAGCTTAGCTATGTTGATATTTGGCTTTGATACAAGGCAAACTTGTGTAGGTTCATTCACCATTTAATAGTTAAGCCATGATGGTTCTTCACTGACTATCTGGTCTCTTAGTTTGCCTGTATTTTATGTTAGTTAGTTTATTTATTTATAGTCTGTTCATCTAAGATGATGATATTAGACTAAAAATAAATGATATTATTATTATCATTTGGATTATCATAATTTCTATCATAATGATGATTGGTATTATTAATTAGAAATCGACACTTCTGTATATTCAAATGAAAAGGGGGGGGGGGGGGGGGGGGGCAAGGGGGAGGGGACTAAGAACGGAAGAGACAGACAGACAGACAGAGAGAACGCAATGTGGAAAAGATAGAGTACAACATCTAAAATGAAGAGGGTGAGTGTCAGTGATTGGAGAAAGGAAAAACATAATATTGGAAGGGTGTGTGTGAAAGGCGGGACGGGGGAAGCGGGATTAGGACAATATATATATATTTTTTAAAATCAATAATCAAATATTGTATGCACTACTTCTGTAGATTATTATTTGAAAAGAGGTTCATGTGGGGACCTACAATAAACAACCAACTGGACTATTTAACTCATAGCTAGCTAACTTTAATAAAGAACAGTTTGAATTATATAACTTTTTTTCCAAAAAATGTTAACATTTGAAACTGATAACGCGTGTTCCGTAATTTCTGGAGGCAAAACAGGTTTCATTACTAAACAGCGGGTTAAAATGTGCTCTACCGTTAAACGACCCTTACAAATGCATTCAATATTTTCACAATATTTTGTGTATGGGGCATTTAGTAACAACCTAAATGCCATGCTCTTAATTAACAGCCCTGCCAGTTCTTTTAGCTTTTAATAAGGCAGAAGTGTTAACTTCTAAAGACATAAAGGAATTTTAAATATTTCTTTCAACAATATTACACATTTCAGATGATGATAAACGAAGAGGAAGTTCAATTGCATTTAAAGCGTTTTTAGCTCCAAGCTTTGCAAGATGATCAGCACGTTCATTAGAGAAAAGCCCACAGTGTGAGGGAATCCAGCACATTCCAATATTAGTTCCTCTCATTTGAATACAGTGAATCAAAAATCTTATTTCAAAAATGATGTTATAATTAATGTTCGTACAACCTGATTTGATAGACTGCAGAACTGATTTTGAATCGACACAAAATAAAACATTAATCAAGTTTAGGGGCAGATCAATTAGATATGTTAATACCATAAGGACGGCAATTAATTCAGCTGTAAAAATTGAGGAGCCCTTTCCTATATGATATGACTTTTCAATTTTCAAAGCAGGAATTGCATATCCAGAACCAGCAAACTGGTTTTCTAGAACAGAACCATCTGTATATTTTTTTTTTCGTTTTACAAGATCATTAAGGATTTGTAACAGTAACACGTTACTAGCCAGATGAACTGACTGTTAACTAACACAACAGATAGTTGACCTGTTTGTGTGTGTATGTGTGTGTGTGTTTGTGTGTGTGTGTGTGTGTGTGTGCGTGCGTGCGTGCATGCGTGTCTGTATGTGTGGCTGCATATGTGTGTTTGTGTGCATGTGTGTGTGTGTGTGTGTGATAAGAAAAGTAGGCAAATATAGCAGCAATAATAATAAATCATTGATGTATATATAGAAATGATTTATTACCACCATGAGCGCAATGGTATTTTTGAGTCTGTCATATGTATTTCTTACTTAGTAGAAAGTTTCTGAACTCGGGAAAAATTGATTTTTGACTCACTTGTGTAAACAAAGTGAGTCTATGTTTTAAGCCGGTGTTCGGTTGTGTGTGTGTGTGTGTGTGTGTGTGTGTGTGTGTGTCTGTGTCTGTGTATGTGTATGTGTGTCTGTGTGTCCATGGTAAACTTTAACATTGACATTTTCTCTGCAAATACTTTGTCAGTTGACACCAAATTAGGCATAAAAAATAAAAAAAATAAAAATAGGAAAAATTCAGTTCTTTCCAGTCATCTTGTTTAAAACAATATTGTACCTCTGGGATGGCCACAAAAAACAAAACAAAACAAAACAAAAAAATGAAGCCTAATTATATGCAAACTGCATTTACTGTTATATTTATATTTTTTGCATTCTCTAAACTTGGCACTTTGATCTGATATTCTGACCCAACAAGAGGAGTCATTATTATCATTTTTTGTTCAAACAGGAACTTCTTTTGCTAAGCATGGAAGTTTGTTTTTTTTTTGTTTTTTTTTTTGCAAACGTTTTGGTGCATATAGTAAAAAAGGGAAATTACTCTGTAATTAATGCTAAGGGACTTAATTTGCTTTAAATTGATCTTTCTCATCTTAAACATTCCATTTTGAAATTATACTCAATACATAAAAAGCTTGGATTTTTTTAAAATTTTTAAGTGTATCACAAGTGAGTCTTGAATGCCCTGCCTCTCTTGTTTCATATTAGTATTGTTATTGTCATAAAATTTACATCCATGCTCAGTGCCATAAACTGTGCGGTTTTTCGCCTTGCCCAGAAGTAAGAAACAGCGACTTCGTGTAGCAGTTACAGCAATCTTCATCCGATTTTTTGTTCTCCGTGCAAACTATATAGGGCGTAACTTGTGAGTTGTAACCACGATTCCTAACACTGATACACAGAGTCGTCACTTCCGTTTCTCGGAACTGTTCTTAACGGTGTTTACAATTTCATTGTTCCAGTAAGGATTTGGTTAAAATTGATCTTGTTCTAGCCAATTGTACTGCAGTCAGAAGTGATTGTTTTTCCACATTTACTTGAAAGAATTGCTCTCGCTACCCTAGGAACAAAGATTTGATACCGTGTTTTTATTATTATTATTTTTTTTTTAGTTCAATGGATTTTTATTTGATTTCTTTGGAGTTTCATCACTGTTAGCATTTGTTTTTATGAAGTTTTGAACTGTTTTATTTTACCCATATGCTTTCTGTCTTTGATTTGTGGTATTAACATGTGTCATTAGTATTCAAGACTTAGGAGGATGAAAATGATCAGTTTCCACGATGAGCATAACGCACAGTGTGTAGCAATGAACAGAGTTTCTAGCTCTTTACTCTTGGGACAGGGGTTCAATTCCCCGTTGTGTTCTGGCTCTCTGTCTGCAGACAGGGTTTACATACCTCGTTTGGACGTTGATGTGTTTTTTGTTTTTTTTTAATTTCTTTGCTGTTTTTTGTCATATTTTCTTTGCTTCTTTTCTTTTCCTACACACACACACACACACACACACACACACACACACACACACACACACACACACACATTGACAGATGAACAGGAGAGACAAGACAAGACAAAGATTGTAACGTCCTTTCAGCGTTATGTAGCCGTGCAGTTAAAGTGATTGAAGTTATGCTGATTTAGTGATAGTACAAAGCTTATACTGTGTCAAAGTAACTCAAATGAATCAGTTATCACGTAGCACTATACTGAAGTAAGCCGTATAGGAGAGAGCATGATAACTAAATTACAATTAACAGACTGATACATATCAGGTGGTTTTAACCAATAACTGATATTAATCCAACACTATCTTGTAATCTCGACAGAATACTACACGCATCTTAGAGTAATGAGGATCAGTGAAACACTGAGTAGTGAGGATCAGTGATATCAGCATGTGAAATAATACATGAACAATAAACAAGATAACAGAATCAGCGGCTTTGGTAAAATACATTTAGAAAACATGAGATCAAAAGCAATGAAAAGCTTAAATGTTCTTAAAATCGTCAGTAAACAGCCTTGGGGTCAAGATTCAAAAACACTTATTCATCTCGCTACTGCATTGGTAAGATCTAGATTGACGTATGGACAGGAGGTATTTTTCTCTGCTCCGAATGCTTTCCTTTAAAAATTGCAAAGCCTAGATAGCAAAGCCAAAAATCTGGCCCTAGGTGTTCCGTTTCATACAAACACACTACAATCGTATAGAGCTGCAGGAATACTACCTCTTAATGTATTAAGAAAGCTAGCATCGGCAAAATATGTAATTAGAGCAAATGTTACAGAAAATTCTGTCAAAACTGAGATTAATATACGGTCTGACAAACTTTTTTTCGAAACGGGCGAAACAGAACAGAAATCTAGAAACTATTTCTACATACGTGTCAGATACTATTAATCAATCAAATGTTGATCCACAAAATGTTGCTCTGATTATGAGCACTTCACCAATTCCATTATGGGAATGAACGGGAGCAGCTTTTGATATTCAATATTGTGACATTAAGAAAGATGAAAATCCCAATATACTAGCTTCTCGAGTCAAATCACACTTCTCTGAAACATACCCCCACCACTTAAAAATATTTACAGACGGTTCTGTTCCAGAAAATCAGTTTGCTGGTTCTGGATATGCAATTCCTGCTTTGAAAATTGAAAAGTCATTTCATATTGGAAAGGGCTTCTCAATTTTTACAGCTGAATTAATTGCCGTCCTTATAAATGAATAAACGAACTATAACAAAATTTTGTCTGAAAAGCCCACACTTTAATGGACTTTTGGGGGAAAATATGGTTTCTGTGTGTATTTATGGCCAACAAGTCCTGAAGAGGGGTAAGAATTCTCTTTGAAAAATCAAATAAAGACAATTAATGTAATCAAAGTGAGAAGTGGTGAAATTATCTATCTATACGTAGAAACTGTTAAATGGTACACAACTCATAATACCCAGTGATGGAGACAAAGGTATGATTTTCAGGCTGATATCTGATGCATTGATGATATCAAAGGTGAAACGTAAATGAAAGGTCATGATTCCATAGATTGTTAACACAAGGTGGTTTGTTGAAGTATATAAATCAGAGTTCACTGTAGGGCATTGCATATTCACAACATCTGGGTACCAACGCCTCCCTCCTTTATACTGCCTGCCGACCATACGAGCCCTATCGCACTGAGCCAATCGAAATGTAATCACACTTCCAAGCGGCGCTTCAAACTGGAGATAGCAGAACAAACCTATTTTTCCACCAACGTATATGATTGTCTTCGCTACTATCAAGGATGGCTTTGTTCTACATCGTCTGTAACATCGTTTGCAGTCTGATACAGGTAAGAAGGACGCGTTTGGGTTCTGACTGTTGTCGTTATGTAGCTGTTGTGCGTTCTCGCCAGTCGGCACGTTCCACATCATCAAAATCACAAGAGGGATAAGTTGTAAGAAACTTAAAGACATAATTCTGTTCAGAAACATTGCAATGCACTGGAATCCAAAACTTGAATGTCTCGGATCTATCTTTGTGTATAATCTCTCTCTCTCTCTCTCTCTCTCTCTCTCTCTCTCTATATATATATATATATATATATATGTGTGTGTGTGTGTGTGTGTGTGTGTGTGTGTGTGTGTTTGCCTATGTGAGTATGTGTGTGTGGCGGAGTATGTGTGTGTGTGTGTGTGTGTGTGTGTGTGTGTGTGTGTGTGTGTTTGTTGATTCTTTACTTTAACGTCTTTCCACTGTAAGTGATATTAGACGAGGATAGGAAAGAAATCGAGGGGGGTTGGGGGGGGGGGGGGGGGGTAAGGAGAAATTACTGTGTATGCATGCGAGTATGTGAAAGTGTGTGTGCGTGCGTGTGTGCGTGCATGTGTGTATGTGTGTGTGTGTGTGTGTGTGTGTGTGTGTGTGTGTGTGTGTGAGTGTTACAAATAGAAAATGATGTACATCAGTTGTTTTTTGTTGTTTTTTTTTTTAAGCAGAACTATATAACAGCTTTCTAATTAAAACCAACAACTACAACAGTGAACCAACTGGACTATTCAACAAGGAGTTGTTCTGTGTGTGTGTGTGTGTGTGTGTGTGTGTGTGTGTTTGTGTGCGTGTGCGTGTGCGTGTGTGTGTGTGACTGTGTGTTTGGCTATGTATGTGTGCCTGTGTGTTTATGTGCCTATGTGAGTATGTGTGTATGTGTTGGAGTATGTGTGAGTGAATGAGTGTGTGTGTGTGTGTGTGTGTGTGTGTGTGTGTGTGATTGCAAAGGGACTCCTTCAAGACGCCGATTCTCGCAGTCCACGAAGTTAGTATTCCCGTTTCCAGCCAAACAAAAAGATCAATTGTACCTGATGGAATCACTGCTTGTCTATTGAAACGTGCACCACCTCCTTGCTTGTTTACACATTCCTTTTTTTTTCTTTCTTTTTTTTCATAGGCCTGTGCATCGAACAAAGCATCATTCTCCCCGTTTCTCTCTCGGCAAATTATCCCATTACTGACGTCAAAAGACATCAGATTTCACACTTGTCAGTGTTATAAAGACCACTCGAGAGACATGTCCACAAACATCTCACGAAATACCTTGGAAATCACAAACGTTACTCTCCTTTGCAGTCTGGTTTCTGACATCGTTGTTCAAGTCAAACAGCATTAATTGGTTTGTTATTCACGGTTGTATATCATCAACTGAAGGAAAATCGTAGGTACTGATTTTCTTGATTTTAGAAAGCTTTTGATCTCGTTGACCACAAAATATTAAAACAAAACAACCAAACCTGTCATTGTCTCTCTCTCCTTTTCCAAATCACACCATACGGACAGAGCACCACATTTGCTTACAAATGTTATTTTCTCTTCTTCCTGAACAATAAAAAAGTGGAGTTCCTCAAGGATCCGTTTTTGGGGCCATCTCTGTTCTGCATATTTATCAATGATCTTCCTTTGTCCACATCAGACGCCTGTGTATTGTGTGAGCTTTTTGCACGTGACATTTGCCTCCATTCCAATGCCGTCAGCATTGTTTCAGCTCAATATTCTCACGCTGCTCATTTAGATTCCCCCATACACGGCCACACCGGGGTTCGTCCGTCACAGTTCCAGCGTCGGCAGTCCACAGGGAACCATCGATGTTAGGTCGCCAGGAGGACACACACCACAGGAGACCATGCACTGCTGCTGAGTCACTTCAGTGGTGTTCAGTGGTGCCTGTTCTGATTTAACGTACTTAGGACACCACCTACTAAGCCCCCTACTGACGACAATAATGGTTTAGTTGCGGAGCCAGACTGAGTGAGCGTCCTTCCCACAGTGAAGACCGCCACCACGTCCCTCCAACAACAGCCCCATATGAATCTGCCGACACTGAAGACATTGACAGGACTCACCCCAAGCACGGAAGCTGAGGGGTATGGAAACTGAGGTCACCATGAGAGCAGGGCATGAAAGGCCACAGACTTTGAGACTGTTTTGTTTATATTGATGATGATAAAGGAGAAGGAGGATGACGGTGACAGTGTGATGTGGCTGTGGAGTTTCATTTTGGTTTGGGACTGCATGACAGGGTTGTACTCTATGCTTTATGTCATAATGATATCCCGGCGTTAACCAGGCCTGAGAGATACAGACACGTGCAGTGTTGGTCAGGTAATTAGAGCAGTACACCCAAAGACGCATCCGTGAAGTGGATGACACTCGACTGTGTGGTCCCACTCTCCCCATTTAAGCCCATAGCACACTCAACTCTGGGTGGGAGCCAGCCACGGGCGAAAAACCCACCTCCGCTGGGATTCGAACCTGCGTCCTCCCAGCCGTCAGTCCGCGACGCTATCCCCTTGTTTTTATCTTGCATGCCAATGATACCTCCATTGAACAACACGAGCACCGCATCCTAAAAGTGATAATAGATTCTGAACTCAAATGGTAGCCTCATATTATTTCTGTGAATGAACCTTTAGCACACAGTCTGTTTTTACACAATCAGCCCAAGCCTTACATTGACAGTGATGCTCACAAAATGTTCTTTTACACTCATTGTCTTCCTCACTTTAATTACGCATCTTCAGCTCTGGAGCTGTGCAGCAGATAGTCATCATAAGATGTTTAATACTCTCTACAAGAGACCAGCTTTAAAAGTTTTACAAGATCCTTCCAAGTCAGCCTCAGAAAAAACAAACAGATTAAACATTATCCCTAAAAAAAGCCAGCTAGAATTGAATGAGGCGTTACTCGTGTACAAAGTGCACAATAGCTTGGCACCACACTAAAGAAAAAACAAACCCTGCTTACATGAGCCTAATGCCGATATGGATCAAACCAGGACAGTTTACAATGAACCCGATCTGATATGTTCAGAACCAGCTTTGCGTTCTCAGGTGCATTCCTCTACACGTACAAACGGGTAAATCAAATCAGTGTGAGTATTTTGAGCCCCTCTAACCACAACGTACTCACGTATGGAAACTACCACAGGCAGTAACAAACAGGACGTTGTGTTTCACGTACCGGCATTGATCACTTGTAAATGCTTTTGTTCAGTTTAGGTTTGAGTTTTTGTATACACGCATGAATGTATTTCTTTGTTCACTCGTGACTGTGTTAGCAGTTGTAAAGTAACAGTAGTGGTGATTGTACTATAGCTGTATTATTCATGTGTGTAATACGTTGAAATAACAGACAACAAAAAAGTGTGATAGTAGGTACCTGTTAATTTGCATTATATATGGATGATATATATATATATATATATATATATATATATAGAGAGAGAGAGAGAGAGAGAGAGAGAGAGAGATTGTTCATCTATTAGTGTGTGTGTGTGTGTGTGTGTGTGTGTGCATTCGTGTGTGCTTATAAATCAGTGTTCAATCTAGGGCATTCCATATTCACAACATCAGGGTACCAACGCCTCCCTCCTTTATACTGCCTGCTGACCACGTGAGCTTTATGGCAGTAACTTAATCAAAATGTAATCACACTTCCATGAGGTGCTTCGAACTGAAGATAACAGAACAAAGCCATTCTCCCATAAACGTGTATGCTTGTCTTGGTTTCTATTAAGGATGGATGTGTTCTACATCGTCTGTGACATCGTTTGCAGTCTGTTACAGGTAAGAAGAACGAGTTTGGGTTCTGACTATTTTGGTTTGTAGTTGTTGTGCATTCTCGTCTGTCGGCATGTTCCACGTCATCAAAATCATAAGAGGGATAAGTTGTAAGAAACCTAAAGACATAATTCTGTTCAGAAACATTGCAATGTACTGGAATCCAAAACTTGGATGTCTGGGATCTAGCTGTGTGTATAATATATATATATATATATATATATGTGTGTGTGTGTGTGTGTGTGTGTGTGTGTGTGTGTGTGTGTGTGTGCAATTGAGGTTCATAGGAATTAGAATACGGCTGTTTGGCCACACGTTGATATAAATGACCATGCTAGCTTTTTGACCCTCAGCTTTCACATATTTCCCCACTCTATGAAACCAAATGTCGGGTGGGGGGAGGGGGGGGGGATGTGTGACCAACTGTACATTACTTCTGCCAGAAAACAAAAGAGTTGCTGTTGCAGTGTGCACAGACATTGTCATGATGCAGTAAGTGACCCTGGGTTACATTGTGGGGACACTGTAAGCACCATGCATCACATACTGTGTAGTGAGGCACTGGCTGACATTCCTGTCTGAGATTCATTGTCTTTCAGTCTGGGTATGGTCTTGCAGCTATATGGCCGGATTTGTCAAAAAACATGCCAAATTTTGTTTTGTTTTGTTTTTTTTTTTTTCGGGATCAAACTGAAATACCCATGTCCCGTCACCAGCCACAACGTCCCTAACGTGATTTGGTCTTCCTCCGTCAAATCTCTGGAGTATGAGTGTCACCAATCAACCTTTCCTTGGAATGTAAGTTGTATGTTAATGTTTGGATGGAATATAATATGATAATGTTTGGGTGGAACATGATTGAAACATAATCGACCCATCCTGCCAGAGCATTCACGCCAAACATTCCCCATCATACGCAAGGATCAGGTAATGATTCTCAAAACATCTTTCACTCAGCCTGGACAGGGTAAACAAGAGGAGACTTATCTCTGGTTCCTTTCGCTACAGCCGAGACCGAGTGTTAAGCAGACGACAATTTTCGCAAAAGTGACCGCGTTTGTCTGTCACTGTCACCGCAGCTCGTGACAGTCCATTCTTTGATTTTGTCCTGCCATGTTTTCTGTTGCCTCCCTCTCTTCTTGTTGCCCAGTACGGTGCCCTCCAGCATGGTCTTTGTGAGCCCGTTGGATCTTGTGACGTGTCCGTATTATTTAAGCTTCCTCCTAATGATGACGATCAGGAGGTCCTGGAGGAGTCCAGTGGTTTGGGTGATCTTCTGTCGGACCTCAGTGTTCGTGGCGTACGCAGTGTAGGAGATGCCCCATAGTTTTCGGAAGTATCTCATTCCCATGGCTCGGATCTTCTTTTGGAGGTCGGCAGGGAGAGTCCACGTTTTGATCTGAGTGTGATGTTTTCGTCTCTCCAAATGAGCTCCAGTTGAGAGAGTGCTGCTGTAGTCTGCACTAAACTGGACATGACCTCTTTTATTTTTTTATTTTATTTTTTGTATATATAAAATTAAAAAAATCTATTTATTGATTTATTTATTTTGCTGCCCCATCATCTGCACCGTTTCAATGGCATTACTCACACGTTGCTCATTCCTAGTATACAGCCACACCCGGGTTTGTCTGTTGCAGTCCAAATGCCGGAACCACTGATGTCAGAACGCCAGGAGGCCACACACCACAGGAGACTCTGCACTGCTGCTGAGTCAATTCGGTGGCGTTCGGTAGTGCCTGTTCTGATTTAGTACACTTAGGACACCACATACTAAGCCCCCTACTGACGACAATAATGGCTTAGTCATGGAGCCGGACTGAGTGAGCGTTTCATCCTGAGTGGAGACCACCACCACGCCCCCCCCCCCCCCCCCCCAACGGCAGTCCCCCTTGAATCCCCTGACACGGAAGACCTTGACAAGACGTCGCCATGGAAGCAGGGCATGAAAGGTCACATAATTTGGGGCTTTTTTATATTGATGATGAAGAGAGAGGAGGATGACGACGATGATGATGACGATGATGATGATGACAATGATGCTGTTGTGGAGGTCCGTTTAGGTTTGTGACTACGTGACAAGGCTGTACTCTACGCTTCCTGCCATAATGATATCCCGGCGTCAACCAAGCCCAAAAGATACAGACACTTGCAGCGCTGGTCAGGAAATTTGAGCAACACACCCAAAGATGCATCCGTCGACTGTGTGGTCCCAGTCTTCCCATTTAAGCCCATGACACACTCTAGGTAGGAGCCGGCCCCAGGCTGAAAAACCTACCTCCACTGGGATTAGAACCCGCGTCTTCCACGCCGTCAATCTGCGACGCTAACCACTTCGCCACAGCGGCTGGTGGACATGACTTCTTATTTGGAGCCTTCATCTGTGAAAATTTCACCCAGTTACTTTGTCTTTTCTGCACTGATTTCCATTCCGTATGCCCTGGAGCTGATGTTAAGTACTTTTACCTGGTTGGAGAATTTGGTGTCATTTCCTGTCAAGTCATCAATGTCATCGGCTCAGAACCGATGATTTTTAACAGTGCTGCCTCCGATGGTGATGGTGCCCTCATGGTCTACCAATGCAAATGACACGATACGTTCTTGGAATATTTTGAATCATGTAGAGGATAGTAGACAACCCTATTTCTCCAACTGTTTCCGACAGAACCGTTTCCGATAGAACCGTTGTGGACTGCACTGGTGCCTTGCCATATAGCTGTTGGATAACTCAGATGATATTAGGGCTGATGTTTTATTTTTTTTCATAATCACCAACAAAGCCTCAAGCCACACTTTATCAAATGCTTTCTTGAAATCCACAAAGATGTGGTATACAGGTTGCGGGTTTGAAGACACTTCTCGCATATTATTCTCAGATTAAATATCTGTTCTGTGGTGCTGCGTTCAGTTTGGAAGCCAATGTGCGCTTCGGAGAAGAATCTCTCAGCTTGAGCTTTCAGTCTGTTCAAGATGACTGACAGTAGTACCTTGCTCGGGTGGCTGATGAGGCTTATTGTGTGGTAGTTTTGGCACAGTTGGAAGTTTCCTTTCTTTGGGAGTGTGATAACCAGAGACTGCGTCCATGTCATTTTCCTGTCTTCCGTATTCTGTTATAAAGAATTGTGAATATGTCGATCGTGTCTTCTCCTCCTTCCTGGATGAGTTCTGCAAGTATGTTGTCGATTCCAGCTGATTTTCCTTTCTTCGGTGAATTTACTGCTGCCTCAGCCTCTTCGCGAATAAATGGTGTCTCTTCCTCCTGGGTTTCTTCAGGGCAATAGAGTACAGCTGGGTCACTGATGGTGCTGTGGTTGTAAAGTTCTGAACAGTACTCTGTCCATTTGTCAATGATATCTTTCTCTTCAATAAGACATTGTCCAGCCTTGCTTTGAACAGTGGAGACCTTAGCTTCTTTAACAGTTGTCAGGTCTTTTACTGTCTGGTACGTTCTCTTGCTCAGGGTCAGATCAGGGGCATAGCCCTTGCTACTGGCACCATATACCCTAGTACTACCTGCCGCATGTGAAGTCTCCCAACGACGGACAAGGCGGAGGAGGAAACCTTTCCCAACGGCTGTGAAGGCGGAAGAGGATGACCAAAGGGCAGGGGGAGCTCTTATCCTTGGCTGGAAGTCTTCCTAGGAAAACCTGTACCTGACGAGGCCGTCCTACACGTGGCAGCATCTGCTCATGTGGGACTGTGAGCGTCGGTAGGCTAGAGAGTGGGGACTGCACAACTCCACTTCACTAAAAAAAAAAAGTCACCTGTGCTGGTCAGGCAACCAGGCTAATGTTGGAACGATGAGCTACCCCTTCAACACCCAGCTTTCCCAAGCCCTGCGGCGATGGAGAAGTGGTAACGGGGACAGCCAGAGGATGCTGCTGGCAGTTCTAGTCACGACTCTGCACGCACGCGGCTGTGGGGTGATGGTCTCCCGCCGTAGACTGGGGCAGATGCTGCGCCCGTATCCTCCCACAGTGTCAGAGCAGCCCTTTTTAGGGACAGCACTGGTCTCCCCACATGGGGAAGGGGAGATAAAAGGATCCCTAAACAAAGCCTGCCTCACCTAGTACCTAGTAGGAAACCACACCTACTTGGACATCCAAAACTAGCAGTCGAAAACAACAGAACAAAAGAACCAGGAGTCATGCCCTGACTCTGGGTGCCTGGAATGTTCGCCTTTTAGACAGAGACGAGAGACCAGAAAGGCGCACAGCACTCATTGCTAGAATGCTCTAATGATACCAGGTGTACATAGCAGCCCTGAGCGAAACCAGGTTTGCGGATGAAACCCAGCTGGAGGAGGTTGGATGGGGCTATACCTTCTACTGCATTGGGAAGCCAGATGGCACCCCAAGAATCTCAGGCGTGGGCTTTGCCATACGAACCAAACTTGCATGACAGCTTGACAGCCTACCATGTGGGATAAACGATAGGCTGATGACCTTGCGTCTGAAGCTGTCCAAGGACAGCTTCTTCACAGTCATCAGGTGCTATGTCCCAACGATGATCAACCCTGATGACACCAAAGAATCTTTCTACGAGGAGCTCAGCCGCACCATTTCAGCGGTAGACAGAAAGGACAGGCTGTTCATTCTTGGGGATTTCAATGCCCGCATCAGCATGGACTTCTCCTTGTGGCCAAAAGTCCGACGACAACATGGCATTGGCAAGTGCAGCTCCAACGGACTGCTTTTGCTCTCGCTCTGCGTGTAGCATGGACTGACCATCACCAACACCCTCTTCCAACAAGCGGACAAGTACAAGAGCACATGGATGCATCCCCGCTCCAAGCAATGGCACATGCCGGACTATGTGATTGTCTGGAGAGGGGCAGAGGTGATGTTTCCATCACACGCTGCATGAGAGGAGCAGCCTGCTAGTTGGACCATCGCCTGGTATGCAGCAAGATGAACAGACTTGCACGCAAGCTCCAACCAGCCAGGCAGAAACCCCCTAGGAAGCTGAACATCCACCACCTCCTATCACCAAATCCAAGCAGCTCTCCAAGAAATTCCTGCATTGACTGATGTAGAAGAGGTATGGAGAACCGTTAGAGGTGCTGTGTACACAGCAGCTGCTGACACACTCGGCTTTGTACAGAGGAGCCACAAAGAATGGTCTGACGACAACGACTCTGGAATCTCTAAGCTCCTGAAAACACTGCATATACGGCATCAGGATCACATTTCCGAAAAAGACTGCCAGAGGAAGGAGAACCAGTTCTTGCAAACCAAGCAACTCGTACGGAAGAGGCTGCGTGAGATGAACACCTGGTGGGAGAGAAAGTCCGAAGAGCTTCAGTCCGCTGCTGATGCTCACGACGTGAAGACCTTCCATGATGGTCTTCGAGCCGTGTATGGGCTGAGAGTCACGGGATCAACCCCTGTCCGAGCCTTGGACCAGACCACCCTCCTGACAGGCAAGAAAGACATCCTTGCCGGCTGGGCAGAGCACTTCAACACCCTCATCAACAGGGACTCGTCCGTATCTGACGAGGCAATTGCAGCTCTCCCACAGCTATCATTTAATGACTCGCTAGCTGGCCCTCCCACCAAGGCCGAGACCTAGAAGCCCTGAATCTGACAACGTCAGGAAAAGCACCAGGAGCGGATGGAATCCAGGCTGACATCTACAAGTATGGAGGCAAGGTGCTGACAGACAAGTTGACCACCCTGTTCCAGTTTATCTGGGAGGGAGGGGAGGTCCCTCAGGATTTCAAGGATGCTTCAATTGTCCACATTTACAAAAGGAAGGGAGACAAAACATCCTGTGATAACCACCGTGGAATCTTTCTCCTCTGTATCGCCAGCATGATCTTCGCCCACATCATACTGAACAGACTGGTTGACCATGTCTCCAACACAGTCATCCCTGAAGCACAGTGCGGCTTCTGCTCAGGCAGGGGAACATGTGACATTGTGTTTGCCGTACGCCAATGCCGTGAGCAGAACAAGGAGCTCCACATGGTCTTTGTAGATCTGACTAAGGTCTTCGACACGGTGAACCGCCGTGGTGTGTGGAAGATCCTCCTAAAGTTCGGCTGCCCAGAGAGCCTTATCCAGCTGATTGCATCATTCCACGATGGCATGCAGGCGAGTACAGGAAAATACTGACATATCGGATCTGTTCCCCGTGGTAAATGGAGTGAAGCAGGGCTGCATCCTGGCACCAACACTGTTCTCCATTCTCTTCTCTGCCATGCTGATTGCTGCCTTCCAAGACTGTGACTGGGACACCTACATTCAGTTTCGCACATATGATGATGGCAAACTTTTCAACTTGCGATGACTCCATGCCAGGTCCAGGGTGTTTGAGGCACTGTTGAGAGAGTTCCTCTTCGCTGATGACTGCGCACTTCCTGCACACACCCATGAGGACATGCAGTTCATTATGGACAGGTTCTCAACCTCCTGCAGATGCTTTGGACTTACCATCAGCGTCAGCAAGACCAAGTCCATGTACCAACCAGCCAGCTCACTGAACGCCAGTGCCTCCCCCCCCACCTGCAATCAAGATCAATGACACAGAGATCAAGTCAGTCGACATTTTGCTACCTGGGCAGCACCCTATGTAGCAATGGAGCCCTTGATGCAGAAGTGACGAAGCACATCGCCAAGGCCAGCTCCACCTTTGGCAGACTCAACAACAGGCTGTGGAACAACAAAGGCATTAAGCTCAACACCAAAATCAAAACCTACAGAGCTGTTGTACTGACCACCTTGTTGTACATGGATGACGTATCGCCGTCACATTCAACAACTTGAGCAGTTTCACCAGAGATGTCTACGAAAGATCCTCGGCATAAAGTGGCAAGACAGGGTCTGCAACCTCCAGGTCCTAGGGAGGAGCGGTCTGCCCGGCATCGAAAGCCTGCTGATCCAGTGCCAGCTACACTGGACAGGACACGTTGTCCGCATGACAGACAGCAGGATCCCGAAAATGCTCTTATATGGCCAGCTGGTGGAAGGCCACCGTGAACTTGGAAGACCCTGCAAGCGCTTCAATAACATCTTGAAGACAAACTTCAAAGCCTGTGACATAGACATCGCTTCCTGGGAAACTGATGCCCTTGACCGCTCTTGCTGGAGGATGTGCTCTATTGGCATAAAAACGTTTGAAAACAAGAGAATGCTGGCCATTAAGGAGAAGCGTGAGCGAAGGAAGCAGGGCTCAACTTCTGGAGACGTTTTCCCTTGCAACACCTGTGGGAAGTGCTGCGCATCCAGAATCGGCCTCTTCTCCCATATGAGGACACACACCGACAGATAAGCCTGCCTGCCTACTCATCCATCGGTCCGACGGGAGACTCCATCACGTTCTCTTGCTATTGCTGTTCAGGTCAGTCGCACAACAATGCACAACAATGTTCTGGAGCATGTCGGAAGGACAACACACAATGGACAACCATGCAGGACTGATGAGTGACACAAGAGGCAGCTGATCAAATAATATTTTCACCATCGCCTATGCATTAATAGAATGACCATGCATTTTCGACTATGTGGTTATGTGTTCCGGAGGTGGTGGTGGTGTAAAAAAGTAAGTGGTTTTTTTTTTTTTTACATACCTATTTAATTGTGAATCTAAAGACGACGACGACCATGATGATGATGATGATTATGTAACTGTATAACACTGTATTATAACTGCTTTGGTGTCCTTGCTGTTTTCATCCACCAATTGAGCTTTTCTCCCCAAACTTCACGGAAAAAAAAAACAAACAGAAGCCTTCCGCGAAGCAGCAAGAAGTCTTGAGCAGTCCAGAAAGACAGCTGGAGCAGTCCAGCAACTCGGTAGTCTAGGATGAAATCAATACCATCACCAAGATACAGCAGACAAAGGAGTGGCAGCTCTGACTGCCACAGCCCAACACACATAGTGCCTTCCATCCGCTGGTATGAGAGGTTAGAAGACTCGCTTATTTTGCCAAAACTTGTTCATTCGAATGCAATGGGCGTTGATGTGCCGAGTCCAACTCTGCTGGTGATCATCCTTCAGGTACACTCATCTCCTCTACCTTGTACAGCTAGATCACAAAATGCAAGTGATCTGTCAGACTGGATCCAAGCCGTGCGTTTTCAAATATGGCGGCGATTTGTTCCTCAGTGGACATGAATATGTGACCTGCTGGCACAAAATGTCACTCATGGAAATATTCTGCTTTACACATGGTGGAACAGAATGTCTCCGGGGTGACGTTATATACCGGGGAGACATTTCACGGAGCAACACTCCCAACACTGTCAGCAAGCTGATGTAGACATAAGACCAGAACAACACTCCCCACACTTTCAGCAGGCTGATGAAGACATAAGAACAGGACAACACTCCCCACACTGTCAGCAAACTGATGAAGACATAAGACCAGAACAGCACTCCCCATACTGTCAAGAGGCTGATGAAGACATAAGGCAAGAACGACAGCTGAACGCTGGACCACAGTTATTATGTGTTTTTGTTTCAATGATATGGCAGTTCAGCATGTAATTTTTTACTGTGATTTGATAATGACTTACCTTGCATGAAAGTGTGTCATCACAAGTCACAGGGAAAGTTGGTGTGGACTTTTTACACTCATTATCAATTGTTTCTCTTGTCAATTATCGACTTCTCTTTTACGAAGTCCATTAAGTAGTTCTCTTTAATTGTAATTAAATATCTGTTTCAAATATTCATCTTCCATTCCACCCTCCTTCTACCCTTTCCCCCAACTCACCATTCACCCTCCCCCTCCTCTCCTAACCTTTCAACGATAACATTCAACTGTGGAAATGAATACTTTAACAAATTGTCTTCAATGACAAGTATGTGTGACGCGACATAAAACGAAATTCCTCTCCACTTCCAACAAACAACAGGCATAGTACTCCAGGAAGCTGGTGCCTAATCACTAAGGGCTTTTTCAATCTGTCTGTCTGTATTTTGAGTTGCCATTTTGAGAATATAATTTTGGTACACAACAGTATGATTTGGATGATTTTTGTCTGCAAGAAACCACGACCAATGGAGACAGTCCTATCAACGTTGACAATCTCATAGTGCTTCAAACATTGCGAAAGAGAACTAGCCATACATTATATTAGTAATGGCACGTTTTCCTCTCCATATGTTTGAAGCGCTGTGAAAGTCATTCTAGCAATGCACAGAACTGTTGACCAGATTCTTCCAGGTCTGTTAGTTGTGTGTCAAAGCCTGGCTTCCTGCTGACAGTTTCCCTGTCCACTCGGCATTGTTCTCTGTCCATCACTTTTTGTTTGCTCTCTCTCTCTTCTTTTTTCCTTTTTTTTTCGGGGGGGAGGGGAGGGAGGGGGCGTCCTCCCTCCGTCACCCTCCCTCAACAGCTCTTTGGAGGACTGTTTTAGCAATACCATTGTATCTTCTTTCGTGGCCATACCAATGTAGCTTCCTTTTCTGGGATGATTTTTTTTTACTCGATATTGTGTACGAAGGTGCAGTTAGTTTGATGACATATGTACTGTTCCTTCATGGCAGCCGGTTGTTTATTCAGTTCTTTAAAAGTGGTTCAATAGATGGTTATGAAGCATTGGCGTTTTTGACAGAATTTAAAATCGAACTCGGCCGGAGAGAAATGTGTTGCACGTAAATTTATCCAAGTGACCCAAACCCGATCTAGACTATAATGAAAACTAATAATCTGTCACATTCTCGCAACACTTATCGGTCTTGAAGTCAGAATGACAGTTAAAAGAATCGATCGACTTGATGATTACAATGAAATTGTCTCTTAAATAGGAGTTTGAAAACGGCTACTCAAAACAAAAGGGCGTGACATCTAGACCCACGCCTGCCAATGCAAACACACGGTATGATAACCAGGGAACAACCACTGACTGTATGCAAGGCACTGAGATCATTGTTTCCGTCAGTCTCTCCCATCGTCATCATTATCATCATTCATATCATTATTCATATCATTCTTTCTTTCTGTATTTTATTTCTATTTTATTTGTTTTATCTATTTATGTATATACTTAATATATTTCATTTTTGCTTTTGTTTTCATTATTACTTTATTTTTTTCATTTACATTACCCTCAAGGCCTGACTTAGCGCGTCAGGCATCTGCTTAGCAAATAAGGTGTAACGAATATGGATTTGTCCGAACGCAGTGACGCCTCACTTGAGAAACTGAACTGAACTAAACCTCCAACCGCCAGAGGACGAAAGAACGAACGAAATTCCATTTCTCCAGGGTTGTGAGATAAGCAGTTGTACATGCTTTTTGTCCACCCGTCCCTAGGTGGACGTGAAGCGGGTATGTTTCACCACCCGGGGTGATGATGAAGGAGTGCCGGAGCAACGCTGCAGTCCCTATGGTGGCCACGCCAGAACCCACGAAGATCAGTGCTACGTCCACTCACACAACACGTGACCGTGACGGTCAGCCACACGACCAAGGCACAGCGCCCGTGGAATCACGTGACAGCACAACACCGGTCTCCGATCTGAACCATCCTCTGCCGATGTCCAACATCCCCCCCAACCTCCTAATCCCCTCCCTCCCCCTTTCCCACAGAGAAATACAAAGAAGTATTTTACCCATGTAAGTGATCAGATAGTTGATAAATTGTGAAACAAACTACTGATTGTAACAAGTCTTCCTGTAGCAAAAAAAAACCACGAAATAAAAAAGATGTTTCTTTCTCGTAAAACCAGTCATAAACGTTCCCAGCACGAAAAGGTTCGTGATGATTTCACAGTATGGAAATGTCAGTATTTAGACTGCTATGTCAGAATGCAGACTTCCATGCAAAATGTAGACTCATGTCAGAATGGAAACTCTCATGTCAGAACATAGACTCCCATGTCACATTGCAGACTCCCATGTCAGAACACAGACTCCCACGACAGAATGCAGACTCCCAAGTCAGAATGCAGACTCCCAAGTCAGAATGCAGACTCCCATGTCAGAATACAGACTCTCATGTCAGAATGCAGACTCACAAGTCAGAATACAGACTTCCATGTCACACAGATTGTGGGTGGTCTGCTGCTGATTAATGAGCGTTTATCGTTATTGAGTGGTAATTCTCATCATTTGCAAGACACACAACTTCAAGTCAATGCTGCTTATGTTATCAATTCAACTGGCACACAGGTAAATAAAAGGTAAATAAAAGGTACATTTAAACAATCCCAGACGCTTCCTCAAACACGGAAGCTCCAGGCTTGTCCTTGTACCGATCATTTGACATGTGCACACAGCAGCAGTGACAAAAGAAATGTGCAAACACAAATTTAGCTTTTATTCAAGACTGGCATAGCCTTTTAATCCTGAATATATTAAACAGATGGTACGGACAATACAGAACAAACACACGGTTAGTGGTTATACTTGGGAAGGACCTGAGGCCCCGAATCCCAGACTGACAGCCAGGCGGGATGGTGAGGAACACGTGAGCCAATGTCGATCCACGTGGCGCTGTTGTTGGAGTTAGTGAACAATGTGTCTCATGGGGACATCACTTGGCCACGTGGCAGTCATATTTCAAACCTGTTTTCTGGGTGATACGTCTGGGCACAGATGTTGAGTATGTGCCCAAGCTTACGGAAATACAGTCATCTTCACACACACACACACACACACACACACACACACACACACACACACACACACACACACACACAGACACACATGCACACACAGACAGCCACATCCAAAGAAACAAACAGACAAATCCACAGACAGACAAAAACCGACACACAGACACACAGACACACACACGCACACACACACACACACACACACACATGCACACACGCGCGCGCGCGTGTGTGTGTGTGTCCACACCATCAGACAGTTATAATCTCTCTTCACACACATCTACAGAAGTATGTTATCATGTTCTCTTTAATGTATGAGAAAAAAGAACCTGCAAAAATGCTACAGCAAGCAACAATGTTAAGTCAGGTCAGGGGCATAGCCCTTGCTACTGGTACCATGTAACCCAGTACTACCTGCCGCGTGTGAAGTCTCCCAACTACGGACCAGGTGGAGGAGGAAACCTTTCCCAATGGTTGTGAAGGCGGAAGAGGATGGCCAAAGCGTAGGGGGAGCTCTTATCTTTGGCTGGAAGTCCTAGGAGACGGAACTCCGACGAAAAAACCTGCACCTGCCGAGGCCGTCCTACACGTGGCAGTATCTGCACCTGTGGGACTGTGAGCGTCGGTAGGCGAGAGAGTGGGGAAGGGACTGCACAACTCCTCTTCACGAGAAAGTCACCTGTACTGGTCAGGCAACCAGGCTAATGTCGGAACGACGAGCTAGACCTTCAACAACCAGCTTTCCCAAGCCCTGCTGCGATGGAGAAGTCGTAACGAGGACAGAGGATGCTGCTGGCAGTTCCTAGTCACGACTCTTCACACAGACGGCTCTGGGGTGATGGTCGTCCGCCGTAGACTGGGGCAGATGCGGCGCCCGTATCCTCCCACAGTGTCAGAGCAGCCCTTTTTAGGGACAGCACTGGTCTCCCCACATGGGGAAGGGGAGATAAAAGGATCCCTAAACAAAGCCTGCCTCACCTAGTACCTAGTAGGAAAACGTACCTACTTGGACATCCAACACTAGCGGTCGAAAACAACAGAAGGAAAGAACCAGGAGTCATGCCCAGACTCTGGGTGCCTGGAATGTTCGCAACCTTTTAGCGCTCATTGCTAGAATGCTTGATCGCTACCAGATGGACATAGCAGCCCTGAGCGAAACCAGGTTTGCCAGTGAGACCCAGCTGGAGGAAGCTGGAGGGGGCTACACCTACTACTGCATTGGGAAGATGGCACCCCAAGAACATCAGGCGTCGGCTTTGCCATACGAACCAAACTTGCACAAAAGCTTGACAGCCTTCCACGTGGGGTAAACAATAGGCTGATGACCCTGCGTCTGAAGCTGTCCGATGATCACTTCTCCACAGTCATCAGCTGCTATGCCCCGACGATGACCAACCCTGATGACATCAAAGAAGCTTTCTACGAGGAGCTCAGCCGTTCATTTCAGCGGTAAACAGAAAGGACAGCTGATCATCCTTGGGGATTTCAATGCCCGCGTCGGCGTGGACTTCTCCTCGTGGCCAAAAGTCCTAGGACAGCATGGCACTGGCAAGTGCAACTCCAACAGACTGTTTTTGCTCTCGCTCTGCACGCAGCATGGGCTGACCATCACCAACACCCTCTTCCAACAAGCAGAGAAGTACAAGAACACATAGATGCACCCCCACTCCAAGCAGTGGCACATGCTGGACTATGTGATTGTCCGGCAGAGGGACAGAGATGATGTTTCCATTACATGCTGTATGAGAGGAGCAGTCTGTTGGTCGGACCATCGCCTGGTGTGCAGCAAGATGATCATCAGACTTGCACGCAAACTCCAACCAGCCAGGCAGAAACCCTCTAGGAAGCTGGACATCCACCGCCTCACTATCACCAAGGACGTGCTGCAGCAACAAATCCAAGCAGCTCTCCAAGAAATCCCTGCATCAGCTGATGTAGAAGAGGTATGTAGCACCTTTAGAGATGCTGTGTACACAGCAGCAGCTGACACACTTGGCTTTGTACAGAGGAGCCACAAAGACTGGTTTGACGAGAACGACTCTGGAATCTCTAAGCTCCTGAACACACTGCATGTACGGCATCAGGATCACATTTCCGATAAAGACTGCCAGAGGAAGAAGAACCAGCTCTTGCAAACTAGGCAACTCGTACAGAAGAGGCTGCGTGAGATGAAGAACACCTGGTGGAAGAGAAAGTCCGAAGAGCTTCAGTCCGCTGCTGATGCTCACGACATGAAGACCTTCTATGATGGTCTCCGAGCTGTGTATGGGCCGAGAGTCACAGGATCAACCCCTGTCCGAGCCTCGGTCCAGACCACCCTCCTGACAGACAAGAAAGACATCCTTGCCCGCTGGGCAGAGCACTTCAACACCCTCCTCAACAGGGACTCATCCATATCTGACGAGGTAATTGCAGCCCTCCCACAGCTACCAGTTAATGACTCGCTAGTTGCCCCACCCACCAAGGCCGAGACCCGGAAGGCCCTGAAGCTGATAACGTCAGGAAAAGCACCAGGAGCAGATGGAATCCAGGCTGACATCTACAAGTATGGAGGCGAGGTGCTGACAGACAAACTGACCGCCCTGTTCCAGTCTATCTGGGAGAGACGGGAGGTCCCCAGGATTTCAAGGATGCTTCAATTGTCCACATTTACAAACGGAAGGGAGACAAAACATCCTGCGATAACCACCGTGGAATCTCTCTCCTCTGCATCGCCAGCAAGATCTTCGCCCGCATCATACTAAACAGACTGGTTGACCATGTCTCCAACACAGTCATCCCTGAAGCACAGTGCGGCTTCCGCTCAGGCAGGGGAACATGTGACATGGTGTTTGCCATACGCCAGATGCAAGGGAAGTACCGTGAGCAGAACAAGGAGCCCCACATGGTCTTTGTAGACCTGACTAAGGCCTTCGACACGGTGAACCGCCGTGGTCTTTGGAAGATCCGCCTAAAGTTCGGCTGCCCAGAGAGCCTAATCCAGCTGATTGCGTCATTCCACGATGGCATGCAGGCGAGAGTACAGGAAATTACTGACATGTCGGTTCCGTTCCCTGTGGTAAATGGAGTGGGCTGCGACCTGGCACCCACACTGTTCTCCATTCTCTTCTCTGCCATGCTGATTAACGCCTTCCAGGACTGTGACCGGGGCATCTACATCCAGTTTCGCACAGATAGCAAACTTTTCAACTTGTGGCCACTTGACGCCAGGTCCAGGGTGTTTGAGGCACTGTTGAGAGAGTTCCTCTTCGCTGATGACTGTGCGCTTGCTGCACACACCCATGAGAACATGCAGTTCATTATGGACAGGTTCTCAACCTCCTGCAGGCACTTTGGACTCACCATCAGCCTCAGCAAGACTGAGTCCATGTACCAACCAACTAGCTCACAGAACGCCAGTGCCTCCCCCCCACCTGCAATCAAGATCGATGACACAGAGATCAAGTCAGTCGACAAGTTTAGCTATCTAGGCAGCACCCTATGCAGCAATGGAGACCTTCAGGCAGAAGTGACGCTGCGCATCGCTAAGGCCAGCTCCACCTTATGCAGACTCAACAACAGGCTGTGGAACAACAGAGACATCAGGCTCAGTACCAAAATCAAAACCTGTTGTGCTGACCACCTTGTTGTACTGCTGTGAAACATGGACGACGTATCGCCGTAACATTCAACAACTTGAGCAGTTTCACCAGAGATGCCTACGAAAGATCCTCGGCATAAAGTGGCAAGACAGGGTCTCCAACCTCCAGGTCCTAGACAGGAGCGGCCTGCCCAGCATTGTAAGCCTCCTGATCCAGTGCCAGCTACGCTGGACAGGACACGTTGTCCGTATGACAGACAGCAGGATCCCGAAAATGCTCTTATATGGCCAGCTGAAGGAAGGCCACTGCAAACTTGGAAGACCTTGCAAGCGCTTCAAGGACACCATGAAGACAAATCTCAAAGCCTGTGACATAGACATCGCTTCCTGGGAAACTGATGCCCTTGACCGCTCTCGCTGGAGGATGCTGTGCTCTAGTAGTATAAAGACGTTTAAAAACAAGAAGAGAACGCTGGCCTTTAAGGAAAAGCGTGAACGAAGGAAGCAGGGCTCAACTTCTGGAGACGTTTTCCCTTGCAACACCTGTGGGAAGTGCTGCATATCCAGAATCGGTTCTTCTCCCATATGAGGACACACACCGACAGATAAGCCTGCCTGCCTACTCATCCGTCAGTCCGACGCGAGGCTCCATCATCGTGATGTTGGCCATGACAGGTCGCTGCTTGTCGTAATGTCTGTGTGATGGTGTTTATGACCCTGGCAGGTCGCTGCTTGTCGCAATCTGTCTATGACGTTGAGCATGATCATGACAGATCGGAGCTTGACATAATGTATCTGTGACGTTGAACATGACGATGACGGGTCGGAGCTTGACATAATGTATCTGTGACGTTGAACATGACCATGAAAGGTCGCTGCTTGTCGCAATGTCTATGATGTTTCTGTCTTTGTGATGAACTTGGCAGACAGAGTTCTGGTGGGACCAGCAGGGCAGTACAGTGGGCTGACAGCAGTCTATGCCCCTGACCTGACACATCACAGAGGCATTGCAATAAGCAACGGCCTTTCATGGTCATACTAAACGTCACGGAAGCATTGCGACAAGCAGCGGCTTTTCATGGCCAAGCACTGAATTACAGAAAGTGTGCAGACAGAAATGGAACATGTCCGTCATGAAAAGAAAATCAACACGTGCTGTATTCAGGAACAACACTTACGAAGTAAGCCCATCACAGTGTGGTGTTTCAGGTCTGACGGATCAGACAGAACCTAGGATGAATCCCTGATTCTGGTTGAGAACAACATCGGTGCCTGCCTACTGGACACACAGATGGAGAGCTTGGAGTACCAAGTGATCCGTATCCAGACGAACACAACAAAAATGTCAACAGGTTGACTTCTACTGTCCCAGCGACAAGCCCCTCTCCATTGACACAGCTCTCCAGCTTCCTTGGAGCAGGTGACTTCAACAGCCTCTCAAAGGCAAGGCAAACATTTTATTTCTTGTGCCCCCCTGAGCCATTGAAACATTACATAGATACTTCTTTTACGCATACTATACACACAAAAAGAACGATGTCAAAAGAACAAAAAGGAAACAAAAAAATCTACTTGCGCAAACAGGCAAATATACATTGATAAGTATGTTTCTCCATAGCCATCAACAACATTATTGTTTATATCAACATAAATAACCTTATCTGAAAGAACTACAAGTAGAAAAAAAACACAAGTGATTCACGATTTAACTTTTTTTTTCTTCAGAAAAACATTAGTGGAATTTAATGGAGATTGAGCGGGTTCTGTAATATCTTAATAAACATTTTTGTCTGATGCTTTAAAAAAAGAGGGGGGGGGGGGGGGAGACACACAAATAAATAGTGAAACTCATTAGCAGTGTTGTTTGTAGAGCTGATTTCGGAGACTTCGTTGGAGAGAAGTTGTGATTCAATGAGAATGTATTGTTATTGTATCCTCCACCATCCCAAAAGGGCAAAATAATTGAATTTCTTTGAATCTTTGAAACAGAGCACTGATAATGTGAAACAGGGGTGTTACATTTCCTGATATTGAACCAACGGGCTGATTCTTTCGTTTCTAGGTGAATTGTCGAAGTGCTCTATTAACAGGCAAAGCATTGTTGTTCGTTCGAAACTTAACTGGATTACGCAGTTTGGTAACGGAGTTGGGGATGTCATACCATGGATCGTGGAGGAGAAAGACAAAAACAGAGACGAACAGAGAGATAGACAGACATGCACAGAGCGACACACAGAAAGAGAGAGACAAAGAGACAGAGACAGACAAACAGTCAGAGACACAGAGAGATGTTAAATGCAATGATACCCTTCTACGCTCGTTGCAGACTCGTGATCAATAAAGCGTTGACTAGATTTCCGCATTACTTCTTGGCAGTACCAGTAAATTACACTGTCGGTGAGACAGACACACAGTTATCAAGACAGTACTACTGCTGTTGCTCCCAGTGCACAGGTGACGGATAGTGTGTGTGTGTGTGTGTGTGTGTGTACAGGTAACGGATGTAGTGTGTGCGCGACTGACTGACTGACTGACTGACACATGTTCCTTTCAAGTCCCCAGGCTCGTGGGCTGGGTTGGGTGAAGATGTGGGGAACAGCCCGTTGGTTCAATATCAGGAAATGTAACACCCCTGTTTCACATTATCAGTGCTCTGTTTCAAAGATTCAAAGAAATTCAATTATTTTGCCCTTTTGGGATGGTGGAGGATACAATAACAATACATTCTCATTGAATCACAACTTCTCTCCAACGAAGTCTCTGAAACATGCGAAAATGCACACCCACTCTCTCTCTCTCTCTCTCTCTCTCTCTCTCTCTCTCTCTCTCTCTCTCTCTCTCTCTCTCTCTCTCTCACACACACACACACACGCTAATGATAATGATTTGCAACAAAACAAATCAAACTTTAACATACTGACAAGTATGTTTTAGATGTAACAAAAGTTAAACATCCTTTTAAAGTTTTATGATTTTACTTAAATTGCGTTTTCTTCCCGGCACTGAATAAATTGCATAAACCGAACATTGGCATATGTGGTTTATATTTATGTGGTATCAATTTATTTCGAATCACAGTATTTTTAGTGAATTCAATAGAAATTTATTATGGCCAGTTCTGGCAAAACATGGCATAACAGGAAAGCTTTTTAAATGTATAAAGAATATGTATAATATTGTCAAAACAAGAGTTAGGGGTGGTAACAAACTTACTGAGTATATCAATTGCACTAGAGGAGTAAAGCAAGGAGATGTTTGTAGTCCTATTTTGTTCTCATTATTCATACATGAATTGGCTTTAGAAGTGATAGACAGAGGAAGACATGGTGCGAGATTCACAATTGATTTTATAGAACTGTTTATATTATTACTTGCTGATGATATTGTTTTGCTTTCGGAGACAGCTATTGGTCTACAGACACAATTGAATAACTTAAAAAATTCAGCTATTAAATTGCAATTAAATGTTAATCTAGATAAAAGTAATATTATTGTTTTTAGGAAAGGTGGTTATTTGGCAGCAAGGGAAAGGTGGGTGTATGGTGGTATTGATATGCCAGTTGTTAATGCTTACAAATATCTTGGAATTCTATTTTCTACTCGTTTGAGTTTTGTAGCTGCATGCAGGGATCTTTCAAGCAGAGCAAAGAATGTGCTGTTACATATTATGAAGAAACTTTTTTTTATTAAACAATAATTCTTTGGATATTTTTATTAAGATTTTCGATACTCAGATACAGCCCATCGTACAATATGGCTCAGAATTATGGGGTCTAGATAAAAATGCTGTAATACAATGTGAGTCCGTTCATTTATTTAGACTGAAAAAGTTTTTAGGAGTTGAAATGAAGGCACCTAACGATTTAGTATACGGTGAGACGAACAGATATCCAATCTATATAAATTCTGCAGTTAGATGTGTTCGATATTGGTTTAAGTTACTAAAAATGAATGAAAACAGACTGCCACGTAAATCCTATAATATGTTGTATGATTTAGATTCTAGAGGTAAAAAGAACTGGCCGTCAAATGTACGAACTTGTCTCTGTGAACTGGGCTTTGGATATGTTTGGGAATATCAAGGAGTAGGTAATGAGAATATGTTTCTGAAACTTTTTCGTCAGCGTTTGATAGACTGTAGATGGCAAAACTGGGAAATTCATATTCAGTCAAGTGATAGATTCTGTCTCTACAGATCTCATACTTCTACACATTTAGTAAAGAATTATCTTTTGTTTAACATGGAAAGATATCTACGAGTTTTATTAACAAGATTTAGATTTGGCATTTCTGAAATTCATATGCACAGATATCGTTATAAGATTGTTGATCACACAGAGAAGGTGTGTCCTTTGTGCAAATTGTCAAATGAAGATGAAGTGCATTTTGTTTTGATGTGTCCTGTGTTGCATGGATTTCGTTTAAGATTTATTCCAAAGAAATATTATGAACGTCCATGTTTGTTTAAATTATGTTTATTGATGGCATCATCTGATGATGGTGTCATACGTAATCTCGCATTGTATTTACACAGAGCTTTTAAGTTAAGAGAAACGGTATTATCATAATTTCTTTAACTAATTGTGAAAATGGTGAATGTTTACTGATAGTATGGTGACATCTGCATACTGTATTATCGCCCTTAATTCATATGGGGCTATGGCCGTGAGTGTGTGTGTGTGTGTGTGTGTGTGTGTGTGTGTGTGTGTGTGTGTGTGCGCGCGCGCGCGTGTGTGTGTGTGTTGTGTGTGTGTGCGTGTGTGTGTGTGTGTGTGTGTGTGTGTGTGTGTGTGTGTGTGTGTGTGTGTGTGTGTGTGAGTACAACAAACAGTTAATCTGACAATAAATGGTTTCAGTCAGTGTGTGTTTGTGCTTGCGTGCGTGCGTGCTTGCGTGCTTCCGTGTGTGTGAGTGTAGATGTGTGTGAACGTGTTTGTGTGTTTGTGAGGGGGGCGGAGAGGTGGGGGGGGGGGGTGTTTGTGAGTGTGTGTATGTGTGTGTGTGGGTGGATGGGTGGGTTTGTGTTTGTGTATGTGTCTGTATGTGTGTGTGCGTGTATGTGTGTGTGTCTGTGTGTGCGTATGTGTATGTATGCGTGTGTGTATGTATGTGTGTGTGTGTGCGCGCGCGCGCAAGAAACAACGCGTTTGTTGGTGTGTGTGTGCACAAGGTAGCGTTCGTGTCCAGGAGTGATGACAAAAAAGCTTATTCGTGGAAGCACACAAATACACATTAACAAGTATTTTTGCTTACCGGTAGAGAGAAATCTGCTCCGTATCAACAGACAAAATAAAGATACACGTATGAAGTAAACAAAGGACTTAACCGAGGTCATGGGTCGTTTTTGTCATGGGCTTGCTGCACACGGGACCTCGGTTTATCGTCTCATCCGAATGACTAGATTCACAGTTTCCAGTCAAACGTGTGAGAAAAGGCTAGAGCGGGAATCGAACCGAGACCCTCACGGATACAACAATGGCAGTTAAGCGACTTAACCATTCTGCCACCATCCAGTGGAGGTACAAGGAAGGCCAGGACGGACCATCCTGACGTGGCCATGAACAGCACTCCACTGACAGAGAGATCCCATCAAGGTTGACAGAAAGATCCCAACGAGGTTGACAGAAAGATCCCAACAACGATGACAGAGAGATCCCAACAAAGATTACAGAAAGATCCCAACACGGTTCACAGAGAGATCCCAACAAAGATTACAGAAAGATCCCAACAAGGTTGACAGAAAGATCCCAAAACAGTTGACAGAAAGATCCCAGTAAGGTTGACAGAAAGATCCCAACAAAGTTGACAGAAAGATCCCAACAAGGTTGCCCAACAAGGTTGACAGAAAGATCCCAAAGACGTTGACAGAACGATCCCAGTAAGGTTGACAGAAAGATCCCAGTAAGGTTGACAGAAAGATCCCAACAAAGTTGACAGAAAGATCCCAAAACAGTTGACAGAAAGATCCCAGTAAGGTTGACAAAAAGATCCCAACAAGGTTGACAGAAAGATCCCAACACAGTCGACAGAACGATCTCAACAAGGTAACTGCAGGACTAGCATGTTGCTCGGATGGCTGTCTTTGCAGGACAGGGAAACCAGAAATGGTTCAGTGCTGCACATCTCCGAGTGGACAGCTTGCACTGAGCACACCTGGCAAGAATGGACTGAGCCAGAAATAGGACACACTGTTATAAATCATACGCATGAACATTGAGCAAAATGGAAATTCAGACGGGATAGTTTTGACGCATGAAAACTTGACAAAATGGAGATTTGTGTCTGGACAGTTTTGAAAGGCTACCCTCAGTACTGACGATTGAAACCAGACATTTCTGATTTGACTTGTGCAGCAATAAGTTTTTGAAGTTTGACTTCTTTCTGTTGTCTGCGTTTCTCTTGCACAATAGTGTATGTGTACAGGAAAGGGTTTAAAGCCGAGTTACATGGCAGCACAAAGACAGCCATTGCTGTGTTGATCTCTCCTGGAACAGGTACATCGAGCTTTGCCAGGAGTCCACAGACACCAATGGGGAACCAGCACAGAAAGTCTGACATGGCAATGACCAGGAGGCGACGAGCGATGGTGGCCTCCTTAGATCTGGTTTTGTCTTTGATAACTACGTTTTCCTTGCTATTTGATCCATGACCTGACATTGTATTGGCTCTGACTGACCAGTAGATGAGAGCCTGGCCTGTAGCTATACACATAAATATTACCATGTTAAATATAACCATGACGCAAAAAGAATAATGGCGACCAGGGAAGTCAGTTCTAGTGACAGGCAGAGGAATGCAGATGCCTGTCTGGCTGTAGAACTCCCAGTGGGACGTCACAGGGAGTAAAGGGATTGAGGCCAGGATCACCCCTAGTCCCCAGCTGACAGTGCATGCCACGTGAGCTGATGTTGGTCTGAAACGAAGACGACTGAAAGGAAAGCGCATGACCAGAAAGCGATCCAGGGTGATGAGGCAAATAAGAAACGACGATACTTCACAAGACAAAAGGGAAATAAATCCAGAAATCGCACATACACTGCTTCCCTTCCAGTGAGATTCATTCCACAGGTAGGTACCAGCATACAGACGGTCAGCCACTGCAATGATCAACAGGTAAACTCCCATGAAAAAGTCAGACACAGACAGATGAATAACAAACACTGCATAACCAACTTTACTTTTTGAGGAGAAGGACCAGATACGGTACACAATGCTGCAGATGTTCCCCAACAGAGCAGTCATGATAAAGATGACAATTACAGCTCGGTAAGAGCCATATTTCAGCAAATTATCACAAGAGGAGATTTCATCTTCTGGCACACGGCATGTCCCCACAAAAGTGTCTGGAAGCAGAGCAGGACAACAAAGCTTGAAGTTGTCAGCAAACAACTCTTGTAAATTATCCATTTCTTTTAGAAAGTCTGGGCTGAAATCAGATATATGACAACCTTGCAAATCCAAACTTTTCAGGTTCCTAAACAATCCCGCTCCTTCGAGAGAGTTCAGCAATCTGCTATGGGAAAAGTCTATAGTTTCCATCTGGGGCATGAAGTCTGAGAAAGCGCGCAAGTGAGAAAAGTTATATGAAACACGCGAAAGATTGAGCAATAGCAGGGATTTCAATCTGTGACGCATTTCATAACTACAAATTCCATTGATCAAAGGATTACCAGAGAGGTCCAGTTCTTTAAGTTCGCCCATTTGTGAAAATTGATTAAAATCGATGCATTGCATAACATTATCACTGATGTCTAACACATGAAGGTTAGGCAGAAGTATGTCACTGAAATTTCTCCAGCCACATGCTCCAGCACCAAGATGAATCAGCATGGTATGATTTGTGATGACATCCAAGGTGAGACCACTCCCCCTGCCTTCCAGATAACGTAACTTGGGGAACGTGTCAGGCTGAAAGACCAGACGGTCAGTAAACGACAGTCCATAACAAACACAGCGATCAGGACAAGAGTCAGTCCCACACATCAGTTCATCGTCCTGCTGTGGACACTGAGGCCAACCGTCACAGAGGTGGTCAACGTGTAGACATATTTCACGGTCCTTCCCACGACATCGGTACAACCCTTCACATGTGATTTTGTTACACCCAGCTTCATCCTCATGTCCCAGACAGTCATCTATTCCATTACATCTGGTGTAGACAGGTAGACAATAACCATTTCCAGGGCAATGGAAGTGAGTGTCTGGACATCGAGTTGTGTTTCCAGGATGAGGGATTACAGAGAAACTTCCAGGTCTGTCAAAGTTGACGAGTGCTGGTGGATTTGTGACACTGAAAACCGTCTTGACGGACTTGAAAGAATCACAGTATTGTTCATCACGTGCTGTCCTGCAGTCGACGTAATTATCACACACATGTGTGACACTGATGCACTGAAAGAGAAATGACGGACAACAGTGGAGAAAAAAGGACAAGGAATGTTGCTCAGTTCAGAAAAAAATATGAGCACTCTCTATATCTCTGTCTGGCTGTCTGGTTGTCATTCTGTGTCTCTGTATCTCTGTGTCTATCTCTCTTACAGTCTCTTCCTTCACTCTCTCTATCTGTATCTGTGTCTGTCTGTCTATTTGTCTGTCTGTCTTGCCCCCCAGAACACACACACACACACACACACACACACACACACACACACACACATGTACACACTTTATGAGGGAAAAAGAATGACACACAGATAAAGAGAGTGTACCTGTCCCTGGCCACATGTAAAGGTGTTCTTTGCACAAGGCGGGAACTGACAGAACGATTCATCACTGTTATCTCTGCAGTCCTGACGCCAGTCACACACCACAGTGTACGGCACGTATTCACCTGTGGCCTCACACCTGAAGTAAGGAGCGACTTGTTTCAGAGCAGCTTTACACTTGGCAGTTCGTGACATACGTCTAAGTTCCAGTTTCTCTGTGCACAGACTGTCACGGTCACAGGCCAGTGCAACGAGTGTCACGTGCCCCAATAGACATCTGACGAGGGGCACAGGTGAAGCTGTGAGGTCATGTTTGGTTTCAATCAGAACTGGTTTACTGGGCTGATCATCTGCTGCTGTGGGCACTCTGCACAGCGTAGCTGTTTCTTCTTGGGGTGTCTGTAAGGAAAGAGAAGATTAGTTCAGCCATGTGCTTTTCACACATAAACACGCAAGCACACACACGCACACACACACACACACACACACACACACACACACTGTAATTTCGTGTGGGTCGGGGGGAGGGTGGGGGAGAGAATTCCTGTGTGGGTGGAGACAGTGCCCATAGGCCCTCTGGATGGAGTCAAGGCGTAAGGCACTGAATGGGAAGCTGTTGATATTTTGCTGTGATATCTAAAATCCTCAAAAAAACAGTTTCTGCCATTTCGACAATATATTCTAAGATATACAAAAACAAACTTGTTTGATTGGATACAATAGTGGAGAATAGATAAGTTGATCCAACGGATGAGTAGGCAGGCAGGCTTATCTATCGGAGTGTGTCCTCATATGGGAGAAGAGGCCAATTCTGGATGCACAGCACTTCCCACAGGTGTTGCAAGGGAAAACGTCTCCAGAAGTTGAGCCCTGCTTCCTTTGCTCACGCTTCTCCTTAATGGCCAGCGTTCTCTTATTTTCAAACGTCTTTATGCCACTAGAGCACAGCATCCTCCAGCGACAGCGGTCAAGGGCATCAGTTTCCCAGGAAGCGATGTCTATGTCACAGGCTTTGGGGTTTGTCTTCAAGGTGTCCTTGAAGCGCTTGCAGGGTCTTCCAAGTTTATGGTGGCCTTCCTTCAGCTGACCATACAAGAGCATCTTCGGGATCCTTCTGTCTGTCATGTGGACAACGTGTCCTGTCCAGCATCGCTGACACTGGATCAGCAGGCTTTCGATGCTGGGCAAGCCACTCCTCTTTAGGACCTGGAGGTTGGAGACCCTGTCTTGCCACTTTATGCCAAGGATCTTTCGTAGGCATCTCTGGTGAAACTACTCAAGTTGTTGAATGTGACGGCGATACGTCGTCCATGTTTCACAGCAGTACAACAAAGTGGTCAGCACAACAGCCCTGTAGGTTTGCATCTTGGTGCTGAGCCTGATGCCTTTGTTGTTCCACAGCCTGTTGTTGAGTCTGCCAAAGGCAGAGCTGGCCTTGGCGATGCGCAGCGTCACTTCTGCATCGAGGGCTCCGTTGCTGCATAGGGTGCTGCCCAGGTAGCAAAACGTGTTGACTGACTTGATCTCTGTGTCATCGATCTTGATTGCAGGTGGGGCGGAGGCACTGGCGTTCTGTGAGCTGGCTGGTTGGTATATGGACTCGGTCTTGTTGAGGCTGATGGTGAGTCCAAAGCGCCTGCAGGAGGTTGAGAACCTGTCCATAATGAACTGCATGTCCTCATGGGTGTGTGCAGCAAGTGAGCAGTCATCAGTGAAGAGGAACTCTCATCAGTGCCTCAAACACCCTGGACCTGGCATGAAGTCGCCGCAAGTTGAAAAGTTTACCATCTGTGCGAAACTGAATGTAGGTGTCCTGGTCACAGTCTTGGAAGGCGTCAATCAGCATGACAGAGAAGAGAATGGAGAACAGTGTGGGTGCCAAGACGCAGCCCTGCTTCACTCCATTTACCACAGGGAACGGATCCGACATGTCAGTATTTTCCTGTACTCTCGCCTGCATGCCATCGTGGAATGACGCAATCAGCTGGATTAGGCTCTCGGGGCAGCTGAACTTTAGGAGGATCTTCCACAGACCATGGCGGTTCACTGTGTCAAAGGCCTATGTTCCCCTGCCTGAGCGGAAGCCGCACTGTGCTTCAGGGATGAGTGTGTTGGAAACATGGTCAACCAGTCTGTTCAGTATGATGCGGGCGAAGATCTTGCCAGTGATGCAGAGGAGAGAGATTCCACGGTGGTTATCGCAGGATGTTTTGTCTCCCTTCCGTTTGTAAATGTGGACAATAGAAGCATCCTTGAAATCCTGGGGGACCCCCCCTTTCTCCCAGATAGACTGGAACAGGGCAGTCAGCTTGTCTGTCAGCACCTCGCTTCCATACTTGTAGATGTCAGCCTGGATTCCATCCGCTCCTGGTGCTTTTCCTGACGTTGTCAGCTTCAGGGCCTTCTGGGTCTCGGCCTTGGTGAGAGGGGCAGCTAGCGAGTCATTGACTGGTAGCTGTGGGAGGGCTGCAATTGCCTCGTCAGATACGGACGAATCCCTGTTGAGGAGGGTGTTGAAGTGCTCTGCCCAGCGGGCGAGGATGTCTTTCTTGTCTGTCAGGAGGGTGGTCTGGACCGAGGCTCGGACAGGGGTTGATCCTGTGACTCTCGGCCCATACACAGCTCGGAGACCATCATGGAAGGTCTTCATGTCGTGAGCATTAGTGGTGAACTGAAGCTCTTCGGAATGTCTATCCCACCAGGTGTTCTTCATCTTACGCAGCCTATTTTGTACGAGTTGCTTGGTTTGCAAGAACTGGTTCTCCTTCCTCTGGCACTCTTTATCGGAAATGTGATCCTGATGCCGTATATGCAGTGTGTTCAGGAGCTTGAAGATTCCAGAGTCGTTCTCATCAAACCAGTCTATGTCGCTCCTCTGTACAAAGCCGAGTGTGTCAGCTGCTGCTGTGTACACAGCATCTCTAAAGGTGCTCCATACCTCTTCTACATCAGTCGATGCAGGAATTTCTTGGAGAGCTACTTGAATTTGTTGCTGCAGCACGTCCTTGGTGATAGGGAGGCGGTGGATGTCCAGCTTCCTAGGGGGTTTCTGCCTGGCTGGTTGGAGCTTGCGTGCTAGTCTGATGTTCATCTTGCTGCGTACCAGGCGATGGTCCGACCAACAGACTGCTCCTCTCATGCAACGTGTAATGGAAACATCACCTCTCTCGTTCTGCCGGACAATCACATAGTCCAGCATGTGCCACTGCTTGGAGCGGGGATGCATCCATGTGTTCTTGTACTTGTCCACCTGTTGGAAGAGTGTGTTGGTGATGGTCAGTCCATGCTGCGCACAGAGCGAGAGCAAAACAGTCCGTTGGAGTTGCACTTGCCAGTGCCGTATTATCCTAGGACTTTTGGCCACAAGGAGAAGTCCACGCCGACGCGGGCATTGAAATCCCCAAGGATGAACAGCCTGTCCTTTCTGTCTACCGCTGAAATTAACTCCTCGTAGAAAGATTCTTTGATGTCAACAGGGTTGGTCATCGTCGGGGCATAGCAGCTGATGACTGTGGCAGAGCGATCCTCGGACAGCTTCAGACGCAGGGTCATCAGCCTGTCGTTTATCCCACGTGGAAGGGTGTCAAGCTTTCGTGCAAGTTTGGTTCGTATGGCAAAGCCCACGCCTGAGGTTCTTGGGGTGCCATCTGGCTTCCCAATGCAGTAGAAGGTGTAGCCCCCTCCAACTTCCTCCAGCTGGGTTTCACCCGCAAACCTGGTTTCACTCAGGGCTGCTATGTCCACCTGGTAGCGATTAAGCATTCTAGCAATGAGCGCTGTGCGTCTTTCTGGTCTGTCGTCTCTGTCTAAGAGGGTGCGAACATTCCAGGCACCCAGAGTCAGGGCATGACTCCTGGTTCTTTTCTTTTGTTGTTTTCGACCGCTATTGTTGGATGTCCAAGTAGGTGCGGTTTCCTACTAGGTACTAGGTGAGGCAGGCTTTGCTTGGGGATTCTTTTATCTCCCCTTCCCCATGTGGGGAGAGCAGTACTGTCCCTAAAAAGGGCTGCTCTGACACTGTGGGAGGATACGGGCGCAGCATCTGCCCCAGTCTACGGCGGACGACCATCAACCCACAGCCGCCTGCGTGCAGAGTCATGACTAGGAACTGCCAGCAGCATCCTCTAGCTGTCCCCGTTACCACTTTTCCATCGCCGCAGGGCTTGGGAAAGCTGGGTGTTGAAGGTCTAGCTCGTCGTTCCGACATTAGCCTGGTTGCCTGACCAGCACAGGTGACTTTTTCTAGTGAAAAGGAGTTGTGCAGTCCCTTCCCCACTCTCTCGCCTACCGACGCTCACAGTCCCACAGGTGCAGATACTGCCACGTGTAGGACGGCCTCGGCAGGTGCAGGTTTTTTCTTCGGAGCTCCGTCTCCTAGGGGGACTTCCAGCCAAGGATAAGAGCTCCCCCTGCCCTTTGGTCATCCTCTTCCGCCTTTGGGAACGGTTTCTTCCTCCGCCTGGTCCGTCGTTGGGAGCCTTCACATGCGGCAGGTAGTACTGGGTTACATGGTACCAGTAGCAAGGGCTATGCCCCTAACCTGACCTTCAGGCAACAACTAAACAACACTTCCGTCATTTCAAAATGAATTAACGAAGCTCAGAAAGATTAATGGACTAGTCGGCCAAACACGGTGGAAAGCGGTTTTTAGAATTATAGGATATTGGAACACATCTCAACAAAATAAACCATTAATGATTCGGAAATACGGCTTAATTCAGGAGACTTACAACCTGTTATTGATATGACCGTGAAGACTTTTTTCATACTATGTTTAAGCCAATTTTCGCATTGGCAGACAAAGTATTTCCAGAGAAAATGGCAATGTTAAAGTTTACCGTGGACACACACACACACACACACACACACACACACACACACACACACACACACACACACACATTACACAAGTGAGTCAAAAATGGAAACCATAGACTGTTATTCAGGGCCATTTCAATTCTTTCTGAAAGACCGAGGGAATTGTATGTTTGATGCGACTGTCGTTTGACCCAGGGGTACAAATCAGAGCCACAGTCACCAAGCAAACAATACAATTACCTTTGAATATCACAAGAGCTGTGAAGCTAATGACATTAACTAAACAGGTCAGTCCAGTGTCTCATCTGCTCTTTTCCCCCTATATATTATTTCATGGTATTCCATTTGCTGACTCGTTTTCGTTTCTTTCGCTTCAGATTGTTGAACGTGTATGGCAGAGATGTATCCCTGCATCAGTTCACCAACAGAGAGTAATAACCAACAGGAGCAGCACCAACACCTTTTTAATTATTTTCGCTTTACTTATACCTACCGTCAGCACACGTTTTTTTTCAGACTTACCCAACCTTGCATTTTCTGTGTCTATGTGAATTTGTTTCCATTTTATTCAGAAAGCATTCGCATTTTCATGTTCAGATTGCACTGACCTTATTTTCAGTGCACGGGCTCGTCTTTACACTTGGAGAATCATTTTCACGGACTCTGATGACAGCTCGGTTGCAATGTTGAATGAACGAAGCGTGGAAGTTGTAGGCTATTGAGCCACGCCCCCACTGCCAGGTGTTGATGTACCTGTACAGAGGAAGACAGTGGTGTTGTGTTGATAACAGTATCCACAGCAAAGAACAACAAAAACAACCAACAACAAGGGAAGAAATTATAATTCTTCTCTTTCACCTCCTTCTCATCTTCCTCCTCCTCCTCATCACCATTATCACCATCATTTTCAATAATGATCATCACCATTATCTTTCTTTTCAACACAATCATCGTCAGCACCATCTTCATTATCTTGCTAATTATCATTATCAAATATGATTACACACACACACACACACACACACACACACACTTTACATGTTCTTCATGTAAGTATCCTCTGAGGTCTTCAAAGTTTGCTGAAGAGCGTTAATGTCAATCCACGTGTCGTAGGGTTTTGCACCACTGTCTACAAGTGTTGAAATGACACTGCTCCATTGCTGCGTGGACTTGAATTGGGCCAGAAAGCCGCCGTTACTCGCACACTGCTCCTTTGATCCATCTATTCCCAATTCATGTACAGCAGAGTCACTGTATGTGAAGCAATCCTGCTCAATTGCAATCTGAAACAAGCGAAAACCAAACCCAAGCAATGCAGATGGTAACGAATACTGTGATAATTGTTTTAGCATTTTTTCCCAGTTATTTCGAAGGGCCGTGTAACGCAACACATACTCTTGTAAACCACAAGTGTTTGGTCATACCTTGAACAGGGGTATGAAAAATGTATCTTGATTTTAAAACCATATATGATAGAAATATTCCACGCGTTTCTGATCAAAACAAAAACCCTGAACACGTTCTCCGAGATGATATATCAAAATCCCTTCACAAAAAGCCCGTCTAAGCATTCATGCCTCACCTACGTTAAAGGTGACTTTTTTTAGTTACTGTGTAAACCAGTCCAAATAACCAGTACTTACAGACGGATGATTTACTTTCTATTTTTCTAATATCAGAATGATACGAAATATATACATGATTAAGCACGTAGATGTATATACATATTATATATATATATATATATATATATATATATATGTGTGTGTGTGTGTGTGTGTGTGTGTGTGTGTGTGTGTGTGTGTGTGTGTGTGTGTGGAACAGAGAGAGGAAGACATCGTTACATAGCCAGTTCCGCAATCTGCCGAATAGTAAGAGCAGCGAGTTTCATCCTCAGCCTCCACACACTGAGCACGTCTGTCACAGGGAAAGTGTTGATACAGGTCTGGCCATTCAGCCCTGGAACAGTTCCACTTGGAACCAATTGCTCGAGGTTTGTTCTGCCAGTAAGAGAACACGAGTTGGATTGGTGTACACCTGTAGTCCGTCTCCTTGTACAATAATGACATGGACGATGAGTTCCACTGTTTTGGACATTCCTTGCCAGAACAAAACCACGAAGTAAAATTATTCCTGTCTCGGAATAAAATTGGCGTGTTTGGTTTTTCGCCATTCTCAGCATGTTGTCCACAAGGACCTCGGAAAACTAATGGCCAGTTGGGCTCAGTGGAAGTTCCGTTGTGACTTAAAAAAATCGCCTTACCAGCTGGTACAGTTATAGTTGTACATGTTTGAAAGTATTGATTGTAACATCTGGGCCCCTGTATGTAACCTGCGAGAGAGAGAGAGAGAGAGAGAGAGAGAGAGAGAGAGAGAGAGAGAGAGAGAGAGAGAGAGAGAGAGAGAGAGAGAGAGAGAGAGAGAGCATATTTCAAAATATTGCAATATATACTTTTTTGATCAAAACAAAACAAAACAACACAACTTATTGGCCGATTTTTCAAGCTTCGTACAAATAAATTGTAAACTCTGACTTCTTCTTTTTGACTTCTCGACGTGACATATGAAACAAGAAGGCTGACAGTATTATTTCTTGAGTATTGAATTGTACCTAAGATCACTTATCTTTGGACGATGAAACATAACATTAATTTACCCTCGTCTACAATTGTGCACAGTGGACAGATGACATAACGATCACTACGCTGTCTGTGATGCTATGATGATGGCAGGATTCTCGGTTCCGAGGATCGTTCAGAAGGTCCTTGGCGACACGCCCTCTGGTGGCTGTGCAGGCTGATTGTTGATGACACACCCTGGCACACCAAGGGGAAGGAAATCCGTGGGCAGGAGGGCTCTGGGCAGACGATGCTTTCCTCTGTCTGCTCTTTTCCCTCAATGAAAGCCAGATGTGGCGATCTGTGTCACGGCGGCCGGCATCAGCATGCAAGAAGCCCTCTGACTACCCACCATTTTTACTCGTTTATATTTTGCAAAGAAAAAACATAGAGAATAATGACAGTATTAGAAAGAGGAGAAATGCAACGTTGTTTTCAAATGAAAAAGACTTTTATTTCATAAATGTCACCCAAGTTACAGCCTTGTTTGAGCCCATTGTCACTCGGGAACGGGTCGGACAGAACACCGCTGCGTTTCACGTGCCCTAACTGGCCTTCGTGGAGCCCAGTCATGACAGAATCTCCCAGAACCCGTTTTGGCTATCTATCCGTATTGAAGGTTTTGGTCAGATCAATGTATGATAGTCAGTCGTGTCTGACTATGACCACCAGAAGAGCAAAGAAAGCATCTGCTGTCCTGGTTATCTGGGCTAGAATCTGATCAAACTGGATAGTTTCTTGCCAAAATTACATCTCCACTCTCTCGGCTAAGAGGGTTTTATGACAGTCTGCACTGGGATGACTCCCAAAGGCCAACTCGCTCCCAGTGCTGCAGGATTAAGAGCCAGTGCAATCTTGCTTCCGAAATTCAGAGTCATAGTCCTTCACAAAAGACTAAGTTGTATAAGACTTTCCATTGCAGTGGACAAACCATTGATCATACAGCTCTCACTTTGCTGTTGGCCAATCTGTAAGCTTATGTCAACCTGTTATATAAGCCGAGCGTTGGGCCTTCAGACACAGATCAATAAAAGTGCATATAACCCCACGGTTTGCTTCCTGCGTTTTTTTCTGTATCTGTCGAGAGACGAAGATCACGTCTGGTGTTTGTCGCTTCGCTCTGAAGCCACATTGGCTTTCTGTTAGGTTTTCAACAGCGACCTTAGGGATAAGTCTTTATTCTCCCTGGTTGTGTATTCTGCTACTTTGGCAGTTGTCTCCTGGAGAATGCTCTTCGACTGCTGCCATGGTGACTCAGGGTCTGAGTCCTCCCCTAACATGTCGTCATTGGTGTTGTTCAGACGTTCATTTTGTTTGAATTAAAATTCCTCCCTCAGCTCAGTAAGCCTGTCGACCTGACATCTGACGTGGTCTGCACCTGGCATGACACGTGTTTGTGGGACATCTGACGTGCTCTACACATGGCATGACACGTTTGTGCAGGAAATCTGACACATCGTTTTGCGCACCTGATTCTAATCCAGTAGGTGCCAGTGTTAGTATGTGTGTGTGTCGCCATGTCATTATTATTATTTTGTTCTTAACAAGCTTTCGCTGCTTTCGCTCACTTCATGCTGACCCCAAACTCTTGGCCATGTATCAAAGTTTCTGCCCACCCTGGCATTCGTGTCGCCCATAAAAAGGATATCTGCTTCACTGACCTTTCCGTTTTCAAGGGAAAGGGAAGTAACCAGCTCCATTTTCTGTAAGGGAGTCTTGATCTGCAAAACAAATTCACTAAGGGCTGTGGTATCAATACCTAGCCTGGTTAGCTCTCTGGCAACAAGAGCTGTGCGTCTCTGTTGTTTACTGTCGTCAACTTCTAGGAATGTGCGAAAGTTCAATTGTGCATGCTACCTTCAGCATTGTTGTTCTCCTTCTTCTTTCTTTCTTACCACTTGAGTGAATTGCCTGCTGCATGTTGCTGTCCAGTCAGGTGAAGGGGAGACAAGTGGTGTTCAGACCACGCTTTCTGGCTCTCTCTCCATTCGGAGCAGTCAGCGCTTTCCCTGAAGAGGTCTGCATGGTCACTCAGAGTGCTGCTGAATGTTGCTGTTGTCTGAGGTCAGCAACAACCGACCGAACTTCCGAGCCACCTTCATGCTGAGCTGAGAATGCAACTCCTAGTCTCCCAGAAAGAAGGAGGAAGGTGGCAGAATGGTCAAGACGCTCATCTTCCAGTACAGAGGGTCTGTGAGAGTCTGGTTTCGATTCCCGCTCTTGGCCTTTCTCCCAAGTTTGACTGGAAAATCAGACTGAGCGTCTTGTCATTCGGATGAGACGATAAACCGAGATCCCGTGTGTAGCACGTACTTGGCGCACTGAAAAACAACCCATGGCAACGAGAGTGTTGTCATCTGGCAAAATATGCAACAGAAATCCACAGGTAAACAAATATATATTCATGCACTCAAGGCCAGGCTAAACGCATTGGGTCAGGCATCTACCTAGGAAATTGTGATGTAGCGTATATGGATTTGTCCGAACGCAGTGGCGCCTCCTTGAGAAATTGAAACTGAAACTCCCAGTGCCATCAAGCACCTGTCGTTTCGCCTCTTCTCCATCGCTGTATGGCTTTCTTCTCGCCTGTGATCCGTGGGCTTATAGTGAAGATCAGTGCACGTAAACCATCCCCACGCCTTAGGCCAGGTGACACTCCACAGTGGGTCAGTGGACTGGTGTGGCTGTGGCGACCACAGGGTTGTAGATTTGACATCAGACTGTCCTTGTCCTAGTTTCTGGCTCAAAATCATGTATCACGATCAGTCTGTATCGCATTGTTTCAGCTCAATATTCTCTTCAGTTGGGATCAAATGATGTTTCTGAACGGTGCAAGTCCAACTTTTCGACACCTCATCACCAAAACAAAGAATATGATTATCACATCCAGACAAAAGCAGAAAAATCCCCTTGTTATTACCATGCATGTCAATGATACCTTCATTGAACAACATGGGCACCACATCCTAAAAGTCATAACAGACTATTAAGTCAAATGGCAGCCTCATATTAATTCTGTGAATGAACCTTTAGCACACGATTTGCTTTTCCATAATCAGCTTTCACCTTACATTAACAGTGATGCTCACAAAATGTTCTGTTACGCTCACTGTCTTTCTCACAATAATTACGCATCTTTAGCTCTGGAGCTGTGCTGCAGATATTCACTATAAGATGTTTAATACCCTCCACAAGAGACCAGCTTTAAAAGTTTTACAAGGTCCTTCCAAGTCAGCCTCAGAAAAACAAACCAGATTAAACATTCTCCTCTCAAGAAACAACTAGAATTCAATGAGGCGTTACTCGTGTACAAAGTGCACAACAGCTTGGCACCACACTAAAGAAAAACCAACCCTGCTTACCGATATGGCTCAAACCAGTACGGTTTACAATGAACCCGATTTAATGTTCCAAATCAGCTTTGCGTTTTCAGATGCATTCCTCTACACGTACAAACGGGTGAATCAATCAATACAACTATTTTGAGCCCCTCCAACCATAACTTACTCACATACAGAAACTACCGTAGGCAGTAACAAACAGGGCGTTGTGTTTCACGTATTGGCATTGATCAGTTGTAAATGATTTTTTTTTTTCAGTTTAGTTTTTGGCTTTTGTATACATGCATGAATGTATTTCTTCGTTCACTCGTGACAATGTCAGCAGTTGTAAAGTAACACTAGTGGTGATTGTACTATAGCTGTATTATTTGCGTTTGTAATACGTTGAAATGACAGACAACAACAACAGTGTGATAGTCGATACCTGTTAGTCTGCCTTATAGTTCTATACTGATGACATTCTCCTATTCATCACGAAAGTGAGCGTGTGTGAATGAATTTGTTTCTGCCTGAAAGCGTGCGTGTTCAAATGATCATGCAATTTACTTGAGGTGTGTTCACAAGTATACGTGTTGTTTCTTGCCCCCTTGTCTGAAGGGCGTTGTAACGCTGAAAGGACATTACAATCTTTGTCTTGTCTTGTCTTGTCTCTCCTATTCATCTGTCAATGTGTGTGTGTGTGTGTGTGTGTGTGTGTGTGTGTGTGTGTGTGTGTGTGTGTGTGTGTGTGTGTGTGTGTGTGCAGGAAAAGGAAAGAAGCAAAGAAAATATGACAAAAAACAGAAAAGAAATTGAAAAAAAACCACATCAACATCCAAACGAGGTATGTAAACCCTGTCTGCAGACAGAGAGCCAGAACACAACGGGGAATTGAACCCCTGTCCCAAGAGTAAAGAGCTGGAAGCTCTGTTCATTGCTACACACTGTGCGTTATGCTCATCATGGAAACTGATCATTTTCATCCTCCTGAGTCTTGAATACTAATGACACATCTTAATACCACAAGTCAAAGACAGGAAACATATGGGTAAAATAAAACAGTTCAAAACTTCATAAAAACAAATACTAACAGTGATGAAACTCCAAAGAAATCAAAATAAAAATCCATTATGAAATACAATAAAAAATAATCTTTGTTCCTGGGGTAGCGAGAACAATCCTTTCAAGTAAATGTGGAAAATAATCACTTCTGACTGCTGTACTATTGGCTAGAACAAGATCAATTTTAATCAAATCTTTGCTGGAACAATGGAATTGTAAACACCGTTAAGAACAGTTCCAAGAAACGAAAGTGACGACTCTGTGTATCAGTGTTAGGAATCGTGGTTACAACTCACAAGTTACAGCCTACATAGTTTGCACGGAGAACCAAAAATCGGATAAAGATTGCTATAACTGCTACACGAAGTCGCTGTTTCTGACTTCTGGGCAAGGAGAAAAAGTGCACAGTTTAAGGCACTGGTCATGGATGTAAATCTTATGATGATAACAATACTAATATGAAAAAATCAGTTTTTCCTGTTTCGGCAGAGCGAAAGCATTGATGTATAATACAAGTAACTAAAACTTTTAAACCCGAGTTCAGAAACTTTCTACCAAGTAAGAAAGCAATACATCTGACAGACTCATAAATTTCATTGTGCTCACAGCGGTAATAAATCACTGGGTTTAAACCCGAGTTCAGAAACTTTCTACCAAGTAAGAAAGCAATACGTCTGACAGAGTCA
>NC_134906.1:21368888-21496388 GCF_041734735.1 Babylonia areolata
TACAGATGGCTCTGCCACAGAATCAACGAGGGATGGTGGAGCTGGAATCTTCCTCCGATACAAAGACGGAAATGAAGAAATTGCAATCCCAACAGGAAAATACTCCACCAACTTCCGAGTTGAGCGAGAAGCCCTCTGTGAGGCAGCCACAACAGTCTCGCGGAACTCCACAAGAACAACAGGGCAGGTGGTGGTGTTCTCAGACGCTCCCTCCATGCTCCAAGCCTTCAAGAACCCCCGCTGCAAAGAACAGAACCATCTCACTTCAGCCCTTGTTGCCCTGAGTGCCAGAGTGGAGAAAGTGGTGATACAATGGGTACCAGCACACTCTGGCATCAGAGGCAACGAAAAAGTGGACATTCTAGCAAAAGACGGTGCACAGAAGGAACAGGCCAACAAACTGGTGTCATACGATGAAATCAAGACAATCATCAAGGCACAGCAAGGAATAAAGTGGGGCCTCCAGCACCCCAAATATAACCCAGAAGACAGATACCATTTGCTGGAACGACGGGAACAGGTCAAGATCTTCCGCCTGAGGACTGGACACAACCACCTGCTCCACCACATGCACACAAAATTTGGCATTGGACAGAGTGGAGAGTGCCCATGTGGTGAGGGACCAATGACAACCGACCACATCCTTCAAGACTGTACGACGCATGCAGCATCCAGGAGGAAGTACTGGCCAACGCCGACAGCAGTGGAAGCCAAGCTGTACAGCACCCTAGAGGAGCTGTGACGGACGGCAACCTTCATCAAGGACACCGGGCTGCTCATCTAACGGGAGGCGAACGAGGAAGAAGAAGAAGAATTTAGTCTTCCTCCGTCGAATCAAATCAAATCAAATCAAATCAAAAACACTTTATTAATCCACATGGAAATTAAGTTCTGCAATCACAGGCTCATTGTAAACACTGGCATAAAATCATGCGCAACATAAGAAAAGATTAAAACTAGTCAAATAAGAATTCCCAATAGCTGACGATATACTAACCCCCCCACTCCCCACACACACATACTCATGTTAAGACAATAGGGTATTGCACAACAATATTAACAAATGAAAACATCCAACAACAAAAAAGGGCATAAGATTACTAAAAATGACATGCGCGCACGCACGCACACACACCCACACACACATACACACACATGCACACATGCACACACACACACACACACACACACACACACACACACACGTTAAGACCATAAGGTATCGAGCCTGCAAAAACACCGTGTCGCCACTGAGCGCAGCGCCACCTCTCTCTGGAGTATGAGTGTCACTAATCAACCTTCCCTTGGAATATAAGTTGCATGTTAATGTTTGGATGGAACATGATGTAAGAAATATGATACTGTTTGGATGGAACATGATATAAGTAATATGATACTGTTTGGATGGAACATGCTGCAAGAAATATGATACTGTTTGGATGGAACATGATATAAGAAATATGATACTGTTTGGATGGAACATGATGTAAGAAATATACACTTTCACCTTCACCTATCCCATAACTCAGTGGAGGGTGGTCAGGGCATCGCAGATGATTTCCAGACCAGTTCTCTCCATCAGTTCCTAGTGTCCCTCACAGCTCTGTGTGAATATGGGAAATTCAGGTCTGTCCATGTCACACTATGGCGAATGCTCGACACCTGATGACAAAGCTGGGCTCCACACCAGACGCACTGACTCTCCCAAATAAGAGAATTTGAAGAAAAGATTGATTATATTATAATTCCACTATACTCCCAAACTGAGTTACACACAACAAAATAAAACATAAAAATCAAAAGAATGCCTCTCTCTCTCTCTCTCTCTCTCTCTCTCTCTCTCTATATATATATATATATATATATATATATATATATATAACACACACACACACACACACACACACACACACACACACACACACACACACTACCCAAACAACCCCCAAAGAAAAACAAAACAAAATAAAATAAAGTGTCACATCATAGCCCTCTCTGCTGTCTCCAATGTTCACAGTTACAAACTGTAATGTCACTCCGCTTTGATCAATAGTTCAGCTCCTCACGCCTTGTGAAGCACAGATCTCTCAGCTGAAGGCTGGCCTTGCAGCGACGAGGAGATGGAGCGGGATAGAGGTGTAGATGGAGACAGGTACTCTTGCAGTGCAGCAGTGGTGCAGTAGTGAGTCAATTCAGTTGTGTTCGGTAGCGCCTGTTCTGATTTAGTATACTTAAGACACCACCTACTAAGCCCCCTACTGACGACAATAATGGCTTAGTTGTGGAGCCAGACTGAGTGAGTGTTTCTTCCAGAGTGGAGACCACCACCACGCCCCTCCAGATGCAGTCCCCTATTAATCCTCCGACACGGAAGACCTTGACAAGACGCCGCCATGGAAGCAGGGCATGAAAGGCCACATCATTTGGGGCTTTTTTTATGTTGTTGATGAAGAGGGAGGCGGATGACGATGATGATGATGACGACGATGCTGTTGTGGAGGTCCATTTAGGTTTGTGACTACTTCACAAGGCTGTACTCTACGCTTCCTGTCATGATGATATTCCGGTGTAACGTCCCAAATTGTCGCCCCCTTCCGTAGGTCCCCTGGGGGACTTGTCAGTGTCTTAAATCGTCCACCGGGGATCATTTCAGTGACCTGAAAAGTCCCCCGGGGGACGTTCTGGAACGTTCCCCCAATGCTGGTTTGGTTCCCACCCCTCCCTCCCGGACTTCCCTTGAAAATCCGTCCCAAAACATCCCCCCTCGCCCCCACCCCCACCCCATCCAACCAAGAAAAAAAAAAGTTTGATTCATTCATTCCACATATGGTTGCAACACTAGGCTTGTGTGTGTGTGTGTGTGTGTGTGTGTGTGTGTGTGTGTGTGTGTGTGTGTGTGTGTCCATACGTATGTGTTCGTATATGAGTGTGTACACGTGATTATGTATGTGTAAAAATGTATATATATGTGTGTAAGTGTTAGTGTTCATATGTGCGCATGAGACAGTATGCGTGCATCATGTGTGTGCGCACGTGCGCGTGTGAGGTTGTGCTTGCGTCATATGTATGATGATTTCTCCGGGCATGAGCGCGAATGTGAAAACGAATAAGAGCACTCTCTGACTATTGGTTTTCTTTTCCGTCTTTATTTGCTTCTCTATCTCTCCTCCTCTCTCCTCTCTCTCTCTCTCTCTCTCTCTCTCTCTCTCTTCTGTTTCTCTCCACCTCTCTCTCATCCCCCTCTCCCTCCCTATTCCAGCACCCTCTCTCTTTCCCCCTCCTCATCCGTTTTTTCTTAATTGTCGCCGGCCAGACAAGTCGAACCGGATGGAGCAGGTGCCAGGTGCTGTGTATCCGGTCCATACCTGTCACGCTGTCACAGCGGCAACAATCTGATGCGAAGATCAAACTGTAGGACTAGAACATTTTGCAAAGACTTCAAAAGATTGACAGAAAGCAACAGCTGGTGAAGACTGTATTGATACCCCAGAAAATTTTGTTTTTGTTTTCTTTTAATCTACATGTAGCTAAAGCTTTTTTTCTAATGTAGCCACGTGAGCAACCTGTAGTGGAATGCAGAATGCAATGAGGCATAGTAAGAAAAAGACAACAAATACCATTTTATAATAGAAAAGTTGGAAATCACAAAAATATGAACGATGCTAAAAATTAAAAGTAACAGTAGCAGAGCAAGCCAAACAAAACACATCTGGCACGTTTTCTGTTGAAAATAAAATTAACTGAAAACGTGTGGAAATATTTCAATATTGTGAACAGTCAAATACAACTCCCAGATTATCCCATTTTGATATAAAAATAATTAATTCCCTTCTTCGAAAGAAAGGTCTGAAGCTTTTGTTGATTTGTGTTCTTGTTAGGTAGATTAGATGGATTATCACAGGTAGAGAGGACATTTAAAGGAGAGAGAAATCTGATATTTGCAAAGAACCTGTTTATGATAACGATCACAACAGCTCTTCAGTAATGCTACATTAAATAAAATATATGTAATACTGACATATTCAATGCAAAACAAGAAAATTTCGGTTGGAACTCATGCAGTTCAAACAAATGATCAGGCATGTATCCGATAAATGGGTCAACATTTTCCTCAGTACATTAAAAAATATGCTGGATCACTAGGTCGAGCCTCAAATGAGTCCTGAGGTCATTTGAGGCTGGTCAACTGAAGATCGACACACCCCCTATTTGGAAATTGTTCTGCTACTGCCCGTTTAATCAACACACACACACACACACACACACACACACACACACACACACACACACACACACACACACACACACACACACACACACACACACACACACACACACACACACATTCGCACACACACATACACATATTCACTAGCTCCCACAACACACACACACACACACACACACACACACACACACACACATTCGCACACACACATACACATATTCACTAGCTCCCACAACACACACACACACACACACACACACACACACACACACACACAGATATATATATATATATATATATATATATATACAGATATATTGTATGCACACCAGCTCCAATGACATAACGCACACTCATACTTTCACAATTTCGCAGCCGTTTTGTGGCTACACATCTCTACAGACGTAGCAAAATGGACTGGAAAAAACACCCTAGGCCTTTAACATGAAGTCCAGTATGTTGTTCAGTCTAATGTATTGACAAAAGATAATAATCAAGATAAAATATGATAATCGGGTGATGGTCTTTATTGTGTGGTAGTTTTGGCACAGTTGGAAGTTTCCTTTCTTTGGGAGTGTGATAACCAGAGACTGCGTCCATGTCATTTTCCTGTCTTCCATATTCTGTTATAAAGAACTGTGAGTATGTTGATCGTGTCTTCTCCTCCTTCCTGGATGAGTTCTGCAAGTATGTTGTCGATTCCAGCTGATTTTCCTTTCTTCAGTGAATTTACTGCTGCCTCAGCCTCTTCGCGAAAAAAATGGTGTCTCTTCCTCCTGGGTTTCTTCAGGGCAATAGAGTACAGCTGGGTCACTGATGGTTCTGTGGTTGTAAAGTTCTGAACAGTACTCTGTCCATCTGACAATGATCTCTTTCTCTACAGTGAGACATTTTCCAGCCTTGCTTTAAACAGTGGAGACCTTAGCTTCTTTGACAGTCGTCGGGTCTTTTACAGTCTGGTACGTTCTCTTGCCATTGCTGTTCAAGTCAGTCTCACAACAATGCACAGCGATGTTCTGGAGCATGTCGGAAGGACAACACACAATGGACAACCATGCAGAACTAATGAATGACACAAGAGGCAGCTGATCAAATAATATTTTCACCAACGCCTACGCATTATTAGAATGACCATGCTAGTGGTTATGTGTTCCAGAGGTGGTGATGGTGGTGTAAAAAAAAAAAAAGTAAGTGTATTTGTTTTTTTTTACATACTCATTTTATTCTGAATCCAACGACGACGACCATGATGATGATAATTATGATAACGGTGATGATGATGATGATGATGATGATAATGATTATGATTATGTAACTGTATAACATTGCGTTACAACTGCTTTGGTGTCCTTGCTATTGTCATCCACCAAATGCACTTTTCTCCCCAAACTTCACGGAAAAAAAAACAGAGCCTTCCGCGAAGCAGCAAGAAGTCTTGAGCAGTCCAGAAAGACAGCTGGAGCAGTCCAACAACTCGGTAGTCTAGGGTGAAATCAATACCATCACCAAGATACAGCAGACAAAGGAGTGGCAGCTCTGACTGCCACAGCCCAACACACATAGTGCCTTCCATCCACTGGTATGAGAGGTTAGAAGACACGCTTATTTTGCCAAAACTTGTTCATTCGAATGCAATGGGCGTTGATGTGCCGAGTCCAACTCTGCTGGTGATCATCCTTCAGGTACACTCATCTCCTCTACCTTGTACAGCTAGATCACAAAATGCAAGTGAGCTGTCAGACCAGATCCAAGCCGTGCGTTTTCAAATATGGCGGCGATTTGTTCCTCAGTGACGGGCGCAATAGCCGAGTGGTTAAAGCGTTGGACTTTCAATCTAAGGGTCCTGGGTTCGAATCACAGTGACGGCGCCTGGTGGGTAAAGGGTGGAGAGTTTTACGATCTCCCAGGTCAACATATGTGCAGACCTGCTAGTGCCTGAACCCCCTTCGTGTGTAAATGCATGCAGAAGATCAAATGCGCACGTTAAAGATTCTGTAATCCTGTCAGCGTTCGGTGGGTTATGGAAACAAGAACATACCCAACATGCACACCCCCGAAAGCGGAGTATGGCTGCCTACATGGCGGGGTAAAAAAACGGTCATGCACGTAAAAGCCCACTCGTGTACATGCGAGTGAACGTGGGAGTTGCAGCCCGCGAACGCAGAAGAAGAAGCAGAAGAAGAAGAAGAAGTTCCTCAGTGGACATGAATATGTGACCTGCTGGCACAAAATGTCACCCATGGAAATATTCTGCTTTACACATGATGGAAAAGAATGCCTCCGAGGTGACGTTATGTACTGGGGTAACATTCAAAGAACAACACTCCCAACACTGTCAGCAAGCTGATGAAGACATAAGACCAGAACAACACTCCCCACACTGTCAGCAAGCTGATGAAGACATAAGACCAGAACAACACTCCCAACACTGTCAGCAAGCTGATGAAGACATAAGACCAGAACAACACTCCCCACACTGTCAGCAAGCTGATGAAGACATAAGACCAGAACAACACTCCCCACACTGTCAGCAAGCTGATGAAGACATAAGACCAGAACAACACTCCCCACACTGTCAGCAAGCTGATGAAGACATGAGACCAGAACAACACTCCCAACACTCTCAGCAAGCTGATGAAGACATAAGACCAGAACAACACTCCCCACACTGTCAGCAAGCTGATGAAGACATAAGACCAGAACAACACTCCCCACACTGTCAGCAAGCTGATGAAGACACAAGACCAGAACAACACTCCCAACACTGTCAGCAAGCTGATGAAGACATAAGACCAGAACAACACTCCCCACACTGTCAGCAAGCTGATGAAGACATAAGACCAGAACAACACTCCCCACACTGTCAGCAAGCTGATGAAGACACAAGACCAGAACAACACTCCCCACACTGTCAGCAAGCTGATGAAGACATAAGACCAGAACAACACTCCCCACACTGTCAGCAAGCTGATGAAGACATGTGACACCAGTCACGGGGAAAGTTGATGTTGACATTTTACACTCATTATCAATTGTTTCTCTTGTGAATTATCAACTTCTCTTTTACGAAGTCCATTAAGTAGTTCTCTTTAATTGTAATTAAATATCTGTTTCAAATATTCATCTTCCATTCCACCCTCCTTCTACCCTTTCCCCCAACTCACCATTCACCCTCCCCCTCCTCTCCTAACCTTTAAACGATAACATTCAACTGTGGAAATGAATACTTTAACAAATTGTCTTCAATGATAAGTATGTGTGACGCGACATAAAACGAAATTCCTCTCCTCTCCACTTCCAACAAACAACAGGCATAGTACTCCAGGAAGCTGGTGCCTAATCACTATGGGCTTTCTCAACCGATTTTTATGGCACATGCGTAATAACGAATACACAATCATTTCAATATACCATTACACAAAAGAAAGAAAAGAAATGGACACGTGGCGAAAAACGTATACGTATGTAATTTGGCCTCAGGATAAGATCACTGAGGCTGACAGAATCCCCATTTATGTAGGCATGCCTTGCCCTTCCATCACCAGATAAGAGGCTATGTCACGGTGACCCGGTACTTTCCTTCTCTATATAGAACAAAAATCCAAAGCCTCTCATAAAACTTGTTTCACTTGCATGGCAGAGATCAGGTGCAGACAAAGGCAAAGTAAAAGAGACAGACAGCAGTGATCACGTGATCTTTTGCAACATCTCCATTGGCTTCCTGTCTCACACAGAATAAAGTATAAGATCAGCACTCTATGTTATAAATGTATTCACAAATCTGCCCCTTCCTATCTTTGTGGCTGCCTTCACCTCTAGACTCCATCTCACTCTCTACGATCGGCTTCGGGTCCACTCTGTTTATGCATACCCAGATTGAAACACTCCACTGTTGGGCGCCATTCTTTCTGTCTCTGGACATTTGGAATGAACTTCCTCTTTCACTTCGTCAGGTCTCCACACTCAGCTCTTTCAAATCTGGCCTTAAAACCTTCCTCTTCACAAGATAGCCTCCCTCCCTTGCCTCTTCCTTGTCTTCAGTTTTAGAGTTATGCATGCGTGTGAATGACTGGTGTGAAAGCGCTTAGATTTGTCTCTGCACAAGATTCAGTGCTATATAAATTTTGTTTTTGTTATTATTATTATTGTTATTATTATTATTATTATTATTATTATTATTATTATTATTATCACGTGCAGACAAAAGGCGATGTTAAAGAGACAGACAGCAAAAGTTGGCAGGAAGCCAGAATTTAAGCTGAACAGCCGCCAGAGGCATTATTTAGTCTGTATTTTGAATTGCCATTTTGAGAACATAATATTGGTACACTACAGTATGATTTGGATGATTTGTGCCTGCAAGAAACCACGACCAATGGAGACAGTCCTATCAACGTTGACAATCTCATAGTGTTTCAAACTTGGCGAAATAGAACTAGCCATACATTATATTAGTAATGGCTCCATATGTCTGAAACACTTGAGAGTCATTTTAGCACTGCACAGAACTGTTCACCAGATTCTTCCAGGTCTGTTAGTTGTGTGTCAAAGCCTGGCTTCCTGCTGACAGTTTTCCTGTCCACTCGGCATTGTCCTCTGTCCATTGCTTTTTGTTTGCTTTTCTCTCTGTCAGAATGCAGACGCCTATTTCAGACTGCAGAATCCCAAGTCAGGATCCCATGTCAGAATGCAGACTCCCATGTCAGAATACAGACTCCCAAGTCAGGATGCAGACTCCCATGTCAGAATGCAGACTCCCATGTCAGAATACAGACTCCCAAGTGAGGATGCAGACTCCCATATCAGAATGCAGACTCCCATGTAATAATACGGACTCCCATGTTAAAATACAGACTCCCATATCAGAATACAGACTCACATATCAGAATGCAGACTCCCAAGTCAAAATGCAGACTGCCATGTCAGAACACAGACTCCCATATCAGAATGCAGACTCCCATGACACACAGATTGTGGGTGGTCTGCTGCTGGCTAATGATTGTTTATCGTTATTGAGTGGTAATTCTCACCATTTACAAGGCACACAACTTCAAGTCAATGCTGCTTATGTTACCGATTTAACTAGCACACAGGTAAATAAGAGGTACACTGGAACAAACCCAGACGCTTCCTCAAAAACGGAAGCTCCAGGCTTGTCCTTGTACCGATCATTTGACATGTGCACACAGCAGCAGTGACAAAAGAAATGTGCAAACACAAATTTAGCTTTTATTCAAGACTGGCATAGCCTTTTAATCCTGAATATATTAAACAGATGGTACGGACAATACAGAACAAACACACGGTTAATGGTTATACTTGGGAAGGATCCGAGGCCCCGAATCCCAGACTGACAGCCAGGCGGGATGGTGAGGAGCACGTGAGCCAAGGTCGATCCACGTGGCGCTGTTGTCAGAGTTAGTGAACAATGTGTCTCATGGGGAGATCACTTGGCCACAGGGCAGTCATGTTTCAAACCTGTTTTCTGGGTGATACGTCTGGGAACAGATGCTGAGTATGTGTCCAAGCTTACGGAAATACAGTCATCTTCACACACATACAGACACACACACAGACACACAGACATACACAGACACACATGCACAAACAGACAGCCACATCCACAGAAACAAACAGACAAATCCACAGACACAGACAAACACCGACTCACAGACACTCTCACAGACACACAGACACACAAACACACACACACACGTGTGTGTGTGTGTGTGTGTGTGTGTGTGTGTGTGTGTGTGTGTGTGTGTGTGTGTCCACATCACCAGACAGTTATATTTTCCCTTCGCACACATCTACAGAAATATGTTATCATGTTCTCTTTAATGTATGAGAAAAAAAGAACCTGGAAAAATGCTACAGCAAACAACAATGTCAAGTCAGGTCAGGGGCATAGCCCTTGCTACTGGTACCATGTAACCCAGTACTACCTGCCGCATGTGAAGGCTCCCAACGACGGACCAGGCGGAGGAGGAAACCTTTCCCAACGGCTGTGAAGGCGGAAGAGGATGACCAAAGGGTAGGGGGAGCTCTTATCCTTGGCTGGAAGTCTTCCTTGGAGAAGAAACCTGCACCTGCCGAGGCCGTCATACACGTGGCAGTATCTGCACCTGTGGGACTCTGAGCGTCAGGAGGCGAGAGAGTGGGGAAGGGACTGCACAACTCCTCTTCACTATAAAAAAAGACACCTGTGCTGGTCAGGCAACCAGGAGTCTGAAGAGCTTCAGTCCGCTGCTTATGCCCATGACACGAAGACCTTCCATGCATGGGCTGAGAGTCACAGGATCAACCCCTGTCCGAGCCTTGGACCAGACCACCCTCCTGACAGACAAGAAACACATCCTTGCCCACTGGGCAGAGCACTTCAACACCCTCCTCAACAGGGACTTGTTCATATCTGACCAGGCAATTGCAGCCCTCCCACAGCTACCAGTTAATGACTCGCTAGCTGCCCCTCCCATCAAGGCTGAGACCCGGGAGTACCTGAAGCTGACAACGTCAGGAAAAGCACCAGGAGCGGATGGAAGATCCTCCTAAAGTTCGGCTGCCCAGAGTGCCTAATCCAGTGGATTGCGTCATTCCATGATGGCATGCAGAGTGAGAGTACAGGAAAATACTGACATGTCAGATCCGTTCCCTGTGGTAAATGGAGTGAAGCAGGGCTGCGTCCTGGCACCCACACTGTTCTCCATTCTCTTCTGTGCCATGCTTATTGACACCTTCCAAAACTGTGACCGGGGCATCTACATTCGCACAGATGGCAAACTTTTCAACTTGCGGCGACTCCATACCAGGTCCGGGGTGTTTGAGGCACTGTTGAGAGAGTTCCTCTTCACTGATGACTGCGAGCTTGCTGCACACACCCATGAGAACATGCAGTTCATTATGGACAGGTTCTCAACCTCCTGCAGGCGCTTTGGACTCACCATCAGCCTCAACAAGACCGAGTCCATATACCAACCAGCCAGCTCACAGAACGCCAGTGCCTCCCCCCCACCTGCAATCAAGATCGATGACACAGAGATCAAGTCAGTTGACAAGTTTTGCTACCTGGGCAGCACCCTATGCAGCAACAGAGCCCTTGATGCAGAAGTCATGCTGCGCATTGCCAAGGCCAGCTCCGCCTTTGGCAGACTGAACAACAGGCTGTGGAACAACAAAGGCATCAGGCTCAGCACCAAAATCAAAACCTACAGAGCTGTTGTGCTGACAACCTTGTTGTACTGCTGTGAAACATGGACGACGTATCGCCATCACATTCAACAACTTGAGCAGTTTCACCAGAGATGTCTACGAAAGATCCTCGGCATAAAGTGGCAAGACAGGGTCTCCAACCTCCAGGTCCTAGAGAGGAGCAGCCTGCCCAGCATCGAAAGCCTGCTGATCCAGTGTCAGCTACGCTGGACAGGACACGTTGTCCACATGACAGACAGCAGGATCCCGAAGATGCTCTTGTATGGCCAGCTGAAGGAAGACCACTGCAAACTTGGAAGACCCTGCAAGTGCTTCAAGGACACCTTGAAGACAAACCTCAAAGTCTGTGACATAGGCATCGCTTCCTGGGAAACTGATGCCCTTGACCGCTCTCGCTGGAGGATGCTGTACTCTAGTGGCATCAAGACGTCTAAAGACAAGAGAACGCTGGCCATTAAGGAGAAGTGTGAGCGAAGGAAGCAGGGCTCAAATTCTGGAGACGTCTTCCCTTGCAACACCTGTGGGAAGTGCTGCACATCCAGAATCGGCCTCTTCTCCCATATGAGCACACACAGCGACAGATAAGCCTGCCTGCGTACTCATCCGTCAGTCAGACGGGAGACTCCATCAAGTGAATTTCGGGGTAGTTTACCAGCTTCCAAACTTGTGTCTACAAAGCAGTTTCGGGTCAGCCTACAAGTTTTCATTCATGTGTCTGCAAGTCTGTTTCGGGTCAGCCAACCAGCTGGCCAGTCCTAACCAAGCAATACTTGGTGTTCCTTGACAGCAACGTTAGCAGTGCATAATTCACGTGGAACAGCTGACAGCAACGTGGGCAGTGCAGAGTTCATGTGGAACAGATGACAGCAACGTGAGCAGTGCAGAGTTCACGTGGAACAGATGACAGCAACGTGAGCAGTGCATAATTAACGTGGAACAGATGACAGCAACGTGAGCAGTGCAGAATTCACGTGGAACAGATGACAGCAACGTGAGCAGTGCAGGGATCACGTGGAACAGATGACAGCAACGTGAGCAGTGCAGGGATCATGTGGAACAGATGACAGCAACGTGAGCAGTACAGGGATCACGTGGAACAGATGACAGCAACGTGAGCAGTGCAGGGTTCGTGTGGAACAGCTGTGATATCACTGTTGTCAGTCCACTGTGCTGTCCTGCTGGTCCCACCAGAACTCTGTCTGCCAAGTTCATCACAAAGACAGCGACATCACAGAGACATTGCGACAAGCAGCGACCTTTCATGGTCATGTTCAATGTCACAGATAGACTGCGACAAGCAGCGACCTGCCAGGGTCATAAACACCATCACAGGGACATTACAACAAGCAGCGACCTTTCATGATCAACATCACGATGATGGAGGCTCCCGTCAGACTGACGGATGAGTAGGCAGGCAGGCTTATCTGTCGGTGTGTGTCCTCATATGGGAGAAGATGCTGATTCTGGATGCGCAGCACTTCCCACAGGTGTTGCAAGGGAAACCTCTCCAGAAGTTGAGCCCTCCTTCGCACCCACCAGGTATTCTTCATCTCACGCAGCCTATTCTGTACGAGTTGCCTGGTTTGCTAGAACTGGTCCTTCTTTCTCTGGCAGTCTTTATCAGAAATGTGATCCTGATGCCGTATATGCAGTGTGTCCAGGAGCTTGGAAATTCCAGAGTCGTTTTCATCAAACCAGTCTTTGTGGCTCCTCTGTACAAAGCCGAGTGTGTCAGCTGCTGCTGTGTACACAGCATCTCTAAAGTGCTCCATACCTCTTCTACATGTCAATGCAGGAATTTCTTGGAGAGCTGCTTGGATTTGCTGCTGCAGCACATCCTTGGTGATAGGGTGGCGGTGGATGTTCAGCTTCCTTGGGGGTTTCTGCCTGGCTGGTTGGAGCTTGCAAGCAAGACTGATATTCATCTTGCTGCATACCAGGTGATGGTCCGACCAACAAACTGATCCTCTCATGCAGCGTGTAATGCAAACCACCTCTGTCCCTTTGCTGGACAATCACATAGTCCAGCATGTGCCATTGCTTGGAGCGGGGGTGCATCCATGTGTTCTTGTACTTGTCCGCTTGTTGGAAGAGGGTGTTGGTGATGGTCAGTCCATGCTGTGCGCAGAGCGAGAGCAAAAGCATTGGAGTTGCACTTCCCAGTGCCATGGTGTCCTAGGACTTTTGGCCATGAGGAGAAGTCCACACCAACACAGGCATTGAAATCCCCAAGGATGATCAGCCTGTCCTTTCTGTCTACTGCTGAAATGGAGTGGCTGAGCTCCTCGTAGAAAGCTTCTTTGATGTCATTAGTGTTGGTCATTATTGGGGCATAGCAGCTGATGACTGTGGAGAAGCGATCCTTGGACAGCTTCAGACGCAGAGTCATCAGCCTATCGTTTATCCCATGTGGAAGGCTGTCAAGCTGTCATGCAAGTTGTGTTCATATGGCAAAGCCTACGCCTGAGGTTGTTGTGGTGCCATCTGGCTTCCCAATGCAGCAGAAGGTGTAGACCCCTCCAGCTGGGTTTCACCGGCAAACCTGGTTTTGCTCAGGGCTGCTATGTCCACCTGGTAGCGAGCACTATGCGCCTTTCTGGTCTGTCGTCTCTGTCTAAAAGAATGCGAACATTCCAGGCACCCAGAGTCAGGGCATGACTCCTGGTTCTTTTCTTCTGTTGTTTTCGACCACTAGTGTTGGATGTCCAAGTAGGTGCGGTTTTCTATCAGGTACTAGGTAAGGCAGGCTTTGTTTAGGGATCCTTTTATCTCCCCTTCCCCATGTGGGGAGAGCAGTGCTATCCCTAAAAAGGGCTGCTCTGACGCTGTGAGAGGATACGGGCGCCGCATCTGCCCCAGCCTACGGCGGACGACTATCACCCCACAGCCGCCTGCATGATTAGGCACTGCCAGCAGCATTCTCTGCCTGTCCCCATTACGACTTCTCCATCACCGCAGGGCTTGGGAAAGCTGGGAGTTGTTCCGTATCAATAGACAAAATAAAGATACACGTATGAAATGAAACAAAGGACTGAACGGAGGTCATGGGTCGCTTTTGTCACGGATTCTTTTTCAGTGTGTTTGCTGCACAGGAGACCTCACTTTATCATATCAACTGAATGACTACACACTCAGTTTGATTTTCCAGTAAAATTTGAGAGAGGTGAGAGTGTGAATCGAACCCAGACCCTCACTGACATGATATTGGCAAATAAGCAACTTAACCATTCGGCCACCTTCCAATGGAAGTACAAGGAAGGCCAGCACGGACCATACTGACGTGGCCATGAACAGCATTCCACTGACAGAAAGATCTAAACAAAGATTACAGAAAAATCCTAACCAGGTTGACAGAAAGATCCCAACAATGCTGACAGAAAGATCCCAACAAACCTGATAGAAAGATCCCAACAAACCTGATAGAAAGATCCCAACAAAGATTACAGAAAGATCCCAACAAGGTTGACAGAAAGATCCAAACAAAAATTACAGAAAGATCCCAACAAAGATTACAGAAAGATCCCAACAAGGTTGACAGAAAGATCCCAACAAAGATGACAGAAAGATCCCAACAAGGTTGACAGAAAGATCCCAACAAACATTACAGAAAGATCCCAACAACGATGACAGAAAGATCCCAACAAAGATAACAGAAAGATCACAACAAAGATGACAGAAAGATCCCAACAAAGATAACAGAAAGATCACAACAAAGATAACAGAAAGATCACAACAAAGATGACAGAAAGATCACAACAAAGATGACAGAAAGATCGCAAAATGGTTGACAGACAGATCCCAACAAGGTTGACAGACAGATCCCAACAAAGATTACAGAAAGATCCCAACAACGATGACAGAAAGATCATGACAAAGATTACAGAAAGATCCCAGCAATGCTAACAGAAGGATCCCAACAAAGATTACAGAAAGATCATGACAAAGATGACAGAAAGATTGCAAAATGGTTGACAGAAAGATCCCAACAAGGTTTACAGAAAGATCCCAACAAAGATTACAGAAAGATCATGACAAAGATGACAGAAAGATCACAAAATGGTTGACAGAGAGATCCCAACAAGGTTGACAGAAAGATCCCAACAAAGATTACAGAAAGATCACAACAAAGATGACAGAAAGATCCCAACAAGGTTGACAGAGAGATCCCAACAAGGTTGACAGACAGATCCCAACAAAGATTACAGAAAGATCCCAACAACGATGACAGAAATATCCCAACAAAGATTACAGAAAGATCATGACAAAGATGACAGAAAGATTGCAAAATGGTTGACAGAAAGATCCTAACAAGGTTGAGATCCCAACAAGGTTGACAGAAAGATCCCAACAAAGATTTCAGAAAGATCGGGACAAAGATGACAAAAACATTGCAAAATGGTTGACAGAGATCCCAACAAGGTTGACAGAAACATCACAACAAAGATTACAGAAAGATCATGACAAAGATGACAGAAAGATTGCAAAATGGTTGACAGAAAGATCCCAACAAGGTTTACAGAAAGATCCCCAAAAAGATTACAGAAAGATCAGGACAAAGATGACAAAAAGATTGCAAAATGGTTGACAGAGAGATCCCAACAAGGTTGACAGACAGATCCCAACAAAGATTACAGAAAGATCCCAACAACGATGACAGAAATATCCCAACAAAGATTACAGAAAGATCATGACAAAGATGACAGAAAGATTGCAAAATGGTTGACAGAGAGATCCTAACAAGGTTGAGATCCCAACAAGGTTGACAGAAAGATCCCAACAAAGATTTCAGAAAGATCGGGACAAAGATGACAAAAACATCGCAAAATGGTTGACAGAGAGATCCCAACAAGGTTGACAGAAACATCACAACAAAGATTACAGAAAGATCGGGACAAAGATGACAGAAAGATCCCAACAAGGCTAACAGAGAGATCCCAACAAAGATGATAGAAAGATTGCAAAATGGTTGACAAAGAGATCCCAACAAGGCTGACAGAAAGATCCCAGCAATGTTAACAGAAGGATCCCAACAAAGATTATAGAAAGATCACGACAAAGATGACAGAAAGATCGCAAAATGGTTGACAGAGAGATGCCAGCAAAGTTGACAGAAAGATCCTAACAATGCTGACAGAAAGATCCCAACAATGCTGACAGAAAGATCCCAACAAACCTGGCAGAAAGCTCCCAGTAAGGTTGGCAGAAAGATCCCAACAAGGTTGGCAGAAAGATCCCAATAAAGTTGACAGAAAGATCCCAACACAGTCGACAGAACGATCTCAACAAGGTAACTGCAGGACTAGCATGTTGCTCATATGGCTGTCTTTGCAGGACAGGGAAACCAGAAATGGTTCAGTGCTGCATATCTCCGAGTGGACAGCTTGCACTGAGCACACCTGGCAAGAATGGACTGAGCCAGAAATAGGACACACTGTTATAAATCATACGCATGACATTGAACAAAATGGAAATTCAGTCGGGATAGTTTTGATGCATGAAACTTGAAAAAATGGAGATTTGTGTCTGGATAGTTTTGAAAGGCTACCCTCAGTACTGACGATTGAAACCAGACATTTCTGATTTGACTTGTGCAGCAATAAGTTTTTGAAGTTTGACTTCTTTCTGTTGTCTGCGTTTCTCTTGCACAATAGTGTATGTGTACAGGAAAGGGTTTAAAGCCGAGTTACATGGCAGCACAAAGACAGCCATTGCTGTGTTGATCTCTCCTGGAACAGGTACATCCAGCTTTGCCAGGAGTCCACAGACACCAATGGGGAACCAGCACAGAAAGTCTGACATGGCAATGACCAGGAGGCGACGAGCGATGGTGGCCTCCTTAGATCTGGTTTTGTCTTTGATAACTACGTTTTCCTTGCTATTTGATCCATGACCTGACATTGTATTGGCTCTGACTGACCAGTAGATGAGAGCCTGGCCTGTAGCTATACACATAAATATTACCATGTTAAATATAACCATGACGCACAAAGAATAATGGCGACCAGGGAAGTCAGTTCTAGTGACAGGCAGAGGAATGCAGATGCCTGTCTGGCTGTAGAACTCCCAGTGGGACGTCACAGGGAGTAAAGGGATTGAGGCCAGGATCACCCCTAGTCCCCAGCTGACAGTGCATGCCACGTGAGCTGATGTTGGTCTGAAACGAAGACGACTGAAAGGAAAGCGCATGACCAGAAAGCGATCCAGAGTGATGAGGCAAATAAGAAACGACGATACTTCACAAGACAAAAGGGAAATAAATCCAGAAATCGCACATACACTGCTTCCCTTCCAGTGAGATTCATTCCACAGGTAGGTACCAGCATACAGACGGTCAGCCACTGCAATGATCAACAGGTAAACTCCCATGAAAAAGTCAGATGCAGACAGATGAATAACAAACACTGCATAACCAACTTTACTTTTTGAGGAGAGGACCAGATACGGTACACAATGCTGCAGATGTTCCCCAAGAGAGCAGTCATGATAAAGATGACAATTACAGCTCGGTAAGAGCCATATTTCAGCAGATTATCACAAGAGGAGATTTCATCTTCTGGCACACGGCATGTCCCCACAAAATTGTCTGGAAGCAGAGCAGGACAACAAAGCTTGAAGTTTTCAGCAAACAACTCTTGTAAATTATCCATTTCTTTTAGAAAGTCTGGGCTGAAATCAGATATATGACAACCTTGCAAATCCAGACTCTTTAGGTTCCTAAATAATCCCGTCCCTCGGAGAGAGTTCAGCAATCTGCTATGGGAAAAGTCTATAGTTTCCATCTGGGGCATGAAGTCTGAGAAAGTGCGCAAGTGAGAAAAGTTATATGAAACACGCGAAAGATTGAGCAATAGCAGGGATTTCAATCTGTGACGCATTTCATAACTACAAATTCCATTGGTCAAAGGATTACCAGAGAGGTCCAGTTCTTTAAGTTCGCCCATTTGTGAAAACTGATTAAAATTGATACATTGCATAACATTATCACTGATGTCTAAGACATGAAGGTTAGGCAGAAGTATGTCACTGAAATTTCTCCAGCCACATGCTCCAGCACCAAGATGAATCAGCATGGTATGATTTGTGATGACATCCAAGGTGATACCACTCCCCCTGCCTTCCAGATAACGTAACTTGGGGAACGTGTCAGGCTGAAAGACCAGACGGTCAGTAAACGACAGTCCATGACAAACACAGCGATCAGGACAAGAGTCAGTCCCACACATCAGTTCATCGTCCTGCTGTGGACACTGAGGCCAACCGTCACAGAGGTGGTCAACGTGTAGACATATTTCACGGTCCTTCCCACGACACCGGTACAACCCTAAACATGTGAATTTGGCACACCCATTTTCATCCTCATATCCCGGACAGTCAATCATGCCATTACATCTGGTGTAGACAGGTAGACAATAACCGTTTCCTGGGCAATGGAAGTGAGTGTCTGGGCATCGAGTCGTGTTTCCAGGAAGAGGGATTAAAGAGAAACTTCCAGGTCTATCAAAGTTGACGAGCGCTGGTGGATTTGTGACACTGAAAACCGTCTTGACTGACTTGAAAGAATCACAGTGTTGTTCATCACGTGCTGTCCTGCAGTCGACGTAATTATCACACACATGTGTGACACTGATGCACTGAAAGAGAAATGACAGACAACAATGGAGAAAAAAGGACAAGGAATGTTGCTCAGTTCAGAAAAATATGAGCACTCTCTATATCTCTGTCTGGCTGTCTGGTTGTCACTCTGTGTCTCTCTCTCTTTCTGTCTCTTCCTTCACTCTCTCTATCTGTATCTGTGTCTGTCTGTCTGTCTGTCTGTCTTGCCACCCAGAACACACACACACACACACACACACACACACATAGACACACACACACACACACACACACACACACACACACACACACACACACACACACATGTACACGTTTTATGAGGGAAAAAGAATGTCCCACACAGACAAAGAGAGTGTACCTGTCCCTGGCCACATGTAAAGGTGTTCTTTGCACAAGGCGGGAACTGACAGAACGATTCATCACTATTATCTCTGCAGTCCTGACGCCAGTCACACACCACAGTGTACGGCACGTATTCACCAGTGGCCTCACACCTGAAGTAAGGAGCGATTTGTGTCGGAGCAGCTTTACACTTGGCCGATCGTGACATATGTCTACGCTCCAGTTTCTCTGTGCACTGACTCTCACGGTCACAGGCCAGTGCAACGAATGTCACGTGCCCCAATAGACATGTGACGAGGGGCACAGGTGACGCTGTGAGGTCATGTTTGGTTTCAATCAGAACTGGTTTACTGGGCTGATCATCTGCTGCTGTGGATGCTTTGCACAGCATAGCTGTTTCTGCTTGGGGTGTCTGTAAGGAAAGAGAAGATTAATTCAGCCATGTGCTTTTCACACACACACACACACACACACACACACACACACACACACTGTAATTTCGTGTGGGTCGGGGGGTGGGGGTGGGGGAGGAGAATTCCTGTGTTGGTGGAGACAGTGCCCATAGGCCCTCTGGATGGAGTCAAGGTGCAAGGCACTGAATGGCAGCCAGGGGCCACCCCTGAAGCTGTTGATATTTCGCTGTGATATCTAAAATCCTCAAAAAAACAATTTCTGCCATTTCGACAATATATTCTAAGATATACAAGAACAAACTTGTTTGATAGATACAATAGTGGAGAACAGATAAGCTCAGGCAACAACTAAACAACACTTCCATCATTTCAAAATGAATTAATGAAGATCAGAAAAATAAATGGACTAGTCGGCCAAACACACTGGAAAGCGGCTTTTAGAATTGTCGGATTTTGGAACACATCCCAACGAAATAAACCGTTAATGATTCGGGAGACTTACAACCTGTTATTGATATGACTGTGAGACTTTTTTCATACTATGTTTAAGCCAATTTCGGTATTGGGAGACAAAGTATTTCCAGAGAAAATGGCACTGTTAAAGTTTACCGCCGACACACAGACACACAGACTCACACACACAGCCAACCGAACACCAGGTTAAAACACTTTGTTTACACTAGTGATTCAAAAAATTAATGGAAACCATAGACTGCGATTCAGGGCCATTTGAATTCTCTCTGAAAGACAGAGGGAATTGTATGTCATGTGACTGTCGTTTGACCCGGGGGTACAAATCAGAGCCACAGTCACCAAGCAAACAATACAATTACCTTTGAATGTCACAAGAGCTGTGAAGCTAATGACATTAACTAAACAGGTCAGTCCAGTGTCTCTCTTCCTTTTCATCTGCTCTTTTCCCCCTATATATTATTTCATGGTATTCCATTTGCTGACTCGTTTTCGTTTCTTTCGCTTCAGATTGGCCCTCTGGATGGAGTCAAGGTGTAAGGCACTGAATGGGAACCAGGTGGCACCCCTGAAGCTGTTGATATTTTGCTGTGATATTTCAAAATCCCCCAGAAAGCAATTTCTGCCATTTCGACAATATATTCTAAGATATACGAAAACAAACTTATTGAACGTGTATGGCAGAGATGTATCCCTGCATCAGTTCACCAACAGAGAGTAATGACCAACAGGAGCAGCGCCAACACCTTTTTAATTATTTTCGCTTTACTTATACCTACAGTCAGCACACCTTTTTTCAGACTTACCCAACCTTGCATTTTCTGTGTTCTGTTTGTTTGCATTTTATTCAGAAAGCATTCGCATTTTCATGTTCAGATTGCACTGACCTTATTCTCAGTGCACGGGTTCGTCTTTACACTTGGAGAATCATTTTCGCGGACTCTGATGACAGCTCGGTTGCAATGTTGAATGAACGAAGCGTGGAAGTTGTAGGCTATTGAGCCACGCCCCCACTGCCAGGTGTTGATGTACCTGTACAGAGGAAGACAGTGGTGTTGTGTTGATAACAGTATCCATAGCAACAGAAACAACATGAAAGAACAAGGCAAACAACAACAACAAAAAACCAAAAAAACCAACAAAACCAACCAACAACAAGGGAAGAAATTATAATTCTTCTCCTTCACCTCCTCCTCATCTTCCTCCTCCTCATCATCGCCATTATCACCACCATTTTCAATAATGATTATCATCATCATCATTATTATTCTTTTCAACATAATCATCGTCGTCAGCACCATCTTCATTATCTTGCTAATTATCATTATCAAATGGCACACACACACACACACACACACACACACACACACACACACACACACACACACACACACACACACACACACACACACTTTACATGTTCTTCATGTAAGTATCCTCTGAGGTCTTCAAAGTTTGCTGAAGAGCGTTAATGTCAATCCACGTGTCGACGGGTCTTGCACCACTGTCTACAAGTGTTGAAATGACACTGCTCCATTGCTGTGTGGACTTGAATTGGGCCAGCAAGCCGCCATTACTCGCACACAGCTCCTTTGATCCATCTATTCCCAATTCATTCACAGCAGAGTCATTGTATGTGAAGCAATCCCCCTCAATTGCAATCTGCAACAAGCGAAAACGAAACCAAAGCAATGCAGATCGTAACGAATACTGTGATAATTGTTTGCATTTTTTCCCTGTTATTTTGATAGGGTCGTGTACGCAACACATACTCTTGTAAACCACAAGTGTTTGGTCATACCTTGAACAGGGGTATGAAAAATGTATCTTGATTTTAAAACCAGGTATGATGGAAATATCTCACGCGTTTCTGAACAAAACAAAAACCCTGAACACGTTCTGTCCTGTGATGCTCCCAAATGATATACCCAAATTCCTTCACAAAAAGCCCGTCTAAGCATTCATGCCTCACCTACGTTAAAGGTGACTTTTTAGTTACTGTGTAATAATGGAGTCTCCCGTCGGACCGACGGACGAGTAGGCAGGCAGACCTATCTGTCGGTGTGTGTCATCATATGGGAGAAGAGGTCGATTCTGGATGCGCAGCACTTCCCACAGGTGTTGGAAGGGAAAACGTCTCCAGAAGTTGAGCCCTGCTTCCTTCACTCTCACTTCTCCTTAATGGCCAGCGTTCTCTTGTTTTCAAACGTCTTTATGCCACTAGAACACAGCATCCTCCAGCGAGAGTGGTCAAGTGCATCAGTCTCCCAGGAAGCGATGTCTATGTCGCAGGCTTTGAAGTTTGTCTTCAAGGTGTCCTTGAAGCACTTGCAGGGTCTTCCAAGTTTGCAGTGGCCTTCCTTCAGCTGACCATACAAGAGCATCTTCGGGATCCTGCTGTCATGTGGACAACGTGTCCTGTCCAGCATAGCTGACACTGGATCAGCAGGCTTTCGATGCTGGGCAGGCCGCTCCTCTTTAGGACCTGGAGGTTGGAGACCCTGTCTTGCCACTCTATGCCAAGGATCTTTCGTAGGCATCTCTGATGAAACTGCTCAAGTTGTTGAATGTGACGGTGATACGTCGTCCATGTTTCACAGCAGTACAACAAGGTGGTCAGCACAACAGCTCTGTAGGTTTTCATCTTGGTGCTGAGCCTGATGCCTTTCTTGTTCCACAGCCTGTTGTTGAGTCTGCCAAAGGTTGAGCTGGCCTTGGCGATGCGCAGCGTCACTTCTGCTTCAAGGGCTCTGTTCATGCATAGGGTGCTGCCCAGGTAGCAAAACTTGTCAACTGACTTGATCTCTGCGTCATCGATCTTGATTGCAGGTGGGGGGGAGGCACTGGCGTTCTGTGAGCTGGCTGGTTGGTATATGGACTCAGTCTTGTTGAGGCTGATGGTGAGTCCAAAGCGCCTGCAGGAGGTTGAGAACCTGTCCATAATGAACTGCATGTTCTCATGGGTGTGTGCAGCAAGCGCGCAGTCATCAGCGAAGAGGAACTCTCTCAACAGTGCCTCAAACACCCTGGACCTGGCGTGGAGTTGCTGCAAGCTGAAAAGTTTGTCATCTGTGCAAAACTGGATGTAGAACGGGGAACTGATCCGACATGTCAGTATTTTCCTGTACTCTCGTCTGCATGCCATCATGGAATGACGCAATCAGCTGGATTAGGCTCTCTGGACAGCCGAACTTTAGGAGGATCTTCCACAGACCACGGCGGTTCACCGTGTCGAAGGCCTTAGTCAGGTCTACAAAGACCATGTGGGGCTCCTTGTTCTGCTCACGGCACTTTTCTTGCACCTGGCGTATGGCAAACACCATGTCACATGTTCCCCTGCCTGAGCGGAAGTCACACTGTGCTTCAGGGATGACTGTGTTGGAGACATGGTCAACCAGTCTGTTCAGTATGATGCGGGCAAAGATCTTGCCGGCGATGCAGAGGAGAGAGATTCCACGGTGGTTATTGCAGGATGTTTTGTCTCCCTTCCGTTTGTAAATATGGATAATTGAAGCATCCCCTCTCTCCCAGATAGACTGGAACAGGGCAGTCAGCTTGTCTGTCAGCAACTCGCCTCCATACTTGCAGATGTCAGCCTGGATTCCATCCTCTCCTGGTGCTTTTCCTGACGTTGTCAGCTTCAGGGCCTTCCGGGTCTCGGCCTTGGTGGAAGGGCAGCTAGTGAGTCATTGACTGGTAACTGTGGGAGGGCTGCAACTACCTCGTCAGATGTGGACGAGTCTCTTTTGAGAATGGTGTTTAAGTGCTCTGCCCAGCGGGCAAGGATGCCTTTCTTGTCTGTCAGGAGGGTGGTCTGGTCCAAGGCTCAGACAAAAGTTTGATGTTCATCTTGCTGCGCACCAGGCGATGGTCCGACGAACTGACTGCTCCTCTCATGCACCGTGCAATGGAAACATCACCTCTGTCCCTCTGCCGGACAATCACATAGTCCAGTATGTGCCATTGCTTAGAGCGGGTGTGCATCCATGTGTTCTTGTACTTGTCCACTTGTTGGAAGAGGGTGTTGGTAATGGTCAGTCCATGCTGCGCAAAGAGTGAGAGCAAAAGCAGTCCATTGGAGTTGTACTTGCCAGTGCTGTGCTGTCCTAGGACTTTTGGCCACGAGGAGAAGTCCACGCTGACGCGGTCATTGAAATCCCCAAGGATGATCAGCCTGTCCTTTCTGTCTTTTGCTGAAATGGAACAGCTGAGCTCCTCATAGAAAGCTTCTTTGATGTCATCAGGGTTGGTCATCGTCAGGGCATAGCAGCTGATGACTGTGGAGAAGTGATCCTCGGTCAGCGTCAGACGCAGGGTCATCAGCCTATCGTTCATCTCATGTGGAAGGCTGTCAAGCTGTCGTGCAAGTTTGGTTCGTATGGCAAAGCCCATGCCTGAGGTTCTTGGGGTGCCAGCTGGGTTTCACCGGAAAACCTGGTTTCGCCCAGGGCTGCTATGTCCACCTGGTAGTGATCAAGCATTCTAGCAATGAGTGCTGTGCGCCTTTCTGGTCTGTCGTCTCTGTCTAAAAGGGTGCGAACATTCCAGGCACCCAGAGTCAGGGCATGACTCCTGGTTCTTTTCTTCTGTTGTTTTCGACCACTAGTGTTGGATGTTCAAGTAGGTGCGGTTTCCTACTAGGTATTAGGTGAGACAGGCTTTGTTTAGGGATCGTTGTATCTCCCCTTCCCCATGTGGGAAAAGCAGTGCTGTCCCTAAAAAGGGCTGCTCTGACACTGTGGGAGGATACGGGCGCCGCATCTGCCCCAGTCTACGGCGGATTACTATCACCCCACAGCCATGACTAGGAACTGCCAGCAGCATCTTTTGCCTGTCCCCGTTGCCACTTCTCCATCGCTGCAGGGCTTGGGAAAGCTGGGTGTTGAAGGGCTAGCTGGTCGTTCCGACATTAGCCTGGTTGCCTGACCAGCACAGGTGACATTTTTTTTAGTGAAGTGGAGTTGTGCAGTCCCTTCCCTACTCTCTCGCCCACCGACGCTCACAGACCCACAGGTGCAGATACTGCCACGTGTAGAACGACCTCGGTAAGTGCAGGTTTTTTCTTCGGAGTTTCGTCCCCTAGGAGGACTTCCAGCCAAGAATAAGAGCTCCCCCTACCCTTTGGTCATCCTCTTCCGCCTTCACAGCCGTTGGGAAAGGTGTCCACCTCCGCCTGGTCCGTCGTTGGGTGACTTCACATGCGGCAGGTACCAGTAACAAGGGCTATGCCCCTGACCTGACACATGATATATCCAAATTCCTTCACAAAAAGCCCGTCTAAGCATTCATGCCTCACCTACGTTAAAGGTGACTTTTTAAAATACTGTGTAAACCAGTCCAAATAACCAGTACTTACAGAAGGATGATTTACTATTTTTCTAATATCAAAATGATACGAAATATATACATGATTAAGCATTTACAAATCAACACACACACACACACACACGCACACACGCACACATAGATGTATATACACATTATGTATATACAGATTATATGTGTGTGTGTGTGTGTGTGTGTGTGTGTGTGTGTGTGTGTGTGTGTGTTTGGTGATGCATGTTTGGATGTTGTCAATTCTTTTAAATATCTTCGCATCGAATTTAGTAGAAACGGAACGCTTTAAAAAAAAAAAAAAAAAAAAAAGATTTATGAACAGGCCAAAAAGCTATGTTTTCGTTACTTCAGTCAGCCAGAAATCAAGATATACCTTTACATATCATTCTGGACATGTACCAGTCTATGATTGTTCCTATTTTGTTGTATGGTGCAGAAATATGGGGTTATGAAAATGTAGATATACTTGAAAAATTAGAATTGAAATTTTTGAAACGCTAGTTCAAACTAAACAGAAATACTATGACCCAAATTGTTTATGGAGAAACTGGTACTTACCCAATTAGTGTGTTAGTGAAAATGAGATTAGTTCGATTTTGGACCAGCTTAGTGATATCAAACACAAAAATATTCTGGGAAAATATATCTGATATTACTTGACTTATACCGAAATGATATTTATTCTTCAAAATGGATGAGTTGTATCAGACAAATTTTAATAGAAGCAGGGTATGACTGTGTTTGGGATGCTCAATTCTTCTTGGAGAGGGAATCTTTCTGCAAGAATGTCAACATTGCTTTGAGAGAGAAGTAAATGTTTGTTTTATCGAAATTTCAAAAGTGGATTTGGTAGAGAAAAATATATAGTCAAATGCCTGATAAATACGTTATCAGCTTCTTCAGCTTCTGAAGTAGTAATCATAAGCTGGAAATAGAAACAGGGAGACACAAAGGCATACCACGAGAGTTACGGCTTTGTAAGGTTTGTAACATGTCTGTGATTGGTGATGAGTTTCGTTTTATAATGGAATGTCCCAATTATGATCAATTACGAAATAGATATGTTCCTAGAAAATATTTGTCTCCAAAATCGGTTTTTAATTTTTGAAATATGCTCAAAGGAGGCAAAAAAGTCATTTTAACTGTAAGTAAGATGATTAGTTTTACAAATGTTGCCTAGTTATACTTTTGGAGTGATAAGACATTTGTGTTTTCTCAACTTTTATGTGACATTGTTGTGTATTTGGAAATGTTTGTTCTGGGCATGAAAAGATTATTTTGCAGTAATCCTCCATACTCCAATAGGAGTGAAAGGATAATTAAAACTTGAAAACTTGAAATTTGAAAACTTGTGTGTGTAATAAAGAGAAAAAGACACCATTACATAGCCAGTTCCGCAATTTGCAGAATAGTAAGAACAGCGATTTTCATCCTCAGCCTCCACACACTGAGCACGTCTGTCACAGGGAAAGTGTTGATACAGGTCTGGCCATTCAGCCCTGGAACAGTTCCACTTGGAACCAATTGCTCGAGGTTTGTTCTGCCAGAAAGAGAACACGAGTTGGATGGGTCTACACCTGTAGTCCGTCTCCTTGTACAATAATGACATGGTCGATGTGTTCCAATGTTTTGAACATTCCTTCCCAAAACAAAACCACATAGAAGAATTGACTTTATTCCAGTCTGGGAATAAAATTGGCATGTTTGGTTTTTCGCCATTCTCAGCATGTTGTCCACAAGGACCTCGGAAAACTAATAGCCAGTTGGGGTAAGTGGAAGTTCCATTGTAACCTATAAAGATCACTTTACCAGCTGGTGGAGTTATAGTTGTACATCTTTGAAAGTATTGATTGTAACATCTGGGCCCCTGTATGTAACCTGCGAGAGAGAATGAAAGAATGAATGAATCTTTATTTTCCAACGGTGAAGATATTAGCACTTTGGCCGACTTACACATCTGCCGTTGTTCTAAGAGACACACAAACATGTACGCATATAAATGTAGTTATACTGAATACTTAATACATGTATAATGTACGAGTATAACACAGCGTCAAACTGAGAGACACAACATCGCTCACATCTGTACGGAACGGAAGCGAGTAACACACACACGCACACACGCACACACACACACACACACACACACACACTAACACACACACACACACACACACACACACACACACACACACACACACACACACACACACACACTAACACACACCAAGGGAAAAACAACAACAAAACCCTAGCATGAATGCTACACATGAATGATTCAAGTGAAATTAACACAGAAAAGTAACGATAAAATTTTAAACACAGATGTAAGAGACATAAAAGACAGCAAATAAGGCGACGGGTAATAGGGATATGGACAGATAGACACATTATGTGAAAGACAGAGAGAGGGAGAGACAGAGGGGAGAGAGAGACACAGACAGACAGAGATGTAAAGATATGTCAGTGTGGGAAAAAAAAGAGTTGGGTGAGGGTGGTTCACAATTTGTAATACATGTAAGTATACAAAATCGTAGACGTGACCAGACTAGAGTTTGATTTCGTTTGTTTGTGTCCACTGTAAAGAGAAAATCTCTGAAATAATATTCCATGGCGTGATACGTTATCAACTGATTGACGCATTTCGACATAGTTTGTAAGGATTGTCAGTGACAATATTATACCAGATTTTCGGTCTGGCTTTCGGCACGCATGTACCGTCCAAGTTTCTCTTTGAATGTTGTGGTGGAAAAGGGTTCTTTGAGGTGTTTGGGGAGATTGTTCCAGCAGTGCGTGCCGGAATATGCCAAACTCGATTTATAAAGGTCTATTCTTGGCTTGGGTAGAGTAAGAGAGAGAGAGAGAGAGAGAGAGAGAGAGAGAGAGAGAGAGAGAGCACATTTCAAAGGATTGCAAAATATACTTTTTTGATCAAAACAAAACAAAACAACACAACTTATGGGCCGATTTTTCAAGCTTCGTACAAATAAGTTGTAAACTCTGACTTCTTTTCGACTTCTCGACGTGACATATGAAACAAGAAGGCTGACATTATTATTTCTAGTGTATTGAATTGCTGAAACATAACATATAATTTGCCCTCGTCTACAATTGTGCACAGCGGACAGATGACATAACGATCACTACGCTGTCTGTGATGCTATGATGATGGCAGGATTCTCGGTTCCGAGGATCGTTCAGAAGGTCCTTGGCGACACGCCCTCTGGTGGCTGTGCAGGCCGATTACCCATCATTTTCACTCGTTTGTTTAACGAAGACAAAGCAGAGAGGAAAACCAAAGACAACATTGGAAAGAGGAAACATTCCTGCATTTTCAAATAAAACATATTTCATTTCATAAATGTCACCCAAGTTACAGCCTTATTTGAGCCCATTGTCAATAGGGAACAGGTCAGACAGAAGACCGCTGCGATTCACGTGCCCCAACCGGCCTTCATGGAGCCCAGTCTTGACAGAATCTCCCAGAGCCCGTTTTGGCTATCTATCCGTATTGAAGGCTTTGGTCAGATCAATGTATGATAGTCAGTCGTGTCTGACTATGACCACCAGAAGAGCAAAGAAAGCATCTGCTGTCCTGGCTATCTGGGTTAGAGTTTGATCAAAGTGGAGAGTGTCTTGCCCAAGTTACATCCCCACTCTCTCGGCCAAGAGGGTTTTACGACAGTCGGCAATGGGATGATTCCCAAAGGCCAACTAGCCCCCAGTGCTGCAGGATTAAGAGCCAGTGCAATTTTGCTTCCTACATTCAGAGTCATAGTCCTTCACAAAAGGCTAAGTTGTATAAGACTTTCCATTGCAGTGGACAAACCATTGATCATACAGCTCTCACTTTGCTGTTAGCCAATCTGAAAGCTTATGTCAACCTGTTATATAAGCCGAGCGTTGGGCCTTCAGACACAGATCAGTAAAAGTGCATATAACCCCACGGTTTGCTTCCTGCGTTTTTTTCTGTATCTGTCGAGAAACGAAGATCACGTCTGCTGTTCGTCACTTCGCTTTGAAGCCACATTGGCTTTCTGTTAGGTTTTCAACAGCGACCGAAGGAAAAGTCTGTCCGGGATGATTCTGGAAAGTATCTTCCCTGCTGTGGATAGCAGTGTGGCCCCCTTGTAATTGGAGCAGTCTCATTTCTCTCCTTTGTTTCTGTACAGAGAAACAATGACAGTATCGTGGAGACCATGTGGACCAACTCCTCTCTTGCAGCATACTGTGAATAAGCCTGCCAGCTTCTCCAGAAGTGCGTTGCCTCCTGGCTTATACACCTCTGGTGGTACACCGTCAACTTCAGGAGCCCTTTGACACTGGAGCTTTCAACAGCTGGTTTTGCCAAGTTCCATCCTTACTGCCTGCTGGGGAATCTTTCTGGTTGCCTCTTCTTGCACCTGGCGTTTGTCCTCATAGAGGTTCTCGTAGTGTTTTGTCCAGCGCTGGGGGATAGCTTCCTTGTCAAGGTTGGTGCCATCGGATGACCACAGAGGTGCCTGCACTTGATAGGTTGGGCCATGTACTGTGTGCAGTGCCTGATAGAATTCACGGATGTCTGCAAAAAGCTGGGTTTGCTCTGCTAGTGCTATCCACCACTTGTTTTACATTTGCCTCATCTTGTGCTGTATAACGCTGCATGCATTCCTGTAGGTGGCTTTGACTGTCTGATCGTCTGGCTTGGCGGGCCTTCTTTCATAGCAGGAGGTTTCTTCTGGAGAAAGTCCTGAATCACAGTCTCATTTTCACCGAACCAGTCTTTATTCTCCCTCGTTGTGTATTCTGCTACTTTGGCAGTTGTCTCCTGGAGAATGCTCTTCGACTGCTGCCATGGTGACTCAGGGTCTGATTCATCCTCTAACATGTCGTCATTGGTGTTGCTCAGACGTTCTTCTAGTTTGAATTGAAATTCCTCCCTCACCTCAGCTAGTCTGTTGACCTGTTGTTTCTATTGGACCCTTTTCATGTTGGTGGTGGCTTGATGGTTAATTGTGGCTTGGTTCTGACCAGCCGGTGGTCTGTGTAGCTGTCTGCACCTGGCATGACACGTGTTTGTGGGGCATCTGACGTGGTCTGCACCTGGCATGACACGTGTTTGTGGGGCATCTGACGTGGTCTGCACCTGGCATGACACGTGTTTGTGGGGCATCTGACGTGGTCTGCACCTGGCATGACACGCGTTTGTGGGACATCTGACGTGGTCTGCACCTGGCATGACACGTGTTTGTGGGGCATCTGACGTGGTCTGCACCTGGCATGACACGTGTTTGTGGGGCATCTGACGTGGTCTGCACCTGGCATGACACGTATTTGTGGGAGATCTGACGTGGTCTGCATCTGGCATGACACGTGCTTGTGAGACATCTGACGTGGTCTGGACCTAGCATGACATGTGTTTGTAGAAAATCTGACGCTTTTTTTTTTTTTTTGCGCACTAGGTCGTAATCCAGGTGCCAGTGCTTGTAGCGTGGCTGTTGCCATGTTATTTTCAAAAAAAAATTTTAACACGCTTTAAGGATGCTCAGTCTTCTTTCTGCACACAGTTACAGAAGCAGCATTCCATTGTCGCTGATTTTGCTCGCTCCATGTCGGCCCAAACCTCTTCGCCACATATCAGAGTCTCTGCCCACCCTGGTATTGATGTCGCCCGTAAAGAGGATCTTGCCTGCTTCACTGACTCTCTCGAAAAGGATCCTCAACTCTGTGTAGAAAGCTTGTTTTATAGCAGGAATCTTCTGTAATGTAGGCACAAAGACACTGATGATCGTGACAGACTGGTCGTCATGTAGCGGCAATCGTAGAGATATGGGGCGGTTAGAGTGTCTGGCGAGGAGGCTTTGAAGTTTGCTGGCAATATAGTTCTTTATCATGAAGCCCACACCTGAGAGTCTGTGTTCCTCCCTCCGTTTTCCAGACCAGGAAAGGGAAGTAACCAGCTCCATGTTCTGTAAGGGAGTCTTGATCTGCAAAACAAAAAATTCACTAAGGGCTGTGGTATCAACAACTATCCTGGTTAGCTCCCTAGCAACAAGAGCTGTGCGTCTCTGTGGTCGGTTGCTGTCGTCAGATTCTAGCAATGTGCGAACGTCCCACCGTGCTACTTTCAGCATTGTTCTTCTTTCTTCTTTCTTTCTTACCGCTTGAGTGAGATGCCTGTTGACTGCGGCTGTCCCGTCAGGTGAAGGGGAGACAAGCGGCGTTCAGACCACCTGTTCTGGGTCCGTTCCTCTCCATTTGGAGCAATCAGCGCTTTCCCTACAGAGGTCCGCATGGTCACCCAGAGTGCGGCTCGATGTTGCTATTGCCTCAGGTCAGCAACAAGCGACCGTACTTCTGAATCACCTACATGCTGAGTTGAAACTGTGACTCCCAGTCTCCCAAAAATATGGATGAAGGTGGCAGAACGGTTAAGATGCTCATCTGCTAACACAGAGAGTCAATGAGAATCTGGGTTCGATTCCTGCACTTGTCCTTTCTCCCCAGTTTGACAGGAAAATCGGACTGAGCGTCTAGTCCTTCGGATGAGACGATAAACCGAGCTTTCGTGTGCAGCACGCACTTGGCGCACTGAAAAGGAACCCATGGCAACGAGCTTGTTGTCATCTGGAAAAAGTATGCAGCAGAAATCTACTCTGATAGGTAAACAATACTATATATGCATGCACTCAAGGCCTGACAAAGCGCGTTGGGTTATACTGCTGATCAGGCATCTGTCTAGCAGATTGTGATGTAGCGTATATGGATTTGTCCGAACGCAGTGGCGTCTCCTTGAGAAATTGAAACTGAAACTGAATCTCCCAGTGCCATAACTATAGCACCTGTCTTTTCGCCTCTTCTCCATCACTGCAGAACTTTCTTCTCGCCTGTGACACGTAGATTTATTGTGAAGATCAGTGCACGTAAACCATCCCCACTCCCTAGGTCTGGTGACACTACACAGTGGTTCAGTAGACTGGTGTGGCTGTGGCGACCACAGGTTTGTAGGTTTGACATCAGACTGTCCTTGTCCTAGTCTCTGGCTCAGAATCATGTATCACAATCACTGTCCGTAACGGAATGAGAAAGAGCAATCTGTGATGGCTCAAACATAAACATTGTCATTACATGCCTTAAATGGCTGGCCGATTCAAGTAGCAAGTAAAGTGGGACATACGTTCACATTCGTTTTCTTGCATGAGTATTCCATTCTTCCCATCTGTAGACAATTATCTGGTGCAGAGCCTAGTGGGTCAGCCAAACAAATTCCAGTCCAATTTCATGCACTTGAATTTTCACTTTTGCGAAAGTATTCACACGGTCAAAGTAAATATTATCAGCTTATGATACGTCTTGAAGCGCGGAATCAAGAGAATATTTCACTGTTACAGCAGTATCAGAACTCGTCTCAAATGTTCGTTCCGTCCAGCTGATATTTCTGTGAAATGCATTTGCCTTTTTGTGTAACGATGATGATGATGATAGAATTGATAACAATACTGATAATAACAATTTTATCAATTCTGTCATAATCATACTCATCATCATCATCAACATCGTCATCACCAGCGTCATCACCTTCGAGGCAGACGTGGTGTTCAATGGTGGCCCGGCTGTAGTATTCTAGATTCTCCCCGACCTGGAAACGTCCCCGGGGGACAAATTGACCGCTGGAAATGTCTCCCGGGGACTTTCTCACCGTTCATAATGTCCCCTGCGGACATTGTAAGCGGCCAAAAATGTTCCCTTTCTTGGGTTTTAGCCTCGTTCTGAAATGTCCTCCTTACCCTGAAAATGTCCTCCTCGTGTATTCCGCAACGTTCCCTTTGCCAAAAATGCAATTTTTTTGTATATATTCCCTGAGTTTTCCCTGTCTTTCTGTCAGCGTGATAATGGCACTGGGTAAAATATCTGAACATGCCTCAGTTGACAAAACTGAAGAGATTATTATATGGGAGAGAGACAGAGACAGACAGAGAGAGGGACAGACAGAAAGACAGACATGTGTGTATATGTGTTAGTGACTTGAAAATATTGAAATAACAGTTTGAAAACAAACAAATGACATACCACGGACATAAACTTTCAAGAGAGAAACATGTGGTGTCACAAAATTTTCATGTCCTCAATAAAACAATGAACAATCGAATTTTTGCCACGTCAGACCACAAAATGAAATAGCAATAACAATTGTAAAAACAAAAACATACAACTAAAAAGTATGAATTGTCTCTGTGGTTCAAAATATCTCTTCGTATTGTGTACAGGCCAGCAGTTCTGCGAAATACTCTTTTCTCGACTTTTTTCTTTGTTTAGCATCCCTGAGTGCACTTGGTTAAATATACCGAACTTTTTTTTCAAGTATGAAACCACATGGGCACAGTTTTCATTACCCACGCTGAATTCGATACATCCAGCTTTTAACACTCTTAACTGAGCACTACGGGGGTTATCATCGTTAGCCTCTAAACTGCCAGTCTTGACCCAACCCCACGTAGGGGTAGCCGATTGACACACACGGGCCAGTGTGTGCCGCCTGTCTTAGGAGAGGTCCGAGCCAAAGGGACGTGTTGAGAGCAGCGTGCTCTCTCAATCCCCAGGATCTCATTCCCCTCCATCACAGGTCGCGCCGCACGGCAAACACGGCGGGCCTGAAGTAGGCCGCAGAGAAAAAAGAATGTGGAAAAGAAGGCTTGATGGGGAGCTGAGGACAGAAAAGAGGCGGTAAAAAGAAGAATAGAGAATAACGAAAGGGACAGTGGGTCACTTTTAGTTTGGGCCTCACTCACGACCTCTTCGGCATGGGAAGCCCTATCAGGGGAACAGCTACAATGGCTATGTAGGCTGTCAATTAAGACCTGGGACTAGAGCAGTAAACCCCCAGAAGCACTGATGCCCCCGCGTGTTTTGACTGCTGACACGACCTTCACCAATATAGTTACACACACACACACACACACACACACACACACAAACACAGCGCTCGCCCGCAGATATAACAAATGTTCTTTTGGAGAAAAGCTGGGGGCGTAAGGAGGGGGGTGGGGGGGAGACGTTTCCGGGTTGGGGGGCAGTCTGGGATGCTACACCGGTGATTATGCATGTGAAAGCGGGTGGGGTGGTGGGGAGAAGATACTTTTAGCGATGTGGGCAATAGGAAATACGGACTCCAGACAATGTTGACTGACGAAACACACCCATTCCATTACATCAGCAATAGACCGCCAGATAGAAGCAACAGATACGCAAGAACATTCCGTTACTTGAATTCATTCATTCCGACAACACATGTTGTAAGATCCAGCTCTGAACTGTTACTTAAAGTCCCAAGAACTAATTTTAAATGTGCAGGGAAAAGGTCTTCTTGGGCTCAAGTGCCCCAAATTTGGAATTCTTTGCTTTCGTCCCTCAGAAATGCTCCTGATCTCCAGACCTTCAAGTCAGATCTGAAAACGCACCTTTTCCGCACATTTATGTGCTCAGCATGATGGATAGTCCAAAGTCTATTCGCCACATGGAGTTTTATGCTAGAGATATCTATACTCAAGTAATCCTGTTTTAGTGCAGTTGATATATTTAATGTGTCTGGGGGCGCGCGCGCGCGTGCATGTGTGTGTGTGTGTGTGTAAATGTTTGTTTTATCGAAATTTCAGAAGTGGATTTGGTAGAGAAAAATATATAAGTCAAGTGCCTGATAATTACGTTATCAGCTTCTTCAGATTTCGAAGTAGTAATCATAAGCTGGAAATAGAAACAGGGAGACACAAAGACATACCACGAGACTTACGGCTTTGTAAGGTTTGTAACATGTCTGTGATTGGTGATGAGTTTCATTTTATAATGGAATATCCCAGTTATGATAAGTTACGAAACAGATATGTTTCTAGAATATATTTGTCTCCAAAATCGGTTTTTAAATTTTGTAATATGCTCAAAGGAGGCAAAAAAAAAGTCATTTTAGCTGTAAGTAAGATGATTAGATTTGCAAATGCTGCCTAGTTATACTTTTGGAGTTAAAAGACATTTGTGTTTTCTCAACTTTTATGTGACATTGTTGTGTATTTGGAAATGTTTGTTCTGGGCATGAAAAGTTTATTTTGCAGTAATCCTCCATACTCCAATAGGAGTGAAAGGATAATTAAAACTTGAAACTTGAAACTTGTGTGTGTGTGATTACAAGGGGACCTCTTCAAGACACCTGTTCTCGAAGTCTACGAAATTGGTGTTCCCGTTTCAAGTCAAATAAACAAAACAAATCAGTTGGACCTGACTGAATCAGTGCCTGTCCATCGGAACTCACACTTCTTTCCTCGTTGATCCCCTTACATTTCTATACACACCTGTGCACCGAACAGGTATCATTTCCCCTGTTTCTCAATCAGCAAAAGTTATCCCATCACCGAAGTCAAAAGACATATCAGTTTTCACTTCTGTTTTACCACTACCACTCGAGAGACATGTTCACAAACATCTCACGAAATACCTTGGAAATCACAAACGTTACCATCCTTTGTCGACGGGCTTTGACATCGTCGTTCAAGTCAAACAGCATTGATCGGTTTGTTATTCATAGTTGTATGGTATCGACCGCAGAAAAAAACGTAGGAATTGATTTTCTTGATTTTTAGAAAGCTTTTGATCTCACTGACCACAAAATATAACAACAGAAACTATCATTGTCTCTCAGAAACCAAATCACGCTATCCCTTTCCAAATCATAGCCTACCTTACGGACAAAACACAACATTTGAGATCCCTATTCTTCATGAGCGATAAAAAGTGGAGGACCTCAACAGTCTGTTTATGACCGTTTCTATCCTGCATATTTAGCAATGATCTAGCTTCCTTTGTCCGCATCAGACACCTGTGTCTCGTGTGATCGTTTTGCAGATGACACTTGTCTCAATTCCGATGCTGTCAGCATTCCTTCAACTCAATATTTCCTTCAGCTGAGCTTACATGGTGTCTGATTGGTGCAAATCCAACTTTGTGACACTTCATCCCCAAAACAAAGAATATGATGATCACATCAAGTATCAGTATCAGTATCAGTAGCTCAAAGAGGCGTCACTGCGTTCGGTCAAATCCATATACGCTACACCACATCTGCCAGGCCTTGAGTAAAAAAAATTATAATAATAATTTTTTTTTAAATAATAAATTAACGAGAAAAAATAATAATAAATAAAATAAATAATAGATAAATACATAAAAATACTACTACTAATAATAATGATATTTGTAAGGCGCAAAATCTTGATGAAGTCAACTCTAAGCGAAAAAAAAAAAAGCAGAACAATCGCCTTGTTCTCACCTTGCATGCTGATGATACCTCCATTGAACAAGTTCACGAGTACCGTGTCTTAGGAGCCATAACAGATGGCAATCCAAGATTGATTCTGAAGGTAGAACCTTGGCACGCAGCCTGTTTTTACTGTGGAGTGGTGGCCTAGAGGCAACGCGTCCGCCTAGGAAGCGAGAGATTCTGAGCGCACTGGTTCGAATCACGGCACAGTCGCCAGCATTTTCTCCCCCTCCACTAGACCTTGAGTGGAGGTCTGGACGCTAGTCATTCGGATGAGACGATAAACCGAGGTCCCGTGTACAGCATGCACTTAGCGCATGTAAAAGAACCCACAGCAACAAAAGGGTTGTCCCTGGCAAAATTATGTAGAAAAATCCACTTCTATAGGAAAACAAAACAGAACAAACAAACAAAAATTGCATGCAGGAAAAAATACAAAAAAGTTGTCACTCTCAGTGTAGCGACGCGCTCTCCCCAAAATTCACACAGATATCTGTTGTAACAAAACAGAATATTACAATAATACAATACAATACTTAGTCAGCTCACGCCTTACATAGATAATGATGCTCGCAAAATGTTCTTTCACTCTCAGTGTCTTTCTCATACTCATTACACATCTTTAGCACTGGGGTTACACCGCAGATATTTATCATAAGAAGCTAAATTCACTCCACACGAGAACAGTTAAAATGATTTTATAAGATCCTTCATGATCAACCTCAGAAAAACCAAGACAGATTAAAAATCCATCCTTTACAAAAGCGTGTACTATTCAAGAAAGCGTTACTCGTGTACAAAGTGTACAATAGCTTGGCACTAAAATAAAGAAAACTAAACCCAGCTTACACAAGCCTAATGCCGATATCACTCAAACAAACACAGCTTACCAAGAACCTGATTTCATATGTTCAAAACCTGTTTTGCAATTCCCGATGCATCCAAGTGGAAATCCCTTCCTCTGCACGTACAAACGAGTAAATCAAATCTGCATAAGTACTTTCAACCTATCCAGTCATACCTTATTCAGATTTGGAAACAGCCGTTTGCAGTAACAAAGAGAACACTTATGTTTCACTTTCTGGTATTAGGCAGTTGTTGTTGTTGTCGTTGTTGTTGCTTTCTCTCTTCTTTTTTTCAGTTTTGTTTTGTTTTGCATACATACATACATCAATGTATTCATCTTTGTTCAGTCCTGATGATGATAGCACTTGTAAAATGATACTAGTCGTGGTTGCAGTAATAGTAGTAATAGTTGCGTTTGTGTTTACAACTCACAAGTTAGGCACTGCATTGCACGGAGAAAACATATTCGGATCAAGACAGCGAAAAACTGCTACATTAATTCGCCGCTTTTACTTCTCGAGAACGCTTGGGAGCAAACCAACACAGGAGGTTTATAGCACAGATCATGAAAGTAAAACGCATAATGATGAAACTAACAACATGAAAGATTTCAAGTCTTTCCTGTATCAGTCTTCGCTATCATTGCAGAGCGAAAGCAATAAATATGATACAAGTACTTTTCAACCTGAGTTAAGAAAGTCTCTACTATGTAAGACAGCAATATTTATGACAGGCTCATAAATATCATTGTGCTCATGCTGAAATTTAATGATTTATTGTTATTGCTTGCTGCTATATTTGCAGCACACACACACACACACACACACACACACACACACACACACACACACACACACACACACACACACGGCAACTGTCTATTGTGTTAGTTAACAGTCAGTTCAGCTGGCAAGTAACGTGTTACTGTTACATAATATTAATGATAATCCTGTAAAACTATAACCAAATGTTGTCTAAGAGGTGCACACTTTAAAAGACAATTGGGGGAAAAGCGGTCTCTGTGTGTATTCATGGCCTACAACACAAACTGGAGAGTGGTAGCAATTCTCTTTGCTAACATTTTTTTTAAATTCAAACTAGAAACAATGAATTTGATTAAAGTGCGATATGGTGTGATTAAGGGGGTGGGGTGGGGATAGGTGTACAGACGTAGAAACTGTTAAACAGTACACAACTTCTAATACCCAGTGATGGAGACAAATGGATGAATTTCAAGCTGTCTACATCTGATGCATTGATGATATCAAAGGTGAAATGTACTCTGAAGACCCAAACTCCATAGAATGTTAACACAAGGTGGTTTGTTGAAGTATATAAATCAGTGTTCAATCTAGGGCATACCGAATTCACAACATCTGGGTACCAACGCCTCCCTCCTTTATACTGCCTGCCAACTACATGAGCCTGACGGCACTGAGTCAATCGAAATGTAATCACACTTCCAAGAGGTGCTTCGAACTGGAGATAGCAGAAAAAATGTGATATTCCACAAACGAATATGCTTGTATTGGCTTCCACTAAGGATGGCTGTGTTCTACATCGTCTGTAACATCGTTTGCAGTCTGCTACAGGTAAGAAGGACGCGTTTGGGTTCTGACTGTTGTCGTTATGTAGCTGTTGTGCGTTCTCGCCAGTCGGCATGTTCCACGTCATCAAAATCACAAGAGGGATAAGTTGTAAGAAATCTAAAGACACCATTCTGTTCAGAAACATTGCAGTGTACCGGATTCCAAAAATGTGTTGGATCTTGCTTTGTGTATAATATATATGTAAGTGTGTGTGTGTGTGTGTGTGTGTGTGTGTGTGTGTGTGTGTGTGTGTTTGCCTGTATGAGCATGTGTGTCTGGGTCTGAGTGTGTGTGTGTGCGCACCCGTGTATGTTAACACACACACACACACACACACACACACACACACACACATATGTGTGTGTGTGTGTGTGTGTGATGATATGCATATATATATATATATATATATATATATATGTATATATACATATATATATGTATACTTGTATATACATATATAGATAAATGAGTGCGTGTGATTGTGTGTGTGTGTGCGATTCAGTGGATTGAATTGCAAAAGAGGTCCATGATTATATTGAACTTTGCGAACTTCATACCCAAACATAGCAAGAATACATACATGCGAGCATGCACACTGATTACATGCCCAAGGGTGCATGTGAAAACACACACACACACACACACACACACACACACACACACGAATGAGTGAGCGAGTGAGTGAGTGTGTGTGTGTGTGTGTGTGTGTGTGTACGATAGAGTCTCGATAAGCATCTAAATACAACTGTTTGGCCACACGTACATATAAATGACCATGCAGTAAGTGATCCTGGGTCCCAGTGCAGGGACGCTGTCTGCACCATGCCTGACATATTTTAGTCAGGCACCAACTTTAAAGCGTTGGACTTTCAATCTGAGGGTCCCGGGTTCGAATCTCGATAACGGCGCCTGGTGGGTACAAAGGGTGTAGATTTTTCCGATCTCCCAGATCAACAGATGTGCAGTCCTGTTAGTGCCTGAACCTCCCTTCGTGTGTGTACCGCAAGCAGAAGATCAAATACACACGTTAAAGATCCTGTGATCCATGTCAACGTTTGGTGGGTTATAGTAGCAATAATATACCCAGCATGCACACCCCCGAAAACGGAGTATGGCTGCCTACATGGCCGGGTATATAAAAAAAACACACAAAAAAAAAACAAAAAACAAAAAACAACGGCCATACACGTAAAATGTTACTTGTCTGAGTGTGTGTACGTGCGTGACTTAGACCTGACTGAATGACACAGGAAATGAATGATGAGAGCCCAAAATGGCAGCCGTCAGTCGGCTCTACCCAGGTAGGCAACCTGTTGTACAAATGACCCCGCGTTTGTTGATCGCTTAGAACTTGGTCTCCGACCGAGGATAGGTGCTATATCAGTATCCACATCATTCATCATTCACTGGCTGACATTCCTGTCTGAGATTCATTGTCTTTCAGTCCCGAAGTGGTATTGTAGTGTGTGTCCGTGGTAAACTTTAACATTGACATTTTCTCTGCAAATACTTTGTCAGCTGACACCAAATTAGGCATAAAAATAGGAAAAATTCAGTTCTTTCCAGTCATCTTGTTTAAAACAGTATTGCACCTCTGGGATGGGCACAAAAAAAAAAAAAAAAAAAGCCTAATCATATGCAAACTGCATTTACTGTTACATTTATATTTTTTGTATTCTCTAAACTTGGCACTTTGATCTGATATTCTGACCCAACAACAAGAGCAGTCATTATTATCATTGTTTGTTCAAACAGGAACTTCTTTTGCTAAGCATGGAAGTTTTATTTATTTTGCAAACGTCTTGGTGCAGATAGTAAAAAAGGGAAATTACACTGTAATTAATGCTAGGGGACTTAATTTGCTTTAAACTGATCTTTCTCATCTTAAACATTACATTTTGAAATTATACTCAATACATATCACAAGTGAGTCTTGAAGGCCTTGTCTCTCTTGGGGTTTTTTTCATGTTAGCATGGAAGATAATTTAACGTCAAACTCTATTGTTTGTTTGTTTATTTGTTTGTTGTTGTGTTTTTTTTTGTTGTTGTTGTTTTTGGGGGTTGTTTGTTCTGTTTTTTGTTTTTCCTATCGAAGTGCATTTTTTCTACAGAATTTTGCCAGGAACAACCCCCTTGTTGCTGTGGGTTCTTTTACGTGCGCTAAGTGCATGCTGCACACGGGACCTCGGTTTATCGTCTCATCCGAATGACTAGCGTCCAGACCACCACTCAAGTGTCACGGCTCGTGACGGATGCTATGCTTGTGTTCATGTGCAACTCTTTTCCATCCCTTCTCCCCCTTTCTCTCCCTCCCTCTCCTCTCTCTCTCTCCCTTCTCCCCCTCTTTCCATCCCTCTCCTTCACCCCCCTCTGTCCCCCTTCAGGCTTTTACACGTGCATATCTGAGGATATGTGTATGTCATGTCCCTTTTCCTGAACGGTTTGTGAACTCTGAGTGAGTTCAGAAGTCTATATGGTGGGGAGAAAAAGATTTCTCTGGGCTTTTGATGCCAAGCTCTGTCAAGAGACGGATCACTGTTCCAGCGAGGGAGCTGTTGGGTGTCGTCCTACAGAAGTAGTGGGGTGTGTTCGTTGTCACCCCCTTCTTTCTGTGTGTGTGGGTCTGTGTTTCACCCTGGGCAGCGGTGTGCCCATTTACCTGGTGACAGGTGAGGGAGTCTGTGTTTGTCTGCGTAATATTAATGTAGTGTTGTGAATTGTGATATTGGTTGACGTTAAAGTGAGGTTTTGGTTACTTGCAAGGTCGGGGTGATGTTGTGGTTTTTTTAGTGGAAATTTTAAATCCAGCATTCTTTTATCTCTAAATATTTGGGGGGAATTAGTAAATTTGTTGTGTTTAGGTGTATCATTTTGCCATAATTATATTCAGCTCGGATTGTTTCAGGTCTGTAATGGTGATTGTCTAAGTGCAGTCTGTAAACTTTCCCAAACATTTTTGTGAGGATGGAAATGTGATGCAATTGTAATGTAGCCCGACTGGTGCTGTTTATATTATTCGGAACTAGCATGATGGAAAACGAAATATTATTGCCATTTGTATTAGTCATGATGTACGTTGGGGCTGTGTTAGTTTAACCCTTTTATTATTTGGAAATGCGAAAATACTTTTCACGGCGATAGTTTTGTACGCCGAGGCTGATAGTTTATGTAAAGTAAAAGGTTATCCACTTGCTTTGTTTAGCGTAATGCATATTGCTTAAGGAAGAGATAAGTGGGGAGGGGGTGGGAATGTACTCTTTTACAACTAGTAAAAAAGAACATAGTCTACGGAGCCATCGAGGTGTTACAGGTTTTCCTGTTTCCCTCCCTTCCGTGCCACTGCCTTCGACGGGTCTCCGGGACAAGTCTGGAATGGTCCTCGTCCCCCTTCTAACGTGTCACCCCGAAACTCCCTCACTCCCGTTCCCGTTCCCACTTTCCCACTGTCCCTCTTGCCCGACCAGCTTCCGCCAGCAACTACCAGCGTGGTCCGTCTTTGGCTGGCAGCAAAATGTCTGAACTCTAGCTTCGTGTTTGAGCAGAACTGGTGCTGCAGTTGACAGCAAATTGTATTGTGCAGTAGTTAGAGGTTATTTGTGTGTGTGTGTGTGTGAGTAATGCTTGGGTTTGAGGCGTTCATTTATTTATGTATGTTTACATGACCATAGTAAAACGAGCTGAACTTTTCTGTGTCTCCGTGTTTGTGTTGTCGGGGCGTTAGCTAGTCTGGGAAGGGGCGGGGGTTCATGGGCAACCCCTTACGGGTTGTGACACAAGGCCTAGTGGAGGGGGAGAAAATATCGGCGGCTGAGCCGTGATTCGAACCAGCGCGCTCAGATTCTCTCGCTTCCTAGGCGGACGCGTTACCTCTAGGCCATCACTCCACTATTGTAGCTACATAGCCGGATTTTTGTCAACTCGCCACCTGTTTTTTTGTTTGTTTGTTTGCTTCTCCCCCCCCCCCCCCGCTCTTCTGGGTCTTTTACACATCACAGGTGAATTCCCACACAGTAGACTTAGACTGCTGACTGTTGCTTTATTTCGGGACCACACTGAGACACCCATGTCTCGTTTTAAGTTACAATGTCCAAAACGTAATTTTGTCTTCCTCCGTCAAATCTCTGGAGCATGAGTGTGCACCAGTCAACCCTTGCCTTGTTTTTTGTTTGTATGGACAATGATATAGGTAATATGTTAATGTTTGTGTAGCCGTGTACCCGAGTGGTATGTAAGGGGACGGCAGTACGAAAGAACTAACTGAATGATTTAACCCTTTCACCGCCAAGCTCGCATTTATGCACAGGCGTGGTAGGGGACCCATGTCACTGAAAGGTGACCATTCATTGGTCTGTTATCCATGAATCTACTGCTCTTCATGTTCGGTGGTAGGATAGGCCATATTTTCTATTTTATATCGTGGGGGGGAATTCCCAGCTATTCTTAGCCACTGTCTTGTCTGTGGTTATACCACAAGCGAATTTTGTACTGAAAATTGACTGGTGGTGAAAGGGTTAAAGGATAAAAGGATAGACAAGAATTCCCGCGCCCAGGCCAGGAACCCATAGAGACCAGTCACAAAAGGGTTTTTCTATTGTTTTAGTTCTACAATAGTTATGAGAAGAAGAAGAAGAGATAATGAGAGAAGAAGAGATGGTGGTGTGTCCATCGAGATCGATGATGACCATCGTTGTCATCCAGCTGGGGGATGGGGGGAGGATGCTGGTGGGGTGGGGGGGAGGATGCTCATGAATCTATCTGTGAATGCGCAGATGACTGAATAGTCCAATCTGCGCACGAAATGTTCGCTGACAGTTGGGGCAGACAAAGACAGGCATATCATTGTCAGGGGGCTTGTTTGCCCGTGACTTTCTGGCCTGCCTCTTCTGAACAGCTGCAGCAGTCCTGTTGACCTCGCACAACTTGGCGCCTTTGTGCACAGCAGCGCGCCATTTGTCACGGTCCACTGCAGATTCCTCCCAGGAGTCAGGGTTGATATCAAACGCTTTAAGAGAGACTTTCAGAGTATCTCTGAAGCGCTTCTTCTGACCTCCGTGTGATCTCTTCCCTTGTTGCAGCTCGCCATAGAAGAGCCTTTTGGGCAGCCGATGGTCTGGCATGCGCGCCACGTGTCCAGCCCAGCGAAGCTGGGACTGCATCAGGATGGTGAAGATGCTGGGAAGGGTGGCTTTTGTGAGCACCTCTGTGTCCGGGGTCCTGTCTTGCCACTTGATGTTCAGTAGCTTCCTGAGGCATGTTGTGTGGAAGTGGTTCAGCTTCTTGGCATGTCGTTGGTACACTGTCCAAGTTTCGCAGGCGTAGAGAAGAAGAGATAAAACAATAGAAAAACCCTTTTGTGACTGGCCTCTATATGTTCCTGGCCTGTGCGCGGGAATTCTTGTCTATCGTTTTATCCTTTAAATCATTCAGTTAAGTTCTTTTGTACCGCCGTCCCCTTATATACCACTCGGGTACACGGCTACAAAAGTGGCGTCGCCGACAGGATTTTGATCCTTGATTGATCCGACAGGATATTTAAGTCTTTAACTCACTCAGTACGGCCAGTCCTCTCTTCTCCTCTACACAGACCCCTCGGATGTCCAGTGGGTGTCTGAGTGACCCAACCTTTAGCTTCCGTCGTCAGAATTGTGGTATTCTTTGTCAACATTCACGTCTTCAGTATAAGAGCCTTCCGCTTGCAATATTTTGATGATGGCAATTGGGGTGAAACGCTGTTAACGTCGTCTCTTTCGCCGTTCGTATGGAGAGAGTTAAATATCTCGTCCATAAATCACAGCCCCTAGCCAAGCTAATCGCTATCACATAATTAATTGGACGTCACTTTTGTACCGTACCCTTTCATTATAAATAAAACCACTCGGGTACACGGCTACATTTGGATGAAATATAAGCAATGTGATCATGCTTGGATGGAATATGATATAGGTGATATGTTAAAGTTTGGATGGAATACGATTAGAAATAATGCAAGCATGTTTGGATGGAACATGATATAAATATGTAATATGATAATGTCCGGATGGAACATGATATAAGTATTATGTTAATGTTTGGGTGGAATATGATATGAGTAATAATTATGATAATGTTTGGATGGAGCACGATGTAAGTAATATGACAAAGTTTGGATGGGACATCATCATCATCATCATCATCATCATCATAATGAAATGCAGGCTTATATAGAGCAGTAACCCTATCTGAGATGGGCATCAGCGCGCTTTACAATGAAATATACAAATTTACGAAGAACATGATATAAGTAATGTAAGCATGTTTGGATGGAACATGATATATGTAATATGATAAGGTTTGGATGGAACATGATGTAAGTAGTATAATGTTTGGATGGAACATGATACATGTATCATGTTAATGATTGGATGGAGCATAATATAAGTAATAATTATGATAGTGTTTGGATGGAACATGATATAAGTAATATGATGTTTGGATGGAACATGATATAAGTAATGTGATAATGTTTGGATGGAGCATAATATAGGTAATAATTATGATAGTGTTTGGATGGAACATGATATAAGTAATATGATGTTTGGATGGAACATGATATAAGTAATATGATAATCTTTGGATGGAACATGATATAAGTACTATGATAATGTTTGGATGGAACATGATATAAGTAATATGATAATCTTTGGATGGAACATGATATAAGTAATATGATAATCTTTGGATGGAACATGATATAAGTACTATGATAATCTTTGGATGGAACATGATATAAGTACTATGATAATCTTTGGATGGAACATGATATAATTACTATGATAATCTTTGGTTGGAACATGATGTAAGTAGTATAAGGTTTGGATGGAACATGATACATGTATCATGTTAAGGATTGGATGGAGCATGATATAAGTAATAATTATGATAATGTTTGGATGGATCATGATATAAGTAATATGATAATGTTCGGATGGAACATGATATAAGTAATATGATAATCTTTGGATGGAACATGATATAAGTAATATGATAATGTTTGGATGGAACATGATAATTATAAGTAATATGATAATGTTCGGATGGAACATGATATAAGTACTATGATAATCTTTGGATGGAACATGATATAGGTACTATGATAATCTTTGGATAGAACATGATATAAGTACTATGATAATCTTTGGATGGAACATGATATAAGTACTATGATAATCTTTGGATGGAACATGATCTAAGTAATATGATAATGTTCGGATGGAACATGATATAAGTAATATGATAATCTTTGGATGGAACATGATATAAGTACTATGATAATCATTGGATGGAACATGACATAAGTACTATGATAATGTTTGGATGGAACATGATACAAGTAATATGATAATGTTTGGATGGAACATGATATAAGTAATATGATAATGTTTGGATGGAACATGATATAAGTAATATGATAATGTTTGGATGGAACATGATATAAGTACTATGATAATCTTTGGATGGAACATGATATAAGTACTATGATAATCTTTGGATGGAACATGATATAAGTACTATGATAATGTTTGGATGGAACATGATATAAATACTATGATAATGTTTGGATGGAACATGATATAAGTACTATGATAATGTTTGGATGGAACATGATATAAGTACTATGATAATGTTTGGATGGAACATAAGTATAAGTACTATGCACAACAACGAAGGAGCATGGCAGAAGGACGGCACATTGTGAACAAACCATGCAGGACTGGTGAGAAACTCAACTGGCAGCTGATCAAAGAATATGTTCACCCACCTCTCAGAGATGCCCACGTTATAGAAACTAATGGAGGACTAATGCATTCACGATCTATATACTCGATCATATCTTGCATCTTCCTCACATATGTTTCATCAGTACTGGGCAGAGTAGCTATACCCCTTCCAATGCTGGCAGGATTCTGCGGAAGAAGAATGTCCTTTTCTCTCTTCCTCTGATCTGCTGCCGCCATTGACTTGGGAGTCACGTGCGTTGCATCCATACAGAGCTCGTTCATGACATCAAAAGCTTCACTTGCTCCCTCTTGCCCTCCCTTGCTTCAAACCGTGAAAGATGGTCCTGTCCACACTGCCCTCCCTTGCTTCGAACCATGAAAGATGCTTCTGTCCACATTGCTCTCACTTGCTTCAAACCATGAAAGATGTTTCTGTCCACATTGCTCTCCCTTGCTTCAAACCATGAAAGATGTTCCTGTCCACACTCTCCTCCCTTGCTTCAAACCATGAAAGATGTTTCTGTCCACACTGCCCTCCCTTGCTTCAAACCATGAAAGATGTTTCTGTCCACACTGCCCTCCCTTGCTTCAAACCATGAAAGATGTTTCTGTCCACACTGTCCTCCCTTGCTTCAAACCATGAAAGATGTCCACATTGCCCTCCCTTGCTTCGAACCATGAAAGATGTTCATGTACACACTGCTCTCCCTTGCTTCAAACCATGAAAGATGTTCCCGTCCACACTGCCCTCCCTTGCTTCAACCCATGAGAGACATTACTGCATACCATGAGTGGATCAAGACAGTCAGGCTCTCATTGGTGTTTTCACCATCAACATGATTATGATGATTTGGAGTTTTCAAAGTGTACCCTGTATCTGATTTCTACAATGATTTGCAGAAAGGTACCATGGTGACATTCTGTATCGACAGGTCACATGTCTATGTACACTGTGGAGCAAATTGTCGCCATGTGTGAATGCAAGGGTTTGGGGATAGGTGTCACTGTTGTTGTTGTTGTTGTTGTTGTTTTTAATGTATGTACCAGGTGCAGTGGGGAAGATGAATACACCTGAATGATGTAGCCATCGGTAAAGTGGACAGGCAAATGGCCACAGACCTTTACACCTGAATGATGTAGCCATCGGTAAAGTGGACAGGCAAATGACCACAGACCTTTACACCTGAATGATGTAGCCATCGGCAAAGTGGACAGGCAAATGACCACAGACCTTTACACCTGAATGATGTAGCCATCGGCAAAGTGGACAGGCAAATGGCCACAGACCTTTACACCTGAATGATGTAGCCATCAGCAAAGTAGACATACAGCTGGCCACAGATCTGATCACAAAGACCAGTGACTGCACCACTCTGCTCCCGTTCAACTCTCGCCATTCCCGGCACTGTCTGAGAGCTGTCCTGTATGAATAGTGCATCAGACTAGCAGCACGTGCTTTAGGGAATGCTGAGCAGAAGAGATGAGACTACCCAGAAACTCTGCAGTCAACAAGGTCTCTCATATTGTCATATATGACGTGCTTCAGTATTCTGTCAAACAGAAGGATCTCAGCGTGTCCGATTTATCATCACCCACAATGCCCCATTCTTCCGGTAGGGAGAGGATTGCCGTGTGATCACCAACGCCTATTTCTTATTCGGAATGACCGTGCTAGTTTCGACAACGATGATTATGAATTCCAGTTTTGGTGGTGGTGTAAAAGAAATAAGTGTTTTTCTTGTTTGTTTGTTTGTTGTTTTGTGTGTGTGTGTGTGTGTGTGTGTGTGTGTGTGTGTGTGTGTGTGTGTGTGTGTGTGTGTGTGTGTGTGTGTGGTTTTGTGTGTGTGTGTGTGTGTGTGTGTGTGTGTGTGTGTGTGTTTGTGTGTGTGTGTGTGTGTGTGTGTGTGTGTGTGTGTGTGTGTGTGTGTGTGTGTGTTTACATACCGATTTTATTCTAATGTTGAAAATAAAGATGATAACAACGATGATGATAATGATAGCTATGATGATGATGATGATGAAGATGATGATGATGATAATGATTATTATTAATATTATTGCAATGTTACTGTATATATATATATATATATATATATATATATATAACACATTGTATTATAACTGCTTCGGTATCCTTGCCATTTTCATCCACCAAATGCATGTTTATTGTACTCTCACTCATAGGGACAGTCTCCCCAAACTGCACGGTAAAAACAGAAGCCTTTTGCGAAGCAGCAAGAAGTCTTGAGCAGTCCAGAAAGATAGCTGGAGCAGACTCCGTGGTCTTAGATGAAATCAATACCATCACCGAGATACAGCAGAAGAGGTGGCAGCTCTGACCGTCACAGCCCAACACACATAGTGCCTTCCATCCGCTGGGATGAGAGGTCAGAAGACACGCTTACGTTGTCAAATCTTGTTCATTCGAATGCAATAGGCTTTTATGTGCCGAGCCCAACTCTGCTGGTGATCATCCTTCAGGTACACTCATCTGCTCTACCTTGTACAGCTAGATCACAAAATGCAAGTGAGCTGTCAAACTTGATCCAAAAGCGTGCGTGTTCACAGGTGGCAACGATTTGTTCCGCAGTGGACGTGAATATGTGACCTGCCGGCACAAAATGTCACCCAGAGCAACATTCTGCATTGCACACGATGGAACAGAATGTCTCCGGGGTGACGTTCTGTACCGGGGTGACATTTTGCGCAGCAACACTCCCCACACTGTCGGCAAGCTGATGAAGACATAAGACCAGAACAACACTCCCCACACTGTCAGCAAGCTGATGAAGACATGAGACCAGAACAACACTCCCCACACTGTCAGCAAGCTGATGAAGACATAAGACCAGAACAACACTCCCCACACTGTCAGCAAGCTGATGAAGACACAAGACCAGAACAACACTCCCAACACTGTCGGCAAGCTGATGAAAACATGAGACCAGAACAAACACCCCGCACACTGTCGGCAAGCTGATGAAGACGTAAGGCCAGAACAACACCTGAATGTTGGACCACAGTTATCATGTACATTTGTTTCAGTGATATGGCAGTCAGGCGTGTAATGTTTGACTGTGATTTGATGAACCGCCCGACCCAATCCCAGAGGCCTGGAAGCTCTACGGAGGACTGGAGGACCTGCGACGTACTGCCGCCTTCGTCGAGGAGACGGGGGAATCCATCTGATAAATGACGAATGAGACAACAACAACATTTGATGAACCATGAAAGTGTGTCATTACAAGTCACTGTGAACGTTGATGTCGTTGACTTTTTACATTCATCATCGATTGTTCTACTTCTTAAATCATCGACTCCTCTTTTACGAAGTCCATGTAGTAATTTTCTTAAAATTGTACTTAACCCTTTCACCGCCAGTCAACTAAGAGTGCAAAATTCCCTTGTGCTATAAACACAGACACATGGTGTCTAGGAATAGCTGGGGATTCCCCCTGTGATGTGTAGAAAATATGGCCTATCCTTCCACCGAGCATAAAGAGCAGTAGGTTCATCAATAACAGACCCATGATCTGATCACCCTTCAGTGACATAGGTCCTCTACCTAGCTGCTGCAATAAATGCGAGTTTGGCAGTGAAAGGGTTAAATATTCATTTCAAATATTCATCTTCGATTCCGCCCTCCCCCTACCCTTTCCTTTAACTCACCATTCACCCTCCCCCACCTCTCCTACCTTTAAAACGATAACATTCAACTGTGGAAATTAATACTTTAAGAAATTGTCCTCAATGACAAGTATGTGTGACGCGACATAAAACGAAATTCCTCTCCTCTCCACTTCCAACAAACAGGCACAGCACTCCACGAAGCGGGTGCCTAATCCCTATAGTTTTTTTTCAACGGATTTTTAACAGTAATTCCTTGCATTTTCATAAATGCTTAATAGGGATTAAACAACTATTTCAATAATTAGTTCAAAAAGAAGTAAATGAGAACGTGGTGATAAAGATGCTTAATAAGGATTAGACATCTATTTCAATAAATAGTTCAAAAAGAAGTAAATTAAAACGTGGTGATAAAGAAAATGTATACAATCTGGCGGTAGGGTAACAACATGTTGACAGATTCCCATTTATGTTCGCATGCCTTGGCCTTCTGTTTCCAGATCAAAGGCTATGTCATGGTGACCCAGTACATTCCTCCCCTATATCATATATAGGGGAGGGGGCCGGGAAGGGGGGTGGGGACATTCCAAAGCCTCTCACAAAACTTGTTTCACTTGCTTGGCAGAAGTCAGGGGCAGACAAGAGGTGAAGTAAATGAGACAGACAGTAGTAATCGGGTACAGACAGAAAGGTGAAGTAAAAGAGACAGACATCACTGACCAGGTGTAGACAGAAAGGTGACGTAAAAGAGACAGACAGTGATCAGGTGTAGACAGAAAGGTGAAGTAAAAGAGACAGACAGACAGTGATCAGGTGTAGACAGAAAGGTGAAGTAAAATAGACAGACAGACAGCAGTGATCAGGTGTAGACAGAAAGGTGACGTAAAAGAGACAGACAGTGATCAGGTGTAGACAGAAAGGTGACGTAAAAGAGACAGACAGTGATCAGGTGTAGATAGAAAGTTGACGTAAAAAAGACAGACAGTGATCAGGTGTAGACAGAAAGGTGACGTAAAAGAGACAGACAGTGATCAGGTGTAGACAGAAAGGTGAAGTAAAAGAGACAGACAGTGATCAGGTGTAGACAGAAAGGTGAAGTAAAAGAGACAGACAGTGATCAGGTGTAGACAGAAAGGTGAAGTAAAAGAGACAGACAGTGATCAGGTGTAGACAGAAAGGTGAAGTAAAAGAGACAGACAGTGATCAGGTGTAGACAGAAAGGTGAAGTAAAAGAGACAGACAGTGATCAGGTGTAGACAGAAAGGTGAAGTAAAAGAGACAGACAGTGATCAGGTGTAGACAGAAAGGTGACGTAAAAGAGACAGACAGTGATCAGGTGTAGACAGAAAGGTGAAGTAAAAGAGACAGACAGTGATCAGGTGTAGACAGAAAGGTGAAGAAAAAGAGACAGACATCAGTGATCAGGTGTAGACAGAAAGGTGAAGTAAAAGAGACAGACATCAGTGATCAGGTGTAGACAGAAAGGTGAAGTAAAAGAGACAGACATCAGTGATCAGGTGTAGACAGAAAGGTGAAGTAAAAGAGACAGACAGACAGACAGTGATCAGGTGTAGACAGAAAGGTGAAGTAAAAGAGACAGACAGACAGTGATCAGGTGTAGACAGAAAGGTGAAGTAAAAGAGACAGACAGTGATCAGGTGTAGACAGAAAGGTGAAGTAAAAGAGACAGACAGACAGTGATCAGGTGTAGACAGAAAGGTGAAGTAAAAGAGACAGACAGTGATCAGGTGTAGACAGAAAGGTGACGTAAAAAAGACAGACAGTGATCAGGTGTAGACAGAAAGGTGACGTAAAAGAGACAGACAGTGTTCAGGTGTAGACAGAAAGGTGAAGTAAAAGAGACAGACAGTGATCAGGTGTAGACAGAAAGGTGAAGTAAAAGAGACAGACAGACAGACAGTGATCAGGTGCAGACAGAAAGGTGAAGTAAAAGAGACAGACAGTGATCAGGTGTAGACAGAAAGGTGAAGTAAAAGAGACAGACAGTGATCAGGTGTAGACAGAAAGGTGAAGTAAAAGAGACAGACAGTGATCAGGTGTAGACAGAAAGGTGAAGTAAAACAGACAGACAGACAGTGATCAGGTGTAGACAGAAAGGTGAAGTAAAACAGACAGACAGACAGTGATCAGGTGTAGACAGAAAGGTGAAGTAAAAGAGACAGACAGTGATCAGGTGTAGACAGAAAGGTGACGTAAAAGAGACAGACAGTGATCAGGTGTAGACAGAAAGGTGAAGTAAAAGAGACAGACAGACAGTGATCAGGTGTAGACAGATAGGTGAAGTAAAAGAGACAGACAGTGATCAGGTGTAGACAGAAAGGTGAAGTAAAACAGACAGACAGTGATCAGGTGTAGACAGAAAGGTGAAGTAAAAGAGACAGACAGCAGTGATCAGGTGTAGACAGAAAGGTGAAGTAAAATAGACAGACAGTGATCAGGTGTAGACAGAAAGGTGAAGTAAAAGAGACAGACAGTGATCAGGTGTAGACAGAAAGGTGAAGTAAAAGAGACAGACAGTGATCAGGTGTAGACAGAAAGGTGAAGTAAAAGAGACAGACAGTGATCAGGTGTAGACAGAAAGGTGAAGTAAAAGAGACAGACAGTGATCAGGTGTAGACAGAAAGGTGAAGTAAAAGAGACAGACAGCAGTGATCAGGTGTAGACAGAAAGGTGAAGTAAAAGAGACAGACAGACAGACAGTGATCAGGTGTAGACAGAAAGGTGAAGTAAAAGAGACAGACAGTAATCAGGTGTAGAAAGAAAGGTGAAGTAAAAGAGAAAGACAGACAGTGATCAGGTGTAGACAGAAAGGTGACGTAAAAGAGACAGTGATCAGGTGTAGACAGAAAGGTGAAGTAAAAGAGACAGACAGCAAAAGATCATCCCTTGATTGCGGGAAGCCAGAAAGCTGAACAGCCGCAGAAGACATTACTTACAGTCTTCATTTCGAATTGCCATTTTGAAAAAGATTACAAGCATATGATCTGGATAGTTTGTACCTCAAGAAACCACGACCAGTGGAAACAGCCCAATCAATGTTGAAGTGTTTTTTTTAAAAACCCCTTCAGTACTAGGGGGAAAACAGTAGAAAATGGTGTTTCAGGTCATAAAACATTATCCAAAACAATAAGCCTAAAACTGAGAAAACGGTCTGGAGATATACCACTCTGGACAAACTGTGTGAAATTTCAGCCTTCCAGGGCTATTCCCCCCCCGTTTTCTGATGACGTCATCAGTGACGTCACTATGCACGTACGTAATACGTTTATGGCAGTCAAGGGGTTTTAATAGTGGCTATTTCTCCTCCCCGTGTATTTGAAACACTATGAAAAAGTCAATTTGGGCACTTCACAGAACTGTTCACCAGATTCTTCCAGGTCTGTTGGTGGTGTATCAAAGCCTGGGTCTCTGCTGACGGTTTTCCTGTCCATTCTGCAATGTTGTCTGTTCTTTCGTGTGTTTTTTTTCCCCATCCGTCTCCCTCCATCAATAGCTCTTTGGGGGATTGTTTTAGCGCGACCACTGCATCTTCTCATATGGCCATACCAATGTAGTTTTCTTTTATGACTGATATTTATTTGTATCTGTATTTGTATTTCTTTCTATCACAACAGATTTCTCTGTGTGAAATTCGGGCTGCTCTCCATAGGGAGAGCGCGTCGTTACACTACAGCGCCACCCTTTTTTTTCTTTTTTTTTTCTCCCCTGTTTTGCCTATCGAAGTGGAATTTTCTACGTAATTTTGCCATGAACAACCCTTTTGTTGCCGTGGGTTCTTTTACGTGCGTTAAGTGCATGCTGCATACGGGACCTCGGTTTATCGTGTCATCCGAATGACTAGCGTCCAGACCACTACTCAAGTTCTAGTGGAGGGAGAGAAAATATTGGCGACTGAGCCGTGATTCGAACCAACGCACTCTGATTCTCTCGCTTCCTATGCGGACGCGTTACCTCTAGGCCATCACGATGTTTTTGCTGTGATGTTGTGTACAAAGGTGCAGTTAGTGTAATGGCACAGGTACTTGCATAGGCTGTTTTTGTTTAGTTAATTCTAAGAGGTATTTCTTAAAATAGATGATTATGAATGAGTGAGTGACGTTTGTTACACTCTACCAGACTGAGTTCGGCCAGAGAGAGATGTGTTGCGTGTGAATTTATTAGGCACCCCAAAACAATCAGAGACTATCGTGAAAACTAAAAATTATATGTTACATTTTCACGAGACTTATCGGATTTGAAGTCAAAATGACTCAGTTAAAAGAATCGATCGACTTGATGACTAAAATGAACTTGTCTCTCAAATAACAGTTTGAAAACATCTACTCAGAACAAGAGGTCGTGAGATCTAGACCCACGCCTGCCAATGCAAACACACGGTATGATTACCAGGGAACAACCACTGACTGTATGCAAGGCACTGAGATAATTGTTTCCGTCAGTCTCTCCCACCGCCATCATTTTTATCATTCATATCATTATTCATATTATTATCATATATACTTTTTTTCTATATTCATTTTTTTTTTAAATTTCATGTAGATAGATAGATAGATCTTTAATTGTTACTTTATTCTATTGATTCGTAAATCTAATTATTCATCTGTTTTTCCATATTTTCCCTCAAAGCCTGACTAAGCGCGTCAAGCATCTGCGTAGCAAATGTGGTATAGTGTTTATGGGTTTGTCCGAACGCAGTAACGCATCCCTGATAAACTCAACAAAACTCTTCCACCGCCAGTGGACGAAAGAACGAACGAAATTCCATTTCACCAGGGTTGTGAGATAAGCAATTGTACATGCTTTCTGTCCACCCGTCCCTAGGTGGATGTGAAGCGGGTATGTTTCACCACCCGGGGTGATGATGAAGGAGTGCCGGAGCAACGCTGCAGTCCCTATGGTGGCCACGCCAGAACCCACGAAGATCAGTGCTACGTCCACTCACACAGCACGTGACCGTGGATTCACGTGACAGTACAACACCGGTCTCCGAACTGAGCCATCCTCTGCCGATGTCCAAATTTCCGAGGACACCCCCTACCCCCCGCACTACCCCCTTTCCCACCCCATCCGTCAACTGTTCCTGAAAGGAAGTATTTTACACATGTAAGTGATCAGAGAGTTTGTGAGCAGAATCTGATTGCAACAATTCTAAGCCTTCCTTTAGCTCAAAACACGAAATAAAAAAGACGTTTCTTTCACGTGAAACCAGTCATAAACATTCCCAGCACGAAAAGGTTCGTGATGAATGGTTTCACAGCATGAGAAAATGTCAGAATACAGACTCCCAAGTCAGGATGTAAACTCTCATGCCAGAATGCAGACTCCCATGTCAGAATGCAGACTTCCATGTCAGAATGCAGACTCCCATGTAGATTCCTGTGTCAGAATGCAGGTTCCCGAGTCAGAATGCAGACTCCCATGTCGGAATGCAGACTCTCAAGTCAGAATGCAGGTTCCCAAGTCAGAATGCAGACTCCCATGTCAGAATGTAGACTCCCAAGTCAGAATGCAGACTCTCAAGTCAGAATGCAGGTTCCCAAGTCAGAATGCAGACTCCCATGTGAGAATGCAGACTCCCAAGCTGGAATGCAGACTCCTATGTCACATGGATCGTGGGCGGTCTGCTGGTTAATGCACGTTTATCGTTGTAGAGTGGTAATTCTCACCATATACAAGGCACACAACTTCAAGTCAATGCTGCTTATGCTACCGATTCAGTTAGCACACAGGTAAACAAGAGAGGCAAGGCCTTCTAGACTCACTTGTGATACACTTTAAAAAAAAAATCTAAATATTAAAATGTGTTCTGTATTTGTTATTATTAAGCTTCGGGTTAAAAAAAAAAAAAAAAAAAAAGGCCTGACGGCAGATTCGAACCCCGCGTGTTCGGGTGAGAAGAAACTGTCTTACCCAATACTCTATCGTGGCTCCTTAACTGACGTTCAAAAAATTAATATTTAAACATGTTTTTTTAAGGGCGATAAATCGATTGCGGTATTCGCAGTGAGAACACTGTTTAAATCATATTAGTCTGGTGTATCTTGGACATTCAAAAAATCTTTAAGGGCAATTAAAAATTCTTTTTTTAAGTCCGCGGTAAAGGAGGCGAGGCTATCCCCGCAATCAAACTGCAACATTTTGCCGTTTTCTCTGGATCTAGATATATGTACAAGTTTAGTTACACCCGCCGGGAATGTATGACACCGTCAATTCAATTTCTCTTGTATTTTCATTCTAGTTTTGAAGTTGATATGAAAATTCAGTATTTTGTTAAACTAATAACACGTAGTGCCAAGTACAAGTACTTCTAAACGTCGTATGAAGTAAAAAGGACTTAATTTTGAGAAACGTCAAGACTGGAAATTTTACGTTTCATCAAGGGTATTAACTCTCATGGTTTATTATTTTAAACTGTGAATTCCGACTGATTTTGTTGATATTTTTATGGCAGTTTGGGGCATAATCCATTAAGTGATGAGGCGTTCACAAATCTTTCTCGGAATAGATATTTAACGGTCTCCTTCTCCAACTCTCCATCACTTATTATCGTGTATTGTCCATTGAATATAGAATTGAACGGGCAGGTCAACAACTTGAAACAAAATGGCGTCCTTCGCGTTCGCGAGGAATATGAGCACGCGCTTTGAATATGTATAAATATGTGTACGCATTTGATTTTTGCCCATGACCTTCAGGGCTCAGCCAATAGATCTGTAAAGTCCACTCGTAGTACTGATTTTAGTATTTTCCGAAAAAGACCACTTCAGCAAATGAACATCGTGAAAGCCCTGAACACTGAGAGTAAAACACACAAGCTTTTTATGTATTGAGTATAATTTCAAAATGTAATGTTTAAGATGAGAAAGATCAGTTTAAAGCAAATTAACCCCCATAGCATTAATTACAGATTGATTTCCCTTTTTTATGTGTGTGTGTGTGTGTGTGTGTTGGAGCTCATGTACGTTTATATGTATTTGACTGTGCTTTCATATCTGTGAAACTGCATGTTTCTGTTATGCATGTGTGGGTGTATGTGTGAATGTGTGTCTTCATGTTTTACATTTATTCGCTTATTTATCACCATTGTTGTCTTATTTATTTATTTATTTATTTCATTATTATCATTTTATTAGTATTATTATTAATATTACTACTACCTTTTTCTATATTATAATTATTATTTATTTATTTATGTATTTATTTCAGCTTATCTATTATTTATTCCCCCGGGGTTTTTTTTTGTTTTTTGTTTTTTCTCAAGGCCTGACTAAGCGCGTTGGGTTACGCTGCTGGTCAGGCATCTGCTTGGCAGATGTGGTGTAGCGTATATGGTTTTGTCCGAACGCAGTGACGCCTCCTTGAGCTACTGAAACTGAAACTTCCCTTTTTTACTATCTACCCCAAAGACATGCACCAGAAATATAACATCCATGGTTAGCAAAAGAAGTTCCTGTTTGAACAAAACATGATAAAACTAACTGCTCTTGTTGTGTCAGAATATCAGATCAAACTGCCAAGTTTAGAGGAGAAACCCCCCAGTAAATTCAGTTTCCATATAATGTGGCTTCTTTTTTTTTTTTACTCACTTGTGTAAACAAAGTGAGTATGTTTTAACCCGGTGTTCAGTTGTCTGTGTGTGTATATATATACAACAGTAAATTCAGTTTGCATAAAATGTGGCTTCTTTTTTATTTGTTTGTGCCCATCCCAGAGGTGCAATATTGTTTTAAACAAGATGACTGGAAAGAACTGAATTTTTCCTATTTTTATGCCAAACTTGGTGTCAACTGACCAAGTATTTGCAGAGAAAATGGCAATGTTAAAGTTTACCACGGACACACAGACACACACACACGCGCGCACACACATAGACAACCGAACACCGGGTTAAAACATAGACTCACTTTGTTTACACAAGTGAGTCAATAAAAGGCACACTCGAACAAACCCAGACACTTCCTCGAAATCGGAAGCTCCGGGCTTGTCCTTATACCGATCACTTAACATATACACACAGCAGCAGTGACAACAGAAATGTGCAAACATAGATTTTGCTTTTATTCAAGACTGGCATAGCCTTTTCATCCTGAATGTGTTACACATATCATACAGACAATACAGAAGAAAACACATGGTTAATGGTTATGCATGGGAAGGACCTGAGGCCCCGAATCCCGGACTGACAGCCAGGTGGGGTGGTGAGGAGCACGTGAGCCAATGTCGATCCACGTGGTGATGTTGTCAGAGTTAGTGAACAATGTGCCTCATGGGGAGATCACTTGGCCAAGGAGCAGTCAGGTTTCAAACCTGTTTTTTGGGTGATGTGCCTTGGTCCAGATGTTGACCAAATGCCCAAGCTAATAGAAATATAAACATCTTCACACACACACACACACACACACACACACACACACACACAGAGAGAGAGAGAGAGAGAGAGACGCAGACGCACCCACATGTACACACACACACACACACACACACACACACACACACACACCACACACACACACACACACACACACACACACACACACACACACACACACACACACACATTCACACTGTTTCACCGCGATATGAGATTCAGTATTGATGATGGTTTTAAAGTTAATCAATGTAATTTTTCACAATTTACAAAGAAAACCAAGAAGGACTTTATGGAATAAGTTCAAACTGGAAAGAAAAATACCACTGAAAAGAAATAGGTCAGTAACAGAACGCCTGTAACGCTAGGGTACATTTTAGCTGGTCATTCTTGATAGTAAAAGACTGGGTGATATAATATGAATCTCTACAAACCTAATCTTAGTCAAATGGGACACTTCTTTAATAACAACATATCATTTTTGTTATTCACACACTTTCTCGACAATATAAAAACAGTGTCTTTTTTAATCATACCCTGGTATATTCATACCGTAAATCGTTTTTGGCAGACAGGTATATTTGGATGGCAAATTGATAAAACTTTCGGGAAATCATTATGATCCCCCCTCCCGCCTGGGTAAGGGGTGTGTATATGTGTGTGTGTGTGGGGGTGGGTGGGGGGTTATGGTCACTTGAAGGTCTACCACCAATGACCGCTGACCATCAATGACCATTGCTGACCACTGACCGTCGCTGACCACCAAACCACCACTGGTCACTGACCAAGGCTGACCTGGGAGAACATAATGATGATGATGATGGAGTCTCCCGTCGGACCGACGGATGAGTAGGCAGGCAGACTTATCTGTCAGTGTGTGTCCTCATACGGGAGAAGAGGCCGATTCTGGATGCGCAGCACTTCCCACAGGTGTTGCAAGGGAAAACGTCTCCAGAAGTTGAGCCCTGCTTCCTTCGCTCACGCGCCCCCTTAATTGCCAGCGTTCACTTGTTTTCAAACGTCTTTATGCCACTAGAGCATAGCATCCTCCAGCGAGAGCGGTCAAGGGCATCAGTTTCCCAGGAAGCGATGTCTATGTCACAGGCTTTGAGGTTTGTCTTCAAGGTGTCCTTGAAGCGCTTGCAGGGTCTTCCAAGTTCGCGGTGGCCTTCCTTCAACTGGCCATACAGTAGCATCTTCGGGATCCTGCTGTCTGTCATGCGGACAGCGTGTCCTGTCCAGCGTAGCTGGCACTGGATCAGCAGGCTTTCGATGCTGGGCAGGCCGCTCCTCTTTAGGACCTGGAGGTTGGAGACCCTGTCTTGCCACTTTATGCCGAGGATCTTTCATAGGCATCTCTGGTGAAACTGCTCAAGTTGTTGAATGTGACGGCGATACGTCGTCCATGTTTCACAACAGTACAACAAGGTGGTCAGCACAACAGCTCTGTAGGTTTTGATTTTGGTGCTGAGCCTGAATGCCTTTGTTTTCCAAACTTGGTGTCCGGGTCTTGCAAAAAGGCGGAGTTTCAGGCCCTTGGCCAACCCGCAGCTCACTACTGCATCCAAGGGCTCCACTTTGTTTACACAGTGGTCTGGCACAGGAGCAACAACATTTGTGGGAACTGACTTGATCCTTGTATCGATCTTGACTTGCAGGTGCAAGTGGAAAGGCATAGGCTTTTATTAGCTGGCATGCCTTCACTGACTGTGTTCACTATCATCGAATACCAAAAAACCTGGAGGTGGTTTGGGGGAAACCTGTCCCCCGGCGACAATTGAACATGCATGTCGATCACGTGGTGTGTTGCAGAAGTGAAAAGTGCCTCAGCGAGAGGAATCCTTCAACAGTCATTCCCCAAAACCCCTGGGGAGCCTTGGTCGAGTCGCCCCCCAAGCTTGAAAAATTTCAACCATCACACACACACAACCGTCAACCACAAGGCAGAGAAGAGAAGGGAAAAACATGTAGGCCACGACCACCCCCACACCACCACACACCAACACCACCAGAAAGATCAAATTCAATTTTCCCTGTATGTTCGTATGATGATGGAAAGAAATCAATGCAATTGTTCCATTTCAAGCCGAACTTTAGGATGTTTCCACGGGAAAGACGGTTCCCTGCGAAGGCATTAGTCATTTACAAAGACCACTTAAGCGGGTCCTTGTTTGCTATGGTCCTTCTTTGATAGTGGATGGGAATAATATGTTCACATCTTCCCTGCCTGGGAACCCACTTGCTTTCAACGATCAGTTTTGGTTATTCACACACGTCTCGACAGTATAACGTGTCAATCATCCTGGGAATCATACTTTCGTTTTTGGGAGGCGGTGGATGGCAAATTGTAAAACTTTGGGTTACTGCCTGCTGGGTGGGCTTGCGTGCAAGTCTGTGTTTATGGGTGAGGGCGGATTGGTCCCGACCAATGACGTTGACTCTATGCAGCTGTATATGGAAACACCACCACGGGTCCTGACCGCCAGGAAAACATAATAGTAGATGTGGCAGCTTGGAGCGGGGTAGGCACAGATTATTTTCAGTGTTGTCCCTTGTGGAAGAGGGATGTTGTGATGGTCAGCCATTCCCACAGCGGAGCAAAAACGTCCGATTGGAGTTCACTTGCCATCCTGCTCCCTTTAAGCAGTACTTTTTGTGCCACGAGAAGAATCCCCGCGAGGCGGCATAAATCCCCAAAGGATGTATTAAGGTTTGTTTTCTTTCTATGCTTGAATGGTTGCGGGTCTTCCTCGGTGGCCCTTCTTCAGAGGGCCCATCAGGTGCATCGTCAGGACCTGCTGTCTGAGGGAACACTGTCGTAGCGATGCCTGGACAAGTTTTCGATGCAGGGCACCAGCTCTCTTTAGACCAGGGGAAAGGTTGGAGACCTGTCTTTGCCACTTTGGGGTATTTTTAGGGGCCTTCGGGACATCCTCAAGTTTTAATGGACGGCGTCCTCCAGCTTCCCTCCAGGTGGTCAGCCAAACCTTGGTTTTGCTTTTGGTGCTAGCCACCTTTTGGTTAAGCGTTGGCATCTCAAGCGATAGGATGCGCGTGTCCTTTCTGGTCTGTCGTCTGCCCAAAGGGTGCGAACTTTCCTGGCCCCCCGAGATCAGGGGCAGGACTGCCTGGTTCTTTATACGGGTGGTTTTGCCTGAGTGATTGGAGTCCAAAGGTGCGGGTTTACTGCCAAAAACTAGTTACTAGTGTGAGAAATCGCGCTGTCATCAGCGGGATCCTTTTAACTCCCCAACCCTGGTGGGTCGGACTAAAGATTTTCATCAAATAAAATTTCGTTCAGTCTTTGAACGTCAAATGCATGGCAATAAATATATGGAAAACATGTGGGTACAGACCACGCTTCACATTTAACAAAATTGAAATTCGTATCTACTTCGCTGCATCCCACCATGATCCTCAGCTGTTAGGTCTCTACCGATTTTGGGGATCTTCCCACAACTCCCAACATTACCACCACCACTTGACTCCTTGCTCTTACTCTCGCACCATCGGAACCCCATGTCACATTCCCTCCTACAATCCGCACTGTGCTTACATACGTGTACTGGTCACCAGTCTGCATGTCTACTCCACTTCCCTCACACTCCCCTGTCCTACTCTCACTCCATCTCCCCCCTGTCCTACTCTCCCTCCCACCATCTCCCCCCTGTCCTACTCTCACTCCCACCATCTCCCCCCTGTCCTATTCTCACTCCCATCATCTCCCCCCTTGTCCTACTCTCCCTCCCACCATCTCCCCACTGTCCTACTCTCCCTCCCACCATCTCCGCCCTGTCCTACTCTCCCTCCCACCATCTCCCCCCTGTCCTACTCTCCCTCCCACCATCTCCCCACTGTCCTACTCTCACTTCCACCATCTCCCCACTGTCCTACTCTCCCTCCTACCATCTCCCCCCTGTCCCACTCGCACTCCCACTATCCATCCCCCCACCTTGTCCTACTCGCACTCCAACCATCTCCCCCTTGCCCTACTCTTACTCTCACCATCTACCCCCTGTCCTACTCTCACTCCCACCATCTCCCCCCTGTCCTACTCTCACTCCCACCATCTCCCCCCTGTCCTACTCTCACTCCTACCATCTTCCCCCTGTCCTACTCTCACTCCCACCATCTCCCCCCTGTCCCACTCGCACTCCCACTATCCATCCCCCCACCTTGTCCTACTCGCACTCCAACCATCTCCCCCTTGCCCTACTCTTACTCTCACCATCTACCCCCTGTCCTACTCTCACTCCCACCATCTCCCCCCTGTCCTACTCTCACTCCCACCATCTCCCCCCTGTCCTACTCTCACTCCTACCATCTTCCCCCTGTCCTACTCTCACTCCCACCATCTCCCCACTGTCCTACTCTCACTCCTACCATCTTCCCCCTGTCCTACTCACACTCCCACTATTCCCACCCCCCACCCCTTGTCCTACTCTCACTCCCACCATCTCCCCCCTGTCCCACTCGCACTCCCACTATCCATCCCCCCACCTTGTCCTACTCGCACTCCAACCATCTTCCCCTTGCCCTACTCTTACTCTCACCATCTCCCCCCTGTCCGACTCTCACTCCCACCATCTCCCCCCTGTCCTACTCTCACTCCCACTATCTCCCCCCTGTCCTACTCGCACTCCCACCATCTCCTCCCTGTCCTACTCTCACTCCCTCCATCTCCCCCCTGTCCTACTCTCACTCCCACCATCTCCCCCCTGTCCTACTCTCACTCCCACCATCTCCCCCCTGTCCTACTTTCATTCCCACCATCTCCCCCCTGTCCTACTCTTACTCCCACCATCTCCCCCCTGTCCTACTCTTACTCCCACCATCTCCCCCCTGTCCTACTCTTACTCCCACCATCTCCCCCCTGTCCTACTCTTACTCCTACCATCTCCCCCCTGTCCTACACTCACTCCTACCATCTTCCCCCTGTCCTACTCACACTCCCACTATTCCCCCCCACCCCTTGTCCTACTCGCACTCCCACCATCTCCCCCTTGTCCTACTCTTACTCTCACCATCTCCCCCCTGTCCTACTCTCACTCCATCTCCCCTTGTCCTACTCTCACTCCCACCATCTCCCCCCTGTCCTACTCACACTCCCACTATTCCCCCCCACCCCTTGTCCTACTCTCACTCCCACCATCTCCCCCTGTCCTACTCTCACTCCCACCATCTCCCCCCTGTCCTACTCTCACTCCCACCATCACCCCCCTGTCCTACTCTCACTCCCACCATCTCCCCCCTGTCCTACTCGCACTCCCACCATCTCCCCCTTGTCCTACTCTTACTCTCACCATCTCCCCCCTGTCCTACTCTCACTCCATCTCCCCCCTGTCCTACTCTCACTCCATCTCCCCCTTGTCCTACTCTCACTCCTACCATCTCCCCCCTGTCCTACTCTCACTCCATCTCCCCCCTGTCCTACTCTCACTCCCACCATCTCCCCCCTGTCCTACTCTCACTCCCACCATCTTCCCCCTGTCCTACTCACACTCACACTATCCCCCCCCCACCCCTTGTCCTACTCTCACTCCCACCATCTCCCCCTTGTCCTACTCTTACTCTCAACATCTCCCCCCTGTCCTACTCTCACTCCATCTCCCCCTTGTCCTACTCTCACTCCCACCATCGCCCCCCCCTGTCCTACTCTCACTCCATCTCCCCCCTGTCCTACTCTCACTCCCACTATCTCCCCACTGTCCTACTCACACTCCCACTATTCCCCCCCCACCCCTTGTCCTACTATCACTCCCACCATCTCCCCCCTGTCCTACTCTCACTCCCACCATCTCCCCCCTGTCCTACTCTCACTCCCACCATCACCCCCCTGTCCTACTCTCACTCCCACCATCTCCCCACTGTCCTACTCGCACTCCCACCATCTCCCCCTTGTCCTACTCTTACTCTCACCATCTCCCCCCTGTCCTACTCTCACTCCATCTCCCACCTGTCCTACTCTCACTCCATCTCCCCCTTGTCCTACTCTCACTCCTACCATCTCCCCCCTGTCCTACTCTCACTCCATCTCCCCCCTGTCCTACTCTCACTCCCACCATCTCCCCCCTGTCCTACTCTCACTCCCACCATCTCCCCCCTGTCCTACTCTCACTCCCACCATCTCCCCCCTGTCCTACTCACACTCACACTATCCCCCCCCCCCACCCCTTGTCCTACTCTTACTCTCAACATCTCCCCCCTGTCCTACTCTCACTCCATCTCCACCTTGTCCTACTCTCACTCCCACCATCCCCCCCCTGTCCTACTCTCACTCCCACCATCTCCCCCCTGTCCTACTCTCCCCCCCCCCCCTGTCCTACTCTCACTCCCACCATCTCCCCCCTGTCCTACTCTCCCCCCCCCCCCCTGTCCTACTCTCACTCCCACCATCTCCCCCCTGTCCTACTCTCTTCCCACCATCTCCCCCCTGTCCTACACTCACTCCCACCATCTCCCCCCTGTCCTACACTCACTCCCACCATCTCCCCCCTGTCCTACTCTCGCTCCCACCATCCCCCCCCTGTCCTACACTCACTCCCACCATCTCCCCCCTGTCCTACTCTCACTCCCACCATCTCCCCCCTGTCCTACTCTCTTCCCACCATCTCCCCCCTGTCCTACACTCACTCCCACCATCTCCCCCCTGTCCTACTCTCCCTCCCACCATCTCCCCCCTGTCCTACTCTCACTCCCACCATCTCCCCCCTGTCCTACTCTCACTCCATCTCCCCCTTGTCCTACTCTCACTCCCACCATCCCCCCCTTGTCCTACTCTCACTCCCACCATCTCCCCCTTGTCCTACTCTCCTTCCACCATCTCCGCCCTGTCCTACTCTCCCTTCCACCATCTCCCCACTGTCCTACTCTCCCTCCCACCATCTCCGCCCTGTCCTACTCTCACTCCCGACATCTCCCCCTTGTCCTACTCTCCTCCCACCATCTCCCCCCTGTCCTACTCTCCTCCCACCATCTCCCCCCTGTCCTACTCTCCCTCCCATCATCTCCCCACTGTCCTACTCTCCCTCCCACCATCTCCCCACTGTCCTACTCTCACTTCCACCATCTCCCCCCTGTCCTACTCTCACTCCCACCATCTCCCCACTGTCCTACTCTCCCTCCCACCATCTCCCCACTGTCCTACTCTCCCTCCCACCATCTCCCCACTGTCCTACTCTCCCTCCCATCATCTCCCCCCTGTCCTACTCTCCCTCCCATCATCTCCCCACTGTCCTACTCTCCCTCCCACCATTTCTGCCTTGTCCTACTCTCCCTCCCACCATCTCCGCCCTGTCCTACTCTCCCTCCCCTCTTCTCCCCAGTCCTACTCTCTCACCTCCATCTCATCCCATCTCTCTTTCACGCCCATCCTACTCACCTCACCCCATATCCCCCACACCGTCCTACTGACCAACCCACCCCCTGTCCAACTCTCCCATCAAACTATCTCCCACCTATCCTACTCTCCCATCTCCCCCACCCTACTCCCCCTCCATCTCCCCCCCCCCCCTGTCCTACTCTCCTATCCCCCATCTCACCCCTGTCCTACTCTCCCACCCCCTATCTTCCCCCTGTCCTATTCTCCACCATGCCCATCTACCCCCGTCCTACTCTCCCATCCCCCCATTTCCCAGCCCAGTCCTACTCTCCTTTCCGCCTACTCCCCCCTCCCGCATCCTACTATCCCCCTCTTACACGCTTCTACTCCCGTTACCCTCAGTCTGGCGACCCCCTCCACTGCTCCACCTCCAACCCCACGCAGTAACCTGTATTTGATATAATCACCTGCAGACTCTTCCCAACAGAAAGAAAGAAAAAAGACCACATATTTTCCTCCGAAGAATGGAGTAGAATGATTGGGTGTGAACCCCCCCACCCCGTCATTCTGTCCCTGCCCCCCATCTACTCATCCTCCCCTAGTCTCTCCAACCCCCCCTTCTCCCCGTTCTACTCACCCACCTTCCATCTCCCCCCAGCCCTACTCTCCCTTTCCCCTACCACCCCACCTGGCCTAGTCTCCCCCCCACCCCTATCTGTCACCTGTCCTACTCCCCCTGTTTCCCCCTCACCTATTGGTTGTGAACACACACCCTCCCCCCTATCTTACTCTCACCCTATGACACCCCTGTCCTTTTTGCCCTTCCCCTCCCCCCTCCCCACACAGCCCTATATCTCTACCCACCATGTCCTCCACCCCCAATCCCCCACCCCTATGTTTCCGTAGGTCCTACTCCCCCACTTCTAGCCTCCCTTACATCTCCCATCCTACTCTGACCTTGCTGACACTTCTCACAGAAAAAAAAATTTAAAAAAGGGAAGAAAGACCACACATTTTCCTCCAAAGAACAGAGGAGTAGAGTTATTGGGTGTGATCTCCACAGAGATCTCCCTAACTCAAAGCTAGTTTTTCAGACATTTTACCGCTACAATGCCACCCTACCAAACTAAAATACCCGTAATGTCCTGGTGTATGCACTTTTGCAAATTTTAGCGCATTTCATATTTCAATTCTTTTCATTTCCTGAGCTTTTACTGCTTTACCAATGATACTAAAGCCCTTTATTCATTTCATACAATGTTCTTGCATAATTTGATAGGGCATGATTACCATATTTTCTTGGTTTTTCACCCTTTTACAAAAGCAAATCTTACATAATTATCTTATTAACATAAGACGTTACATGACAAAAAGATAAGGTATGATACATCACTAAAGTTACTCAGCTGCTCTCAGCGTGTATACTCATTAGCAAACAATGTTTTACCATCATGTCAAGCTGCATGTGAATCAGAGAAATCAAATGATTATGTCGTTTGGGTAAAAAAGCCAATGGGTTTAGCTGGAAATTACTGCCCTTTGATTAACAGAGGGAACGTCCACCTTCACTACCCTTTGTGCCAATATTCAACAATCAACTGAGTTGTATCCGTCCCTCACCACCCCACCTCCTGTCTTTTTCTGTCTTATTCATCATCAAGATCAAAATATAATCTGCTCTGTCTTTAAAAAGACGTACACACATAAATAAAGAAATATAAATCTATCTCCATGCCTCCCTCACCCCTCTCTTGGTGTGTGTGTGTGTGTGTGTGTGTGTGTGTGTGTGTGTGTGTGTGTGTGTGTGTGTGTGTGTGTGTGTGTGTGTGTGTGTGTGTGTGTGTGTGCCGAGAGGGAGGGAGGAATGGAGAGAGATATCTATTTATTTGGTGCACGCGCGTGCGCGCACGTGTGTGTGTGTGTTTGTGTGTGTGTGTGTGTGTTGAAGTCACTTATTATTCAATCCAGTGTATGACAGGACTTTATCCTTAAGACAACACATTACACTTCGATGAGGGGGGGGGGAGTGGTAGAGGGGGGAGGGAGAGTGGAGCATGGGGGAGGGAGAGTAGGACCCGGCTGGGTGAAGGGAGAGACAGGAGGGTGGTGTGGAGAGGGACGAATATTACTCAGTCATTTGTCGAATATTGGCAGTAAGGGGAGTGAAGGTGGATGTTCCCTCTGTTAGGCAAAGGGCAGTAATTTCCGACCAGATTATTAGGGTTTTTTTTCCATAACAACACAATCCTTTGATTTATCTGCTTCACATGCAGTTTAACGCGATGCAAAAGCATTGTTTGCTAATCAGTATACACACTGAGAGCAATTGAGTAACTTTACTGATGCATCACACCTTATCTTTTTGTCATGTAACATCTCATATAATTTTATAAATAAGGTAATTATGCAAGATTTCTTCTTCTTTTTTTTTTTTGATAAAAGGGCGAAAATCCACAAAATATGGTAATCATGCCAAATAAAAATTTGCAAGAACGTTATATGAATTAAACATAGTGTTTTAGTATCATTGATGAAGCAGTAAAGGTGGGGAAGTTAAAAGAAATCCAAGAAGGAAATATGCTAAAATTTGCTTTTAGGTGGATACACCAGGACATTATAAGTATTTTAGTTTGGTTGGGTGGCATTATAGCAGGAAAATGTTGGCCAAATTTAGTTCTGAGTTAGGGCGATCTCTGTGGGGATCACACCCTATAATTCTATTCCTCCGTTCTTTGGAGGAAAATGTGTGGTCTTTCATCTTTTTGTTGTTGTTGTTGTTGTTCATTTATGTCTGTGGGTGAATAGGTCAGATGGAAGGCAAACCAGGGGAGGGAGAGGACAGGGAAGATATGGGGGTGGAGGAAGTAGGGGGTGGGGGACCATGGGATAAGGAAGGGTGGGGGAGGACATGGGTGGGGGGTACAGGGTGGGAGATTACAATAGGTGGGTCAATAGGACGGGGAAAGAGATGGGGGAGGGAGAGTGATACAGGGGGGAGGTGGGTTGAAGGAGAACAGGAGGAAAAGTGTCAGGTGGAGAGTAGGACAGGGGGGAGAGGGTGGGATGGGAGAGGTCGGGAGATGTGGAAAAAGGTTGGGATGAGAGGGAAAGTAGGGGAGGGGGGGGATGAGAGACAGTAGGAGGGGGTGGAGTGGGGGGATAGATGGGTGGGAAAGAATCACACCCAATACCTCTACTCTCCTATTCTTGGTAGGAAAATGTGAGTTCTTTATTCTTTCTCTTTTTGTGAAGCGTCTGCAGGTGATTAGGGTTCCTGCTGGGGGTAAGAGGTAGAACAGTGGAGGTGGAGGAAGTCACATTGGGGGTAATGGGAGTAGGAGGGTGTGCGAGGGGGATAGTAGGACGGGGAGGGGGAAGATTGGGGGGAGAGTAGCGTTGGGCGGGAATGGGGGGGATGGGAGAGTAAGACAGGTTGGTATGAGCGGTACTACATGGGGGTATGGGGTGGGGGAGTAGGACGGGGGACATGGGGGGAGGGAGGGAGGGGAGATGGGGGGAGAGTGTGCAAGAGGGGAGATGAGGGGAAGGGAGACGGGGACAGGGAGGAGGGGGAGAGTGGTAGAGGGGGGAGGGAGAGTGGAGCATGGGGGAGGGAGAGTAGGACGGGCTGGGTGAAGGGAGAGTGGGACGATGGGGAGGGGGGTGTAGGACGAAGAAAGAGGTGGGATGAGGGAGAGTAGGACAGGAGGAGATGGGACAGTTAGTAGGACAGGGGAGAGAAGGTGGGATGGGAGAGTAAGAGAGGTGGGGAGATGGAGGAGGGAGAACAGGACTGAGGGAGAAAAGGATGAGGGCGAGATGGGGAGATGGAGAGTAGGACTGTGGAGGAGATGGGGGTGGAAGGGAGAGCAGGACAGGGGGGTGAGATGGGGGAGGGAGAGTAAGACATGGGGAGTAGAAAGGTGGGAGGGGATCACACCCAATAATTCTCTTCTTTGCAGGTCTTATGCCTTTTTTTTTTATAGAATGTCTGCAGGTGGTTGTGTGAAATGGAGGGTTGCTGCAAAGGGTGGAAGAGGGGGGAGTGGGAAAGTAGACAGGGGGGCATTGAGGGAAAGTTGGACGTGGGAGTAGGACAGGGTAGAGATGGGGGGAGTAGGACAGGTGAGAGATGGGAGGATGGGAGACTAAGATAGATGGGGTGATAGGAGAAAGGGAGAGTAGGACAGGGGGGTGGGGTGGGGGCAGAGACTAGGATGGGTGGAGTTAGAGTAGGACAAGGGGGAGATGGAAGATGGATGAGTAGAACAGGCGGTCGGGGGTGGAAGGGAGAGTAGGACAGGGGATGGGCATGAGAAACTGGGGGAGGATGATTGGGTGGGGGAAATGTGGGGGAGGGACAGTATGACAAGGGGGGGGGGGGATATGTGCTCTTTTGTCTTTCTTTTGTGTAAAACATCTGCAGGTGATTAGGTCAAATAGAGGGTTACTGCAGGGGGTAGGAAGTCCAGCAGTGGAGGGGGCAGCCAGACTGAGGGTAACGGGAGTAGAAGCATGTAAGAGGGGGATAGTAGGAAGGGAGGAGATGAGGTAAGGGGGAGTAGGACAGGTGGTGAGATAGGAAAAGGGAGAGTAGGACAGGGGAGGTAGGGCAGGTGAGAGATGGTGTAAGGGAGAGTAGGACAGGTGGTGAGATAGGAAAAGGGAGAGTAGGACAGGGGAGGTAGGGCAGGTGAGAGATGGGGTAAGGGAGAGTAGGACAGGTGGTGAGATAGGAAAAGGGAGAGTAGGACAGGGGAGGTAGGGCAGGTGAGAGATGGGGTAAGGGAGAGTAGGACAGGTGGTGAGATAGGTAAAGGGAGAGTAGGACAGGTGGTGAGATAGGTAAAGGGAGAGTAGGACAGGGGAGGTAGAACAGGTTGGAGATGGGGGTAAATTGAGAATAGGACAGGGTGAAGAGATGGGGTGATGGGAGAGTAGGAGAGAGGGAAATAGGGGGAGTAGGACAGGTGAGAGATAGGGGAGAATGGGAGACTAGGACAGGTAGGATGGTAGGGGGAAGGGAGAGTAGGAGTGGGGAAAATAGGGGGAGTAGGACGGGTGAAAGATATGGGGTGGGGGGTGGGAGACTAGGACAGATGGGGTGGTAGGGGAAAGGAAGAGTAGGACAGGCAGGGAGATGGAATGGGTAAGGGAGAGTAGGACGGGGGAAATGGGGGGATGGGAGGAGAACTAGGACATGGAGTAGGATGGGTGGAGGGAGAGTAGGACAGGGGTGGGGGGTGGAGGGGATAGGCCAGGGGGAAGAGATTGAGGGAGGATTAGGAGGAGGACGAGATAGGGGAAGGGGGGGGGGAGAGTAGGCTGAGGATGGGGATGGCAGGGTGAGTAGGATGGGAGGAAGATGGAGAACGGACAGTAGGACAGAGGGTGGGTGGGAGAGATGGGTGGGAGGGGATCACATCCAATAATTTTACTCCCCCATTCATTGGTTGAAAATGTGTTTTCTTTCTGTTTTTTGTGAAGTGTCTGCAGGTGATTGTTACTGCAGAGGATAGGAGGTTGTTCTGACACAATCAGCTGCAGACACTTCGCAACAGAAAAAAAGGATGAGCTAGTTTTGTCCAAAGTATTGGTAGCCACCCACTCCCCTATTTTCTTCTTATCCCCCCAAACCTTCTCCAGTTGTTAACCCCACCCACTGTCCTACTCCCTCCAAAACCTTCCCCTCCCTATTTTCCTCCTATCCCCCCAAACCTTCCCCACTGTCCCTGGTTGCTAACCCCACCCACTCGTCCTACTCCCCACAAACCTTCCCCACTCTCCCCTTCCCTATTTTCCTCCCATCCTACTCCCCCCAAACCTTCCCCTATCCTACACTCTGTTCACCACTCCCACCCCCTATCCTACTCTCTCTTCCTCCACTGCCTAACCTCTTCCATCTGACCTGTCACACAGGGCACAAAACAAAAAAAAGGAAGAAAGACCACACATTTTCCTCCAAAGAAGAGAGGAGTAGAGTTATTGGCTGTGATCCCCACAGAGATCTCCCTAACTCAGAACTAGTTTTTGCAGACATTTTTTCGCTACAATGCCACCCAACCAAACTAAAATATTCATAATGGCCTGGTGTGTCCACTTTTAGCAAATTTTAGCGTATTTCCTTCTTTCAATTATTTTCGTTTCCCGAACTTTTACTGCTTTATCAATGATACTAAAGCCCTATATTCATTTCATACAATGTTCTTGAATAATTTGATAGGGCATGATTACCATATTTTCTTGGTTTTTCACCCTTTTACAAAAACAAATCTTACATAATTATCTTATTAACGTAAGACGTTACATGACAAAAAGACAAGGTGTGATACATCACTAAAGTTACTCAGCTGCTCTCAGCGTGTATACTCGTTAGCAAACAATGCTTTACCATCGTGTCAAACCGTATGTGAAATGGAGAAATCAAAGGATTATGTTGTTTGGGTTAAAAAGCCAATGGGTTTAGTTGGAAATTACTGCCCTTTGATTAACAGAGGGAACATCCACTTTCACTACACTTTGTGCCAATATTCAACAATTGACTGAGTCATATCTGTCCCTCACCACCCCACCTTCCTGTCTTTCTCTGTCTTATTCATCATCAAGATCAAAATATAATCTGCTCAGTCTTTGGGATATTGTCTTATCATGCACGGAATTGAACATATCTAATCATCAGTGGCTTAAAAAGACGCACACACATAAACAATCATAAATCTATCTCCAAGCCTCTCTCACCCCTCTCTTGGTGTGTGTGTGTGTGTGTGTGTGTGTGTGTGTGTGTGTGTGTGTGTGTGTGTGCCGAGAGGGAGGGAGGAATAGAGAGAAATATCTATGTATTTATTTGGTGCACGCGTGTGTGCACACGTGTGTGTGTGTGTGTGTGTGTGTGTGTGTGTGTGTGTGTGTGTGTGCGTGTGTATGTGTGTGTGTGTGCCGAGAGGGAGGGAGGAATAGAGAGAAATATCTATGTATTTATTTGGTGCACGCGTGTGTGCACACGTGTGTGTGTGTGTGTGTGTGTGTGTGTGTGTGTGCGTGTGTATGTGTGTGTGTGTGTGTGTGTGTGTGTGGGTGGGTGGGTGGGTGGGTGTGTGGGTTGAAGTCACTTATCATTCAATCCCGTGCATGACAGGACTTTATCCTTAAGACTGAACACATTACACTTTGATCATGATGAAGAATTAGACAGAGACAGGAGGGTGGTGTGGAGAGGGGCTGATATTACTCAGTCAGTTGTCGAATATTGGCAGTAAGGGGGAGTGAAGATGTTCCCTCTGTTAGGCAAAGGGCAGTAATTTCCGACCAAATATTTAGTTTTTGTTTGTTTGTTTTTGGTTTGTTTGTTTTTTCCATAACGACATAACCCTTTGATTTCTCTGCTTCACGTGGAGTTTAACACAATGCTAAAACATTGTTTGCTGATCAGTATACACGCTGAGAGCAATTGAGTAACTTTACTGATGCATCACACCTTATCTTTTTGTCATGTAACGTCTCATATAATTTTTATAAATATGGTAATTATGCAAGAATTTTTGGGGGGGAGGGATAAAAGTGCGAAAACAGCAACAAAATATGATAATCATGCCAAATAAAATTATGCAAGAACATTATATGAAATGAATATGGGGCTTTAGTATCATTGATAAAGCAGTAAAGATGGGGAAGTTAAAAGAAATCCCCAAAGGAAATATGCTAAAATGTTGCAAAAGTGTATACACCAGGACATTGTGAGTATTTTCGTTTGGTTGGGTGGCATTGTAGCGGGAAAACTGTTGGCCAAATTTAGTTCTGAGTTTGGGCGATCTCTGCGGGGATCACACTCTATAACTCTACTCCTCCGTTCTTTGGAGGAAAATGTGTGGTCTTTCATCCTTTTTTTTTTTTTTTTGTTTTTTGTATGTCTATGGGTGAATAGGTCAGATGGAAGGTAAGTCAGTGGAGTGAGAGTAGGACAGGGAGGATATAGGGGTGGGAGGAGTACGGTGGGGGGGTTAGGGAGAGTATGGGGTGCTGGGGGGGTGGGGGGGATGAGGAGGTGTAGAGGGCACATAGGGGGGAACAGGGTTAGAGAGAGGAGGAAAAAGGGGCAGTTGGAGAAGGTGGGATTGGAGGAGGGAGGGTAGAACAGGGAAATGGCAGAGTAGGATAGGGATGAGAGGGGCAAGTGGGGGAGGGAAAGTTGGAGGGGCGAGTAGGGTGAGGGTGGGGTGGGGTGATGAGAGAGTAGGGGGGGGGGACAGTTAGTAGGACAGGAGAGAGAATGTGTGTTTGTTTGTACCAAGAGATAGGAGGTGAGGAAGGAAAGGAGAAAGATATATATGTATTTATTTGGTGTGTGTGTGTGTGTGTGTTTGAAAATGTAATAAATTTGGAACACTAGTTTACGACCTGAACATTCTGCTTTGTGTTCCTTCGAAACCAGTATACATATTGCTGGTCCTTATATTCGTTAATAGATTGTTGATCTGGTGGAGAAAATGTGAGGAGAGAGAGAGAGAGACAGACAGACAGAAACAGAAACAGAAAATGAAGGAGGGAGAGAAAGAAAAAGAGACAGAGAGATAGACAGAGACAGAGAGAGATACAGTGAGAGAGAGAAAGAGTGAGAGAGAGGGTAGTGGAGTTTCAAATGAATTGTGTAGTTAAATATCATGTAAATCAATATGGGAGGGAGGGAGGGTGAGAGACAGACAGACAGAGACACAGAGAGATACAGAGACAGAGAAAGACAGAGACAGAGTTGAATATATCATTGGACTGATGTGGATTTTAGAGAAGAAAGAGTGCGGTGAGTTGAAAGAGAACTAACGATCGAACGAAAATGTGTTAATAAACTTTGGCTATGGACCACAATTCAAAACCAGGGGAATGGGGGGGTGGCACGGGAAGGGGTATTATGATACTTTGAACAGCATCACACAATTTTATTCTGTTCATGGACGTGACATTTTACTAAATTATGTCTGAGTAGATTGTTTCTCCTTTTGATCACGTGGAAAATAAATTTTGGTACTTGACAATTCTTCTGCTTGTTGTTTGATCGGAGAAGTGTCCTTGGAAACATATTTAAACAGTCTTGAAGAAATTCATCCGCAAATCAATGTACATATAACAAACAATAAATGGTATTCAGTTTCAGTTCATCCTGGCAAAAAAGACAGAGAGAGGGGGAGAGACAGAGAGAGAAAGAAAGAAAGAAAGAGAGAGAGAGAGAGAGAGAGAGAGAGAGAGAGTGAGATGGATGGATAAACAGGCAGACAGATGGTGATGCTGGTATAGAGTTTCCAGTGAACAGTGCAACTGTATATAATGTACACTGATTGTATTTCCATTTTATTGTGTTTAATTTACTATATTCCTGACACAGCACTTTCAGATTTAAAATATTCATAAATCACTTCAAACACCCAATAATCAAGCTTCTAGAGTGTACACATGTGTAGGCATTAGTCTATGATACAGTCCAACAGATATTCAGACAGGTATTTTAATTATGTGTATTTAATGTGGTATTGGTAAGTTAAAGAGTGCAAAAGAGTGCAAAATTACGGAATATATGCTCTTCAGTTGCATCATTACGAAGCATCATATGAAATTTGAAAATGTGTGTATTATATGCCGCAATATGTTATAGCTCGCATGCAGTGCCGCCGGTGCGGTTGATCTTTTGGTGTGTCTCTCCTGGCATACATTGCCGGCGACAATAATTATGCATGGCGACAATATGTGCCGCAACATGTGTAAGCCTCGAGTTCGTGTGTGTATGGTGTGTGTGTGTGTGTGTGTGTGTGTGTGTGTGTGTGCGTGCGTGCGTGTGTTTGTAGAGGAGCGGAGGGGAGGGGGGCGAGTGGATTCCTGTATATGCGTGCACGTGTAGGTGTATGTGAGTTTATTCAATAATCTTTAGGGTAGCAAATGGCAATGCTTAGTCTGGTGGGGGTTGTGAATAGTAAGTCAAGTGCTGCTTTCGTTATTCCAAAACCTTAAGTCTCAACAGTTACTTCATCTGGAAAAGTTCTAAAAATTTCTTCTTCACTGCTGAACAATTCTGATGGTGTTAAAATGTATAATCTCGTTTCCGAAAAACCGTTTTTCAGATTCTATTTTGTGTTGATAGTAAATCAGTTCTTCAAGATATCAGATCTTTAAAAGACACAGTCAGGTAAGAACTCATTGAAACTAGTAACCATTTCGTTCACGGGTGTTGGGGGGGTGGGGGGGGGGGGGATATGGGCGTATGTGTGTGTGCTTGTACAAGTAAGTGTTTATCTGTGTGTGTGTGTGTGTGTGTGTGTGAGTGTGTGTGTGTGTGTGTGTGTGTTTGCCGTGGAAGCAGTGCTTTACGTAGCGGCCTAGAAATGAGTGTGTGGAGGACTGAGGAGGTGTAGGGTAATGTGTGTGTGTGTGTGTGTGTGTGTGTTGGGACTCATGTACGTTTATGTGTATTTGACTGTGCTTTCATATCTGTGAAACTGCATGTTTTGTGCATATCTGTTATGCCGGCGGCATGTGTGGGTGTATGTGTGAATGTGTCTTCATGTTTTACATTTATTTGCTTATTTATCATCATTGTTGTCTTATTTATTTATTTATTCATCATTATTATTATTATTATTACTACTACCTTTTTTATATTGTAATTATTTATTTATTTACTTATTTATGCACGCTTATCTATTATTTATTCACTTTTTTTCCCCCTCAAGGCCTGACTAAGCGCGTTGGGTTACGCTGCTGGTCAGGCATCTGCTTGGCAGTTGTGGTGTAGCGAATATGGATTTGTCTGAACGCAGTGACGCCATCTTGAGCTACTGAAACTGAAACTGAAACTCTTCTTTGACCGGAAAATATTTACACGCAAGCGCCCAAGGATGAGTAGAAATTCGTCCATTTCCGTTTCAACTTTTATCATACCCAACATGGCAACCGTTTTCAGAACGCTGAGTGGACCCCGGCTCATCAGGCTTTTAAAAAGCGATAACAGAGAGGTGAGGCATTGGTTGGCTTTTGCATTTATGCTTAGAAATACGGCACCAATACTTTAGGTTTTGATTCTAAGGAGACATCATGTTCGTGCATGAAAAATTTCACTCGCGGTTGGTCCCTCGTTGAGTCACAACTACATTTATGGACGATTCCCCCACCCCACCCTTCTCTCTCTCTCTCTCTCTCTCTCTCTCTCTCTCAGACTCAAACTGATGAAACAGGAAAGTAATCTTTCTTTTACATGTTGGTGTCGAAGCTTAAGTGTGAAATTTTATGTAATAAATTAGTGCCTTTGAAGACAGGACAACGTTTTCGATCGACGGGCGCAATAGCTGAGTGGTTTAAGCGTTGGACTTTCAATCTGAGGGTCCCATGTTCGAATCTCGGTAACGGCGCCTGGTGGGTAAAGGGTGGAGATTTTTCCGATCTCTCAGGTCAGCATATGTGCAGACCTGCTAGTGCTTAAACCCTTTTCTGTGTTTACGCACGCAGAAGATCTAATACGCACGTTGAAGATCCAGTCCCATGTCAGTGTTCAGTGGGTTATGGAGACACGAAAATATCCAGCATGCATGAAAGACATCAGCAAGTCGATGTTGGTCTGTAACAAAAAGAGAAAGAGAAAAATATGTTGAACAGGATTGAGAATAATCAGCCTGTTGATTGTGGACACTCTACTGATGATGAGAATGTCTGCAACAAGATTACAGGAGTGAGTGTAGACTCATAATTATTGTTCTCTTTGAGCACTGAGCCACAAACTGACAAAGAAAACAAACATTTCAAGTGACAGCAACAATGGACTCAGCAATTATTATCAACTTTTGCCTTCTGGAAGACACTAAATTTAAAACTATGTGGTAGTGTCTAACTTTAGCAACCTAAATTCCTGGAGCTGAATGCATGGTATTTTTTGTGTCTTTAATATAATAAACTGATATTGATAAGGACATCACATGCTTTCCTGCAGTTGCAATTTTGGTGGCTGCACAGGAAAGTATGCATGTTGTTATCGGGTTAGTGTGGGATTATGACAGTGGTTTGGGGGCAATTTCTTCACAATTTACCTTCTGAGAGTGGATGACAAAGGTCAAATTATTGTTATTTATGTCAATTGTTATACTTCATGCCTACATTACAATATACACAAAATATTCTGTGTGCATAGTTCCAGGAATTTAGGTTGCTAAAATTGGATATTACCTAAATTGTTAAAAATGGAAAGTCTTATTCCTATGAGTATGACAGTTGAGTTGTTGAACAAATAATTTTACTGGACTTGATGTCTACAGCAAATTGTGTGTTTGTGTGTGTGTGTGTGTGTGTGTGTGTGTGTGATGAATGAATGTGAGAAATGGACAGTAATACTAATAGAGAGAGGGAAATGGAAATTCTTCAAGATGTGTGAGATCTTTATACTATAGTATTTATATAAGTTATTAACATTACTGTGGAATGGATACTTTATCAGTTATGCTGAATCTGATTTTGAGTTAAGACTTTTTATTCCACTATATGTGTATACTAGTATAGATCTCTTTGTATTATAAAGACATTAATTTTACTGTTGTAAATAAAGATGCTAGTTTTAACTTTTATTGTTCTGATTGATGTTTCTGATTCCATCCCTTATTTGCTTAACCCTAGTAAGTTAGCTGTGTGTTTTAAAGATGAGTATTATTTAGCATTGACAGTTTGACTTAACCACCATATTTTATTATCATTGATATTGTTCTATACATTTTGTAATGTGGGAAAAGAAAGTCCATGGTGCATGCATACATGCAGTGCTGATACATTGTGTGTGTGTGTGTGTGTGTGTGTGTGTTTTGTATAGTGGAAAGATTATGTTTTAAATTTTATCTAGCATTCTTTACTATGACTCCTTCGTGTTTGATTTTGCTTCATGTGATTTATGCCAAAGATTACTGTTCTGTTTGTAATACATTTTTTTTACATGTATCACAACTTTACCACACTTAATTTCTTTTACTGTGATGAAAAATTTATTGGGGTTTAGATTCATTCTTTCGCTTTTGGTCACACGCTTGTTGCCTGTCTCAAAATCAGTGAATTGGAAAGTAACCTACAAAATGAATGACACAGTGATATTGGGTACTGAGTTGTCACACAAAATATCAAAAGAGATAAATTGAGATGGTACAGAGGCTAACTGCACACTACAAATTGATACAGAAATACTGCTGAATATTTCTTTTGCTCTAAGTTTCTCCGTCTTGCTCTTTCTTCAGTTTTGATATGGTGATATTTACAAATTTTGTTATCACCCCTTATTCGTATGGGGTTGTGGTCTTAACATTAAATGAATAAATGATCTCAATCTTAGTTTCAGTCTTTCTTTAGTTTCAGATCGTTTTGTCATTATGATTAAATAAGAGCAGTTAGCGTTAATTGTGGGATATGGGGGTGCCACATTGACAGTCAGTCAATGGACTTGCTGCAGGGTAGAGTCTCTGTGCCACTTTTTCTGGAGGCAAGCGGGGACAGCCTCATTCAAGTGGTGAGTTACTTGTGAGTCCTCGCACAGATCAAAAGAGAAAATTTGAGATGCTGCAAAGGCCAAATTAGTTAGATTACTGCATACCATTACCACAGACTGATACAGGAATGCTGCTGAATTTACTGTCTCTATTTCTTTCACTTTCTGTTTCTCAAGATCTTGCTCTTGCATTAGTTTCAGATCATTTTGTCATTTTAAGACCAGTTAATATTGATTGTGTCATACCACATTGACTGATAAAGTCGGCGGACTTGCTGCAGGGAAGAGACTATGTGCCAAATTTTCTGGAGTCAAGCGGGGACAAGTTCATGCAAGTGGTGAGTAAGTTTCTTGTGTTTAGCTTGATCAGTGGCTTTTTACATATATGCTTTATACTATGCTGGATTGCACTGGCTCTTAGTGCTGCAGCCTTGGGGGCTAGCTGGCCTTTGGGGACCATCCCATTTCCAAAACTGTCTGTCCTAAAGCCCTCTTGGCCAATATAATGGGGATGAAAGTAACTTGAGCAAGACACCCTCCACTATAATACAGTTCTGGCCCAGATGGTCGGAAACAACATTTGCCTCCCTAGCTGTTCTGATGGTCATAGCCGGACATGACTGACTCAAACAAATAAAGTTCTTTTCAGCTTTAAGTAGCTGTTATCATTGTGATTAATATAAATGAAGTGGAGTGTTTCAGTCTCACAGCAATCAGTTTCATCATAGGATTTGGTAGTACACGGCTTACACGGGCACCCCTCTCAGACGCCCACCCCCACCCCCAGCTGAAACCCTTATTTAATTACACATACTTAACCATGACCCACTAGTGCAGACTCCGGCAGGGGTCTGATTCCTGTCCTGTGCAAACTACTACCCGCCTAACCCTTATTTTCTTCAGGTTTTGTTTCACCAGTTATCCTTAAGCATTCTCCAAGGCATCATACTATCAAAGATGATAACAATAATAATAATAACGATAATGATGCTTATAATGATAATGACAATAATAATAATAAGAAGAAGACTGACTATAATGATGAGAAATTAAAATGATGATGATAATGTTTTACTTTTGAACTTAATAATGATATTAACGATAATGAAATTTTATGATAATGGATAATTTTCATGAATTCAGCTAGTATTATTCTGTATACATGTCTTTGTGTACATTTTTTTTTTTTAGATCTGACTGCAGTATGTCATTGAGTTGAAACATGTTTGCATAGAAGCCTTTTCGTTGAAACCCCCCATCAAATCAACTTGTATTTGATGAGTTTTTCAGATTGTATTTGGTGACTATTTCAGATTCACGCATGTTGGTCAATATCATGGTGGAGCTCCCCGGTCATCATGACTGTACTGTACAGGCGAGGTGAGGACAGGCACCACAGCCCAGTGGTCAGAGCATTGCTCTTTCAGTTTCAGTTAGGAGGGTCCTGGGTTCAGATCAGGGTCACTACATCAGATGGGTTACGGGCATAGATTATTCTGATCTTCCAGGTCAGTAGATGTATACAGTATATATATATATATATATATATATATGTGTGTATACACACACACACACACACACACACACACACACACACACACACACACATCTGCTGTGCCGGAAGTTTGCACACACATGTGCAACATCAAATACACACATTATTATTGTACAACTTAAAAGTCCTGTCATCCATGTCAGCGTTTCCTAGGTTATGGACACATGAACATACCAAGCATGAACAGCCCGGAGCATGATTTCCTTAATCAGGAGGGATAGAAACATTCATATGGATGTTAAAATCCAACTCATGCATGTACATGTGAGTGAGAGTTGCAGGCCATGAACACACACAAAAAGAAGGAAAACAAAGATGAGGTAGAAACAGGAAGGAGATGGGGGAAAGAGAGGGAGGTGGGTGTGGTGGGAGAGGGGGGGCTGGTGAAGGAGGAGGGAGAGGACAGGACAGGAATAGTTTGTTTTCTGCACTCCTTACCAGTGTGCATTTTATCTGGTGTCTTGATTTTGTATGGTTTGTTTGAGTGACAGGCAGTAATACTATACATGTGCGTCTGTTTTAAAGCAAATGTTTTGTTGTTGTTGTTTTTGTTTTGTTTCTGGGTTTTTTTGTTTTTTTTTTTCTTTCTTTTTTTTTTTTTTTTTTTGTTAAGGATTTTTTCACTCAATTGTTTGTAGAATCATTTTTCATTCACTGTTTTTTTGTGTTATGTTTATTGTTTAGATTTTCTTTCAGTCAAAATTAAGATCTTGGTATTTAGCTGTGTCAAAGACATTGTTTGTCAATCTATAGTCTTAGCATTATGATAACTGGTACATTCAGATTTGTGGAAATATGTAAATTAGTGTGAGAGTTTTGGAAGGTGGTCTTTATTTGTTTTAGGTTTTAGGTAGTTCTGTTTAATCTTCTTAATAAACAGTGGGATTTTATGTCAAAATTTTCCTTAAAAAATGAACTAAGATCAAATCTGGTATTGTTTGTTTCAGGTTATTTCAGCCATGAAGGAATGGTGTCCCTCAGCAAGTTCTTGTTCTCTGTCGGGGTGGTCTATGCTGGCGCCTTCTGTCTTAGAGGTACTGCTGATGGTGGTGTTTAGTTTGGCTGTGGTGGTGGCTGTGATGTGTGCTTACATATGTGTGTGAGTGTTCAATGCATGGATGTATATATGTGTTCGCACGTAGATAATTGAGTGTACATGCTAAGTTAAATTATTTTATTTACTTGATTGCAACTTTTTTTCAGTACAGTTATTGATCTGTTGAATGTTTATGACAGCTGGTCAGTCAGTAAAACAATTCGTTACAACAAGCTGAGGTGGACAGCTTAAACTTTCAAGGAAATGTATGTGTCTGTGACAGGCAGTTTTGGTCGGCTGACTGTGAAAAGAGGCAATGAACAGTGCAGTATGATGGGCAGGTTCGGGTCGGCTGACTGTAAAAAGAAATAATGAACAGTGTATTATGAATGGCAGGTTTGGGTTGGCTGACTTTAATAAGAAAGAATGAAAATTGTATTATGAATGGCAGGTTTGGGTCGGCTGACTTTAATAAGAAAGAATGAACAGTGCATTATGAATGGCTGGTTTGGGTCGGCTGACTGTGAAAAGAAAGAATGAACAGTGTATTTTGGTGAGCAGGTTTGGGTCGGCTGACTTTATAAAGAAAGAATGAACAGCGTATTATGATGGTCAGGTTTGGGTCGGCTGACTTTAAAAAAAACGAATGAACAGTGTATTATGATAGACAGGTTTGGGTCAGCTGGCTGTAAAAAGAAATAATGAACAGTGTATTATGAATGGCAGATTTATGTCGGCTGACTGTAAAAAGAAAGAATGAACAGTGTATTATGAATAGCAGGTTTGAATCGGTTGACTGTAAAAAGAAAGAATGAACAGGGTATTCTGAATGGCTGGTTTGGGTCGGCGGACTTTAAAAAGAAAGAATAAACATTGTATTATGATGGACAGGCTTGGGTCGGCTGACTTTAATAAAAAAAAGAATGAACAGTATATTATGAATAGCAGGTTTGGGTCGGCTGACTTTAAAAAGAAAAAGAATGAACAGTGTATTATGAATGGCAGGTTTAGGTCGGCTGACCAACCCTGACTACACCTTGTTCATCAACATCTTGATACAAGTCCTCCAGTCACCCACTGCCTCCGCTAAGGTCAGTGAAATGATTTCACTTGTCAAATCACTCTAAGCTGCCAGGTCATTTGACTGTCAAGTCATGCGACTGTCAGATCAGTCATCTGTCAAGTCAGTCAGCTGCATTCTGGCTTTGTTCAGAGAGGAATAGAAAGGGAGATGTGTGTGTGTGTGTGTGTGTGTGTGTGATTTTGTGTGTTGGGATAGGGGTTGCGGTTGGGTGACGGATGTGGGGAAACGTTTGCACTGCATTGTTTTTTGAGCCAGTGACAGAGCATTCACTGCACACTGTTGACACATGTTCTGGCACTGGCAGCCTTCACTCTCCCCAGCTAGGTCATTGAACGGTGCCTGCGTTCCTGCCACGTCTTTGGAAGGAGGTGTGTGTGTGTTGGAAGATCGGGGGTTAGGGGGCTGTATTACAAAGACTCTGTAGCAAAGTATATGAACGTTCTTGCACTGCCAGCCTTCACTCGCCCCAACAGAGTCAGTGAATTGCAGTGTCTGCCTTCCTGCCCTGTCGGTGGAGAGAGGGAGGTTGGCATGTGTGTTGGAATGGGGTGGGGTGGGGGGAGCTGTATTATGATTTAACCTGTTCAACTCTGGGGAGTGTACAGCCTCGGCAGGCTTCCATGCTATACTTATTTGGGGGGAAAAAAACGCAGAAAATATAACATTTTTTCCTCCAGATTACTTGTGGACACATGCAGAAATACTGCAGAAGTTTGTTCTCTTTCCTTGTGGTTAATGCGTAAAATAAGAAATGTGAAAATGTGTTGATGAGGTGAATTTTGACGCCAGAGCTTTGTTTAGGCACTGGGCTCCGTGAGTTAAATAAAGAGTCTGTGACAAACTTGATTGCACAATGGTAATTCCCCTTTTGCCCCATCCAACCTATGTACCCACCATGTCTGTGAACACTACCTCCCTGTCTTGGCTTCATGGAAGGAGGGGGAGGACAGGGGGTGTGGAAGGGGCTGTAGGGGTGGGGGCAGGTGCTGTTGCTGCCTGACACCTGTGACTGGGCAGAATTAATGTTCTTTGCTCAGCAGTTGGGTTTGGAAGCGTGTGCCTTGTTGGACAAAGAGTAGTAGTTTTGTTGTTTTGACATTTCGCTGTCTGTCTGTCTTTGTCTTTGCCTCATTGTTTTCCTGATTTTTGGTCAGCTTTTCTTCTTCTTTTTTTTTTTCTTAATAGCTTTTTTGTGTTCAAACCTTGTCTTGGTTTTCCTTGGGTATGTGCTTGAATATGGAGTGTTGAATATCAGTGTAATGACAGTGAACGGAAATCATTTCTAGAAAACGACGGGCGCAATAGCCGAATGGTTAAAGCGTTGGACTTTCAGTCTGAGGGTCCCAGGTTCGAATCACGGTGGCGGCGCCTGGTGGGTAAAGGGTGGAGATTTTTCCGATCTCCCAGGTCAACATATGTGCAGACCTGCTAGTGCCTGAACCCCCTTCGTGTGTATATGCAAGCAGAAGATCAAATACGCACGTTAAAGATCCTGTAATCCATGTCAGCGTTTGGTGGGTTATGGAAACAAGAACATACCCAGCATGCACACCCCTGAAAACGGAGTATGGCTGCCTACATGGCGGGGTAAAAACGGTCATACACGTAAAAGCCCACTCATGTGCATACGAGTGAATGCAGAAGAAGAAGAAGAAGATTTCTAGAAAACTGAAAACAAGCCTTAACTGGGGTGTAGAAAAGACAGGACAAGAGGCACAACCTTCATGGCTCCTGTGTGGTTCTTGCTGACAAAGTCACCGTCCATCCTGTAAATGTTTTTTTTTTCTCTTTGTGAATATCCAAACTTCACACACACACACACACACACACAAATATGCATTAAAATCAAAAACACTGGGGATGTGTTGGGGTGACGAGGGAGGTGGGGGATGTTATCAGTACTCACATGTTTTCAGTCCAGATAATATATATATTTTTTTATACCCATTTAAAACAAGTGTTTGTCAAACTGAAAGCTGTGTGCTGGAAACAGTTATGTAATAACTGGAAATGAATCAAGAAAATCTTGTGGATCTCATCATCCAAGACTAGAAGAAATAAACTGTTTCATGTCCGGAAGTATGATTTGAGTGGTATGACGTGTGGAAAGAATCATCATTTTTTTTTTTTCTGTGTTTAATTATAAATTTGGTGTTGACAAAGTATTTCCAGAGAAAATGAATTTGTTAAAGGGAACCGTGGACACACATACAATTATAAAACTGAATGAGGGTCATTACATGGACTCACTTTGTTCATACACCTAAGCCAAAAATGTAAAGCTGGAATGAAGATTTGAGCCTAGTTTTTAAACTGAATAGAAGCTTTAACTGTGGCCTATAGGAGGGGGGGGGTGGGGGGGGGGGTTAAGATGAAAATGATGTTTTAAAAGTCTTAGTTGCATTAATGATAATGGCACACGTGTGTTGTGATTTCCCCAGAGAGCACTGCACCATTATGACTTTGAGTTCTGGGCCTGGCCAGTTGACTTCAAGTGGAATGAGACATCAGAGAGGTTAGTGTGTATATGTATATCTACATTATATATATTTGTATTTGTATTTATTTTTATCACAACAGATTTCTCTGTGTGAAATTCGGGCTGCTCTCCCCAGGGAGAGCGCGTCGCCATACTACAGCACCACCCATTTTTTTGTATTTTTTCCTGTGTGCAGTTTTATTTGTTTTTCCTATTGAAGTGGATTTTTCTACAGAATTTTGCCAGGAACAACCCTTTTGTTGCCGTGGGTTCTTTTACGTGCGCTAAGTGCATGCTGCACACGGGACCTCGGTTTATCATCTCATCCGAATGACTAGTGTCCAGACCACCACTCAAGGTCTAGTGGAGGGGGAGAAAATTTCGGGGGCTGTGCTGTGATTCGAACCAGCGCGCACAGATTCTCTGGCTTCCTAGGCGGACGCGTTACCTCTAGGCTATCACTCCACACATATATATATATATATGTGTATGTATGTGTGTATGTTGTATGTATGTATGTATGCATGTAAGGATCTTGAACATGCTTTTGTATGGCCAGCTGAAGGAAGGCCACCGTGAACTTGGAAGACCCTGCAAGCGCTTCAAGGACACCTTGAAGACAAACCTCAAAGCCTGTGACATACACATCGCTTCCTGGGAAACGGTATGTCCTTGACTGCTCTCGCTGGAGCATGCTGTGCTCTAGTGGCATAAAGACTTTGGAAAATAGCAGAACACTGGACATCAAGGAGAAGTGTGAGCGAAGGAAGCAGGGCTCAACTTCTGGAGACGTTTTCCCTTGCAGCGCCTGTGGAAAGTGATGCACATCCAGAATCGGCCTCTTCTCCCATATGAGGACACAGACCAACAGATAAGTCTGCCTGCCTACTCATCTGTTGGACCGACGGGAGACTCCATTGTATTGTATTGTATGTATGTATGTATGTATGTATCCTCAGCTTATATCACAGATTGATTTTAGTTTACAGTTGGACCAACAGCAAAGTGAGAGCTGTATGATCAGTGGTGTCTCCATTGCAATGGAAAGTCATTTACAGCTTTGTCTTTTGTGAAGGACTATGACTCAAATCAGGAGGCAAGATTGTACTGGCTCTTAGTGCTGCAGCCTTGGGGGCTAGTTGGCCTTTTGGAACCCATCTCAAACCTCTGGACACTGGCGACCAGCAATAGCACAAGGCAACCACTCCACTTGTTTAAGTAAGAAAGGGTGTGTGCCACTGAGGCGGTGGTGCTAGTTCAGAACCAGCGTTGTATGTTTCAGCAAAGGGGAACGGGTGGGCCGCAGCAAAATTCAGGCGGCTGTGGACCGCAGGCAGAAGTCCCCCTGGTTGGCTGCCCTGCCAGTCAGGGCTCTGAGGTTGGTGGAAATGGACATAGGCACTTGAACACTGCTTTATATATATATATATATATATATATATATATTTTTTTTTTTTTTTTTTTTTTTTTTTTTTTTGTGGATATTCATAGACAGAAAATGTTTACAGGTTGGAAGTTTTGTTTTTCGTTATTGTAGGTTTTTTTGTTGTTGTTTTTTGTCACTGTAAGCTTCTTTTTTAATATCATCCTCAGGTAAACAAGTTTATGGGGTTCGACAGGGACTCCAATGTTTTTTAAAGGTAATATTTTTTAAAACCCTACTTCCGGGAGGTTATCGGCCGTAGTTTCGTCTGCTCCGCATGGGCGGATAGTTTGCACAGGACAGGAATGTCAGACCCCTGCCGGAGTCTGCGCTAGTTGGGTCACGGTAAGTATGTTATTTAAACGTAATTTTAGATAGAAAATTTCCTTTAAGGAGACCCTGCTCCAATTTTCAGGATTGGCTGTGTGCTGGGAGTGTGTGTATTTCCATAATCCGTTGAACACTGACATGCATCATGGTTTCAATGATACGCATGTTTGACCTTCCACCTAAAGAATAGTTTGACAGCAGATTGAATGCTTTTGATGACAGTCATACCATTCTGTAACATGCAGGCTTTTTTTGTTTGTTTTGTTTTCTGGCAGAATTCTGAAATCTGCAAGAATGTTTTGAAGATACCACTTCTTGTACATGCATACACAATGGTCAGGTAGAAAATTGAAGACTGAAACTTGAAAAGATTATTTCATGCTGTCACCCTACCACATTCACTCAACTCAAGTTCACACGACAGACTAGACTCACTCACAACATTCACATTCTGACTTCACTCTTACCCAGGGATAAACAACATGACAACGTAGAGACACTCCTTTCTGATCATTAATAAATCAAAGAGAACTAAACAATTATGTCCACAGTTTCCCTTCAGGGATAAATCACACGAAGGTCCAAACCAGGGAGTCACAACCAATAGTCAAACATTCTCCTGTACACCTCCCTGCCACAGTTTCCACATCACAACATTAATAATTTCGTTTTTTTTTTTCTCGAAATGATGAAATAAAAAAGCACCCCTGAAATTTGTACAGTTTTAGAAGAAACGATTTCAGTGAATTTTTCATTACCAAACTCAACCACTAAACTCACCACTACTTCAGATCAGCTTTCTTGAAGCTGAACAGTCCAAACATCGAGACTGAGACGCACATTCTCTCTCAGAATGGCAAGTGTCCCACGACACTCTCAGACCCCAAGGTCTGTTATTTTTAACCAGGTCACTCCTGTGACCGGTTCAGCTGTGCACCCAGAGTGGAGTGACAAATGTTTTGGGTGCACTTCACAACACATCAGCTCGTGAACGCATATTCACCTCAGCGCCTAAAAGCACGTGCATCACTGGCCTTTCTCCACAAATCGAGTTCAAATGAATACAGTAACACAGCCACACCAGATAGGAAATCTTCTCTTTAGGAGATCTTCCCTTTGAAACATGCAACATTATGACAACCAGGCTTGGTGTCATGACACATGCTTGTGCAAGTGAAAGGATTGGTTGTTTGATTAGGCAGTTTCTGTGTTAGCACATGTCTTTTTGTTTAATTTTGTTGTTGTTCTGTTTTTTGTTAGTTCAGGAGTGTACTGTGTAGGCTTTCAGATATTTAGTGTGGATGTGTGTAGAGTTTATTAGCACAGGTCTTTTACTTTAGCAATTGCATGTAGAAACATTTTTCATTTTAGGGTTATAGCCTTTTTGTAATGGTGCGTAATTTTTTTTTGCAGTTTTTCAAGCGTATAGGCTTTTAGCAGTTGTTTTTTTTGTTCTTGGCTATAGCTTTTTAACCTCTTACGTAAATACATGTTTTTAGTTTATCGGTACAGGTTTTTAGCAGTTGTGTGAGGCCCCATTTTTTTTAGCTGAAGCGGGCAGTGTTCTCATGTTGCAGTTACTGTGCCATTCACACGTTTGGCCGTCGCATGGTGTATCCAGGGGCCACCTCCTTGATGCAGACACTGATTGGTTGGTTTCTTTTCTTCGTTTTCTCTCTGTTTTTCTTTTTCCTGTCGTCAGGTTTTTATTCTTTCTTTCTCTGCTTCTAATCTCCTGATTTCTTTCTGTCTTTCTCTGGCTTTTTCTTTTCTTTTTGTGTAAGAGGAAGGTGGCAGAATAGTTGAGATGCTTATCTACCAATACAGTGTTTGTGAGGGTATGGGTTTTATTCCCACTCTTACCCTTTCTCCAGAGTTTGACTGGAAAATCAAACTAAGCGACTAGTCATTTGGATGAGACGATAAACCAGGGTCTTGTGTGCAGCACACACTTTACGCACTGGAAAAGAACCCATGACAACAAAAGTGTTGTCCTCTGGCAAAATTCTGCAAAATATATCCTCCCTGACAGGGAGTCAAATATATGCATACACTCAAAGCCTGAATAGTCTGTTGGGTTATGCTGCTGTCAGGCATATCTGCCTAGCAGTTGTGATGTAGATGTATGGATTTGTCTTAAGGCAGTGATTCCTCTTTGAGAAACTGAAATTGCCCATGATTTTTTTTTCCCTGGGGCAAGGGGGAGGGGATTTTTTTTTATTTTAAAAAGAAAGAAGAAAATAAGTGCTTTTCAAGGGATTGAAATAACCTAGAAACATGCGGTTGTGTTGATTTGATTGCAAAACGTTTTTGTTTATTTACGTATTATTATTATTATTATTTGTTAGTTTTCTTAGTGGCGTTGCAGTAGTTTTCAGTTGGAAGTATAGTGTTAGAAAGAAGCTGTGTGGTTTGTGTGCAGGGAACATGCTGAACCAAGGGAGGGCATCTCTGATTGAAGAGGTATGGCACACACTGAGAAGGCTGTACACAAAAGAAGAAAAGTGGGGGAAAAATTCAGATGAATTAAAAAAACACGAACAGGTGCACCATAGACTGCATGCTACTGAAGCCACAAAAAGAAAGAGAGTGTGTGTATGTGTGTGCGTGGTTTTTGACACATGTGTATGCCGCGCTTACACATAACATGACTGCGTAATAACTGAAGTTGTGTGTGTGTGTGTGTGTGTCCTTGGTAAACTTGAACAAATTCATTTTTGTTTTTGTTGACTGGTGTGTAAACCAGGTAAATCTGTGTGGTAGCAATATTTGTACATCACATTGCAGACTAGAGTTTGGCCGCATGAGTGTTTGGTTTTTTTTTAAATTTTATTTTTGTTTTAGCAGTGCTAAGTTTGGTTAGTGTTCAGAATTTTTGTAAGTCCATGCGAATTCCATAGACCTAGATAAATTCTTAGCATTCAGGAAAATTAGCAGTGCTAAGATCGCGACCTGAACAGTCTGCAAATACCTTAGTTGGTTTTTTCCCCCACACTCATGCCCTTCAACTCCCATGTTTGCTTGTATCTACTAGCAGGATTTGTTTTTACATGTGTCGCCATTTTTACCTCGCTGTCTAGCCAGCTATACTTCGTTTCCAGGGGTGTGCATGCTGGGTTGGCTTGTGCTTCCCATAACCCACTGGACACTGACACGGATTACAGGATCTTTATCATAAGAATTTGATGTTCTGTGTGTGTGTATACGTCTGAAAGGGGTTCAGGCACTGGCAGGTCATTTTCATGCATATTGTTGACTAGGGAGATCAGAGAAATCTCAATCTTTAACCCCTTGACTGTGATGTCTGTAATATTCACAGGCATAGTGGCATCACTGATGACATCATTTGGAAAAAAAGGAAAATAATTCTAAAGGCTGAAAATTCACTCGTTCGATCTGGAGTGCATTAGCTCAGTTTTTAGCCAGTTGTTCTGGACAATGATTTATGGCCTCAATGAAACATCACTTTCTGTTGTTAATTTTCCCCGCAGTCAAGGGGTGTACCACCTAACGCAGCCAGGATTCAAAGCCAGGTTGCAAGTATGTGAAGTCCAGAATTGCCTCACTTCTTCTGCATTCGCGGGCTGCAACTCCCACGTTCGCATGTACAAGAGTGGGCTTTTACATGTATAACCGTTGCCCCGCCATGTAGGCAGCCATACTCAGCTTTCAGGGTTGTGCATACTGGGTATGTTCTTGTTTCCATAACCCATCGAATGCTGACATGGATTACAGGATCTGTAACATGCGTATTTGATCTTCTGCTTGCATATGCACACGAAGTGGGTTCAGGCACTAGCAGGTCTGCACATTGTTGACCTGGGAGATCGTAAAAATCTCCATCCTTACCCACCAGGCACTGTCACCGTGATTTGAACCCGGGACTCTGAGTTTGAAAGTCCAATGCTTTAACCGCTTGGCTATTGCACCCGTCAAATTGCCTTACATTATCAGACTTTTTTTTTTTTTTTTTTTCAGAAAAAAGGGAAACGAGCCAAAGTGCTGACGGAAGACAACAATGAGATTGATACGATGTTTGTGGACAGACGGAGACCAGGCAGTGGTCACAGCCATGGCAACACACTGGTACGGTGTGGTCAGAGTACAGAGTGGCTTTATCAGTGTTCACTGCTACAGTGCAGCCGGGATGGGGGAGGCTTTACTGGAAATCTGTCTGCCCACAGAGCGCTTTATCAGTGATGTAAGATGGTGTGACTAGCACTGTCTTATACCAGACTTCACTGTTACAGCATAGCTGGGATGGAGATGACTTTAGTGGAAATCTGTCCATGGAGGGCTTTAACAGTGTTAAACAGGGTACTAGTACTATCTTAGGCTAGACATCACTGTTGCAATGTAGCAGGGATGGGGAAGACTTTAGTGGAAACCTGCTCAAAGAGGGCTTTATCAGTGTTACAACGCAGCGTGACTGGTACTTAGATATCACTGCTGCAATGTAGCGGGGATGGGGAAGACTTTAGTGGAAACCTGCTCAAGGAGGGCTTTATCAGTGTCACAATGCAGCGTGACTGGTACTTAGACTAGATATCACTGCTGCAATGTAGCGGGGATGGGGAAGACTTTAGTGGAAACCTGCTCAAAGAGGGCTTTATCAGTGTTACAACGCAGCGTGACTGGTACTTAGACTAGACATCACTGTTGCAATGTAGCGGGGATGGGGAAGACTTTAGTGGAAACCTGCTCAAAGAGGGCTTTATCAGTGTTATAACGCAGCGTGACTGGTACTGTCTTAGACTAGTCATCACTGTTACAGTTACAGTATAGCCAGGATGGTTTTACTGAAAGAGCATGGCTTATATAGGCCATACAGAGAAGGCTTTGAGTAATGCAGCCTACAGAGAGCAGTCAGTGGGAAACTAACAGCATCAGTATATGATTTCAGAGATAATTCAGTTTCAAGTCAGACTTAATCAAGATTGTTTTTTGCATTCTTCTGAGACCTGTATTTTGCATGGTACTGTTGATAATTGATTGATCTCTTGGGTTTCTCAGCAGATACTTTGTATTTGATATCAGGGGTTACTTTTGTTGTGGGATGGAGTTATATCAGTATGTTTGTTTTGTTTGGTTTTTTTGTGTTTTTTTTAAGAAGATAATTTCAGCATCCAAAATTATGTTTTGGGGGTATTTAAAAATGAATTGATGAGTCAGAGAGTAATGTATTTCAGACCATTTGCAACATTGCAGAGCTTGACAGCTGTATTTGTTTTGTTTACAGGCAACTTTAAACACTCTTATGCACATACATATTCTGACCAATACTCACACACACACACACACGCGTGCGCGCGCGCATGTGTTTGTGCACATGTGCACGTGCGCTCACAACACAGACACACACACACACACACACACACACACACACACACACAGACAGCACAAGCCCCCTAACCGTATGTGTGAACTCAGAACTCATTTATTTGTCATAAAACCCATCAAAGGAATTGTGGACACTAAAACTAAACACAGCAAACAGATAAAAACAAAAAAATTCTGAGTGCATGCAAGGTCTTCCACAATACACAGTTATGGATTACAAACGTTAAAAAACACCCATAGATGTATATCTTTCTAGTTCTGGTAGAAAATAGTTTAATGGCATCAGAACACACACTCTCTCTCTCTCTCTCTCTCTCTCTCTCTCTCTCTCTCTCTCTCTCTCTCTCTCTCTCTCTCTCTCTGTGTGTGTGTGTGTGTGTGACAGGTGGTGTGTTGTGAAGGCAACGCTGGGTTCTATGAGATGGGGTGCTCAGGGACCCCTCTGGAGTGTGGCTTCTCCGTGCTGGGGTGGAACCACCCGGGCTTTGCCGGCAGTTCTGTGAGTACTACTGTACTTTGCTCTGTTGTCTACAAGGTGCTTCATTGATTTTAAGAGCGCATCCTCCAAATTAGACAATGTTGAGAATGATGATAATGATGATGATGGTAATATTCCTGCGATTTTCCCAGTCTGGCTGCTCTTTTATTTCAGTTGATGCTCTCTATGTCTTTGTCTTTCTGTCTGTTCAGTGTAGAATCCTTTCTTTTTTTTTTTTCCCTTTTTGTTGGGTGTGTGTGTGGGGGTGTTTTTTGTGTTGTTATACTACTTTTTTTTACTTTTCTATATACTTTGGAGATAAACGTTTTGCAACCTGTTAAACATTAGTTGGTGTTCTCTTATCTTTAAAGAGCTGACGGATGATCAGCCCTGACACGGCCCCTGTGTGGTTAGCTGGGCAAAAAGCAACTTTTTTTTTTTTTTTTTTTTTTTTTTTTTTTTTTTTTTTTTTGATAATTTTGCAAAGACATGTATACAGTATACAGAAAACAGTATGAACAAACAGAAACATCCGATTAGCATTAAAAGAGAAAAGAAAAAGAAAGATTAAAAAAAAAAAAAAATTGATTAACTAACTACCGGACCAGTCATTCAACCAATCAATTAATGTTGACAAGAACAGTAACAGTAATAATGGTGATGATTTCAATAACTACACTACTTGTAATAGTACTAGTAGAAATAATGATGATAATAATAAAACCAGTTACAAAGTAGCAAGAGCAACAGTTGCATCAACAGCGATGATAGCAACAGACAAGACCAAACAAGAAAAGAAAAGGCGATTGATAGCATCATGGTATTATAATGATAATAATTATTATTATATTTATATAGCACTTAATCTTGTGCAGAGCCAAATCAAAGCGCTTTCGCACCAGTCATTCACACACATGCATAACTCTAAAACTTGGAAAAACTGAAGACAAGGAAGAGGCAGGGAAGGGAGGCTATTTTGGGATGAGGTGGGTTTTAAGACCAGACTTGAAAGAGCTGAGTGCAGAGACCTGACGAAGAGAAAGAGGAAGTTCATTCCAGTTGCAAGGTCCAGAGACAGAGAAAGAACGGCGGCCAACAGTGGAGTGTTTGAATCTGGGTATGCGTAAACAGAGTGGATCCGAAGCCGATCATTATTATTAATATGGAACAGTGAGTATACCACTTCTACATCACTGGAAAAGAAGAGCTTATGGCTAATAGAAATAACAGCCAGAACAGTTGTATTGCCGTAGATGATGATGTTTTTGTTAGTTTGGGTTTGTTTTTTGTTTTTTGTTGTTTTTTTTTTTAATACCCCAGAAGAGTTATTGTAATGATTTGATCTGATGTCGATTCTGTGGTGGTGTTGCTCACTCACCAGGGCGTGCCGTTCCCTGACTCGGAGCAGAAGGCGATCGACGCCGTGATGACCTACGCTATCTACGGACTGGGGTTCCAGCCGGACTCCATCGTCATCTTCGCCTGGTCCATCGGCGGCTACAGTGCCTCCTGGGCCGCCATGAACTACCCGGACGTCAAATATGTGGTCAGCAAAATCACTTGGATACAGAATAGAATAGGGTATCTTTTTATTTTTAAGTGTACCAGTGTCACAAAGAATATTGGGGGGGCGGAGATTTTTTTGTGGGGATGGGGGGGAATGGTGCAAACCTGAATGGAAAATTCTATGCAAACACAAATATAAATATGAATGGTGCAAACCTGAATGGAAAATCCTATGCAAACACAAATATAAATATGAATGCTGCAAACCTGAATGGAAAATCCTATGCAAACACAAATATGAATATAAATGGTGCAAACCTGAATGGAAAATCCTATGCAAACACAAATATGAATGGTGCAAACCTGAATGGAAAATCCTATGCAAACACAAATATAAATATAAATGGTGCAAACCTGAATGGAAAATCCTATGCAAACACAAATATGAATGGTGCAAACCTGAATGGAAAATCCTATGCAAACATAAATATGAATATAAATGGTGCAAAACTGAATGGAAAATCCTATGCAAACACAAATATAAATAGCGCAAATCTGAATGGAAAATCCTATGCAAACACAAATATATATGGTGCAAACACATGATATGCATATACGTTTAAGTGCATATGAATAGGACATATGATTAGATCTTCAGTTAAAAAGGTTGCTGATTGCACTATTTTACACACACACACACACACACACACAGTGTATGTTTGTGTGTATGTGCATATGTACACCTGCATTCATCTGTGTGTGAATGGGTGCTTGGTATTATGTTTATGTGGATGATACATGAATGTTCATTGTGTTGTTGAGGTGACTGTATGCATGGGATAGTTACTATATAATTTTTACTTGTGGTTATGATTTTTTTCTAAAATGTTTCTTTTTGGTATATTTTTTTACTCACTTGTGTAAACAAAGTGAGTCTATGTTTTAACCCGGTGTTCGGTTGTCTGTGTGTCTGTGTGTCCGTGGTAAACTTTAACATTGACATTTTCTCTGCAAATACTTTGTCAGTTGACACCAAATTAGGCATAAAAATAGGAAAAATTCAGTTCTTTCCAGTCATCTTGTTTAAAACAATATTGCACCTCTGGGATGGGCACAAAAAAAAAGAAGAAAAAAAAGAAGCCTAATTATATGCAAACTGCATTTACTGTTATATTTTTTGTATTCTCTAAACTTGGCACTTTGATCTGATATTCTGACCCAACAACAAGAGCAGTCATTATTATCATTTTCTGTTCAAACAGGAACTTCTTTTGCTCAGCATGGAAGTTTTATTTATTTTGCAAACGTTTTGGTGCAGATAGTAAAAAAAGGGAAATTACTCTGTAATTAATGCTAGGGGACTTGATCTTTCTCATCTTAAACATTACATTTTTTTTCTTTTCTTTTCTTTTTTCTTCTCTCAAGCTTATCCATCATATTTAATACAGAGCACTTTTCAACCATTCCTCCTAATGATTCCTTTACAGGATAAAGCGTGAAGCACAAGTGAAGGCTTTGCCTCTTGTTTACTCTTGTGATGAGCCTTGAGCATTATTGCATTTCAATGAAACGCATAACAGAAATAATAATATTATTATTGATAAAAATTGGAAAAAAAACACTTGTCATTTTTACATTCAAGGTGTATTATCTGCAATCTGTGGAGTGAATGTGTGAAGCTGTGTAGGCCTTGACTTTACGTTAGTGTCTTCATCAAATTTTTAACATCTGTTTTTACAACCATATTTCCGTGTTGAGTACTTGTGTTGTGACACAGTACATGGCAGAAATTCTCATGTATTACAGATGATAAAAAATGAGAGGGCCAGGAGTAGAGGGCCCAGAGTGTCAGCGAATCAATTGCGATCACGCCTTAATTTTAGCACGATTCCCCAATCGAGCTACATAATTATGTGACCTGGCTGGAGACATAATTTGACAACAAACAAGAACGCCATAGAATCGACAGACAGGCAAAAAATACGAAAAAAAACTTAGCCGTATGAAGAGCACAGGAACAGGAGTCATGATGGCTGCCGTCAAAAGAGGGCGCTAGCCAGCGGGACAAAGGGGGGGTTACCTACTTCCGGGAGGTTATCGGCCGTAGTTTCGTTTTCTCCGCATAGGCGGATAGTAGTTTGCACAGGCAGGAATGTCAGACCCCTGCCGGAGTCTGCACTAGTTGGGTCACGGTAAGTATGTTATTTAAACGTAATTTTAGATAGAAAATTTCCTTTTATTCTTGGTGGGGAGGGTTTGGTGAGGAGGCTGAAGTGTTTGGCAGTGTGAGGGTGGGTGAAGGGAAGTGAGAATGTGAGCCCGGAATAGAAACAAAAAAATGGAAGAAGTTTTATTTCCATGAGACCATAATGTTTATAAGATACGAGGCACATACACACACATGCACACACACACACGCATACGCACACACGCATGAATTGACAGTAACCACCATGTGCTGGTAAATCATTCAGACAGATTTTCGCAACTTTGGTTGAACACTGTTTGCTAATATCAGCTAATTGGGAACAGTTTCTGTGCTGTTAAATTCTTATATTCCCGTTAAAAAAAAATAAATACAAAAGTCTCTGATAGTATTAAGTGATCTAAGAACATATGTGCAAGTACACACACTATTAAGTGATCTAAGAACATACGTGCAAGTATGCAAGTGTGTGTATGAGTACATATTATGACATGTCTTGTGAATATGTTCGCTTTCTGTATTCATGTGTGAATGTATGTGTGGCACGGGTATGAAGAGTGTGTATGTGCATAAAAGTGTGTTTGGATTTGTATATGTGTGTGTGTGATGATACCAAGTTATGTGTGAAGGGTGTGTGCTGTGTGTGACAGATCCTGGACGCCACGTTTGATGACGCTCTGCCCTTGGCCTTGACCCAGATGCCCAGCTCCATGGGTCAGTAGACGGACTTTTTTTTTTCTTTTTTTTTTCTGCTGCCCCATCATCTGCACCGTTTCAGTGGCATTACTCCCACGCCGCTCATTTAGATTCCCCCCATACACAGCCACACCTGGGTTCGACCGTCACAGTTCCAGCGTCGGCACAGTAGACAGATTTAGCGCTGTGTGCCCGTCACTGCCTCCTCCTCTCGTCTCTCTGCATCATGTTGTGTTTGTGTTGTGTTGTGTTGTTGTGTATCGTGTTGTGTTGTTTTGTGTTTTGTTGTACTGTGTTATTTTGTAATGTATTGTGATTTATTGTGCGATGATGTGTTGTATTGTGTTGTGTTGAATTGTATTACCTTTATAAAGGGTGAGGAAGATGGCAGAATGGTTAAGACGCTCAGCTGCCAATACAGAGAGTCCGTGAGGGTGTGGGTTCGAATCCCGCTCTCGCCCTTTCTCCTAAGTTTGACTGGAAAATCAAACTGAGCGTCTAGTCTTTCGGATGAGACGATAAACCGAGGTCCCGTGTGCAGCACGCACTTGGCGCACTGAAAAAGAACCCATGGCAACGAGAGTGTTGTCCTCTGGCGAAATTACGTAAAATGAAATCCACTTTCATAGGTACACAAATATGTAAGCATGCACTCAAGGCCTGACTAAGCGCGTTGGGTTATGCTGCTGGTCAGGCATCTGCTCAACAGATGTGGTGTAGCGTGTATGGATTTGTCCGAACGCAGTGACGCCTCCTTGAGAAAGTGAAACTGAAACTGAAACTATAAAGGGTGAGACGCTTGTCTGCCAACACCATGTCTGTGAGGGTCGAGGTTCAAATCCTGCTCTCACCCTTTCTTCCAACTTTGACTGGAAGATCTAAGTGAGTGTCTAGTCATTCAGATGAGACGATAAACTGAGGTCCTTTGTGCAGCACACACTTGGCGGCACTGAAAAGAAAACAACATGGCAGCAAAAATGTTGTCCTCTGGCAAGATTCTGTCAAAGAAATTCACTCTGAAAGGTACACAAATATATCAGCATGCACTCAAGCTCTCACGAGAGAGTTGGGTTATGCTGCTGCCAGGCATCTGCCAAACAGATGTAGTGAATCGTATATGGATTTGTATGACGGGCGCAATAGCCGAGTGGTTTAAGCGTTGGACTTTCAGTCTGAGGGTCCCGGGTTTGAATCTTGGTAACGGTGCCTGGTGGGTAAAGGGTGAATATTTTTCCGATCTCCCAGGTCAACATATGTGCAGACCTGCCAGTGCCTGAACCCCCTTCGTGTATATACGCACGCAGAAGATCAAATACGCACGTTAAAAATCCTGTCATCCCTGTCAGCGTTCGGTGTGTTATGGAAACAAGAACATACCCAGCATGCACACCCCAGAAAACTGAGTACGGCTGCATACATGGCATGGTAAATAAAGAAAACAGTCATACACGTAAAATGTTAAATGTTACATGTTTGTCTAACTGTGTATGTGTGCATTCCTGAAATCTGATTGAATGACACGGGAAACAAATGATGAGCGCCCAATGGCAGCCGTCAGTCGGCTCTACCCAGGTAGGCAGCCCGTTGTATAAATGACCCTGTGTTTGTAAAGTGCTTAGAGCTTGGTCTACGACCGAGGATAGGCGCTATATAAGTATCCATATCAATCAATCAATCAAAACAAAAACAAAAAACGTAGAGATACTGAGAAAATGAAAGTTTTTTTTACACTTTCACAGCAGATCCATCTATGTGAATTATGGGCTGCTCTCCCCAGGGAGAGCTGGTCGCTGCAGTTTACTGCCACCCATACCTTGTTTTCACTAAGCGCGTTGGGTTACGCTGCTGGTCAGGCATCTGCTTGGCAGATGTGGTGTAGCGTATATGGATTTGTCCGAATGCAGTGACGCCTCCTTGAGCTACTGAAACTGAAACTGAAACCTGCAAGTGCATTTATTTTCTCATCAAAGCAGATTTTTCCACAGGATTTTGCCAGGAGACAGACAACTCTTTTTGTTGCTGTGGGTTCTTTTACGTGCGTGCCACACACGGGAGCTTTATTGTCTCTCGCGAATGACCAGTGTCAAGACCACGACTCAAGATCTAGTGGAAGGGGGAAAAAAATGACTGACAAGTCTGGGGTTCGATCCCATGCGCTCCCAAGATTCTCTTGCTTCCTTTGGGGATGCGTTACCCTGGGCCCCCATCAACCCCCTCCCCCACACCCCCCCCTCCCCCTGTGATTATTGGCCAGTGAAATTGTTCAGCTCTTAAGACTGTGGTCTCAACCCTCACTACATGAGAAATTGACATGAATGTCTGAATTGACTGCTGTGGAAATCTTATATCAAAGCATGGACCGGTATCGGCATAGTGGGTGGATGGCTGATTTGTTAATGTTAATTGATAGTAGCGATGATAATAATGATTATTATAAAAATGATAATTATAATAATGATGACAATAATGTCTGTGTGGGTGTGTGCAGCGGGTGTGGTGACCACAGCCATGAAGACCTACATGAACCTCAACATTGCTGACCAGCTCTTAAAGTGAGTACATTGCGTCTGCAGGAGTGGGAGGTTTTTTTTTGTGTTTGTTTGTTTTTATCAAAATCTGTATCATGCTGATTTTAGTATCAGCATTTTGGTGGTGGGTTGGGTTGTTTTTTTGGGGGGGTGGGTGGGGGGGGGGGTTGTTTTGTCTTTTTTGTGTGTGTTTTTCAGGGGTGTGCCTGCTGGGTTTATTTTTATTTCCATAACCTACTGAACGCTGACATGGATTACAGGATCTTTAACGTGCGTATTTGATCTGCTTGCTTTTACACACGAAGGGGGTTCAGGCACTAGCAGGTCTGCACATATGTTGACCTGGGAGATCGGAAAAATATCCACCTTTTACCCACCAGGCGCCGTCACCGTGATTCGAACCTGGGACCCTCAGGTTGAAAGTCCAATGCTTTAACCACTCGGCTATATATATACATAACTATATATAGGCACTATGTAAGTATCAGAAATAACAATAATAACTTGATATAGTGGCTGTTACACTTAGCTTTTGTGTCTGCTGTAGAGTTGTCGTGGTGTGACTTGGCAAGGTGACTGTGTGCTGTGTGTGTGTGTGTGTGTGTGTGTGTGTGTGTGTGTGTGTGTGTGTGTGTGCAGGTACCCTGGCCCCATCAAACTGATCCGCAGAGTGCGGGATGAAATCATCGCCACAGAGTGAGTCGGGTGGTTGGGGAAAAGTTTGGTGAGAAGATACTGATTGTTATGATACATGTTGCTGGTCTTGTGTGTGTGTGTGTGTGTGTTGGGTATGCATTTTTTTTTTTTTTTTTTTTTTTTTTTTTTTTACTGTTATGGACGGTGCTCTTTTGTTTTATCTGAACTCTGTCTTTCTCTCTCTCTCTTTCTCTCTCTCTCTGTCTCTCTCTGTGTCTCTCTCGCTCGCTCTCTTTCTCTCTGTCTCTCTCTTTGTCTCTGTCTGTCTGTCTGTCTCTCTCTCCAGTTGTATAAGCATTGACAGTTATGACATTTACAGATTTTGTTGTCGCCCCTTGTTCATACGGGGCTGTGGCCATAAATGAATAAATCATCATCATCTCTCTCTTCCATCTCTCTCTCTCTGTGTCTTCAGATAGGATAAAGGCATGTAGACAGTGTATGAGAATACTCCCTACAGAAACAGGCACCAGCACTGTTGTGCTGGCAGACTTTTAGTTCACACGCTGCTTCAGTTAAAAAAAAAAAAAAAAAAAAAAAAAAAAAAAAAATGACTAGTTCATTCACTTTCCCTGTCGTTTTCACCACCTCCCAGCATCCCCAGCCTCCTGCTACGCAGCCGGCAAACCACACACACACAGACACACACACACTCACATGCAGGGGCATGCATGCATACACACACATACACATGCATGCTTGCATGCATGCACAGACACACACATTCACACAGAGGACCTTCAGTTGTTTGTTTTTTGGTTTTTTTTATCTCATCCGAACGACTAGACACTCATTTTGATTTTCCAGTCAAACTGAGGAGAAAGGGTGAGAGCTGGAATCGAACCCAGACCCTCACGGACACTGTATTGGCAGATAAGCGTCTTAACCATTCTGCCATCTTGCTCCTTACGTTAACGCAACCAGATACTGAACCTGTCGAGGTATAATCACCAGAATTGTGCACTTCACTTCTAAAACAGATAGAACAGTCAAGATATGAACGCACACACAAATGGGTAGCGCAATCAAAATATGAATGCACACACAAACAAGCATGCAAGCTTGCGAGCAAGAGGCATGCTGTACTGGTGTCAGAGCAGAGAGAAGGGGTGAGGGTAGTTACTTACTTATGCCCATCGCTCCCAGTGGAGCATAGGCCATCAACGACCCCTCGCCATCACACTCTGTTCTGGCCTGTTCTGGCCATTCCAGTCCAGTTGGTCCCTTGCTGCTTCAGCTCTGCCTCGGTGTCTCGCCTCCAGCAGGGTGAGGGTAGTGGAGGTGCGGAAAGGTGTTGGGGAGGGGGAGAGGGGGGGGGGGAGGGGGGAGGGGGGGGGGGGGGGGTACCGGCTAATTTTAGCACTCTGGTCCTCTCTGTGGCAGAGTGTGATAGGTACGTACAATGTACTTGGATAGTAATGATAATTTTGGTGTCATATACAGTGCCATGTCAAACTGATGCATACCAGGCCCATCAGTTTGCTCCTCTTGGCCAGAATTTCACGGAAATCTCGAAAACTCAGTGATAAGACATCTTTGCTAATAGTCCACCACTTGCTCACCAGTCAAACACCAGTTCTAGCTGGGGCTAATTACTTAGCCCCATGACATAATAAGTATATTTAACCAAACTGGGGGCATGATACAAGCTCCTTTTTCTGTGGCTGCATGGCTGTGATGTGATGTGTGTTGTGTATGCAGAAGAAGAGCAGTAGTAATGTGAAGTGTAGTGATGACCGGTGATGATTTGTGTCGACAGGAAGACGCCAGCGATGACCTCTGTGTTGTCGTCCAACCGCGGCAACCACCTGCTGATCCGCTTGCTACAGTACAGGTGGGTGGGTGGATGGAGCAGGGCTTTGCACATTGTCGGGCTGCTCTCCTGTTTTTTTGCCCTGGACTCTTTCATATCTGTATCCACTAAGCGCAAGGGACCTATTCTAATCATCCCATCCGAATCATTAGTGTCCAGACCACCACCACTGAAGGTCTAGTGGAGGAGGTGGAGAAAAATTCTAGCGAGATAGAAACAGGATTTGTTTGCCATCATGTAAATGCACATGTGAGGCAGCTTTATTTTTTTATTATTTTTTTTTTTTATTATTATTATTTTTGTGTGTGTGTGTGTGTGTGTGTGTGAGTGATAGAAATAGGACTGATCATGTAAACCTGCGTGCTTGGCAGATACCCCAAGATAGTGGATTCTGATACCACTCCACTGCTGGAGCAGTACCTCAGTGGAACACGACAGCATCAAGGTCAGTACAGCTAGTTTCAACACACACACACACACACACACACACACACACACACGCGCACACACACGCACGCACACATGCATACAGACCTGCCTAGTTCTACGATTCGTCCGTAGTGTCTACGATTTAAGCCCCCTGACTACGGCACTACGGCCGAGTAAAGAAAAACTACGATTTTACTGACCATGAAACCACACACACACACACACACACACACAAATAATCAGTATGACCAATGTTGTGTAAACACAAAGAATGCAGCTAATCCCAAACATTTTCTAAATTTGACACCAGCAGCACATTCAAGGCAAATTACAAGTCTAATGTACAGAATTCGTTTAAATGCCTTTCGTACAAAATTTTCTAAAAATATAAAATGTATATGCGGTAAGCAAATAACTGTAAGTCATCTGCTCATTCATTGTCCGAGCATAAGACATTTAATTCCTAAAGATGTAGTTGATGACTTTTCTTCCAATATTTCATTAGCCACTGAAAAGGTTTTGAATGATTATTCATTGCTTAGAATGTTTTCGGAAATTTTAAACTCCAGTCCAGTTGGTATCCTCCTTTGATGTGTTATAATTAATGTTGTTATTTATATTAACATTGTTGTAGGTTAATACTTGTTGATATGCATATACATATTCTCCTTCCCATGCCACCTCATTCAATACACACCACAATCTCTTTTGACCTTTTTCTTATAATATACTTTTCCTCTGATACCTAACATGAATACTTTTTACACTAATATTCACATGCATTCCCTTTCCTTTATCCACTTCCTTACTCCTTTCCGTCTAAAAACACTTGTAAAGAATAGACGTTAAACTGAAGAAGACACACACACACACACACACGCGCGCGCGCGCGCAGCAAATGCTAAGAAGCCCCACACACATTCATCTCTGAAGAATTCGTCATTGAAGATGAACTTTCATAGCATTTGACATCAGTGCTTCCCACCCCCCTCCCTCCCCCACCACCACCCAGTGTTGCTGAGATTACCTCATTTACCAATGCGCATGCGGCCTGTCAATTGGATATCGGTACATTTCACGATCACCGTGGTGTTTGTTCACACACACACGCACACACACGCACGCATGCATGCACATCCACACACACACACACACACACACCATGCATACAGCAGATGATGACAGTGTGTGTGTTCAGACTTCCTGATGATGGTGATGATGATGACTGTAATGATTGTGATGATGATGACAGTGTGTGTGTTCCGACTCATTGATGAAGATGATGTGTGTGTTCCGACTCCCTGATGATGATGATGATGATAATGGCAATGATTATGAGTGTTCATACTCCCCGATAATGATGACAATGACGATGTGTGTATCCAGACTCCCTTGCCGATGATGATGATGATATGTGTTCAGACTCTGATGATGTCACGTATATATGTTTTCCTTGGTGATGATGATGTGTATTCAAACTCCCTGATGATGATAATGAAGATGGCAATGACAGTATGTGTTCAGCATCCTTGAAGATGATGATGTGTGTGTGTTCAAACTCCATGATGATGATGATGATGTGTGTTCAAACTGGTTGATGATGATGATGAAGAAGATGATGTGTGTTCAGACTCCCTGATGATTATGATGATGATGATGACGATTTGTGTTCAAACTCGCTGATAATGATCAAGATGAGGATGTGTGTTCAGACTTGATGATGATGATGATGAAGATGACGATGTATGTAGAGACTTCCTGATGATGATGATGATGACGATGACGGCGACGACGACGACGTGTGTTCAAACTCGCTGATGATGATAATGATGAAGATGATGATGTGTGTTCAGACTCCCTGATGATGATGATGTGTGTTCAAACTTGATGATGATGATGATGAAGATGACGATGTATGTATAGACTCCCTGATGATGATGATGATGATGATGATGATGAGGATGATGATGACGACGACGTGTGTTCAAACTCGCTGATGATAATGATAATGATGATGATGTGTGTTCAGACTCCCTGATGATGATGATGTGTGTTCAAACTTGCTGATGATGATGATGAAGATGACGATGTATGTAGAGACTTCCTGATGATGATGACGATGACGACAACGTGTGTTCAGACTCGCTGATGATGATGAGAATGATGAAGATGATGATGTGTGTTCAGACTCCCTGATGATGATGATGATGTGTGTTCAAACTTGATGATGATGATGATGAAGATGACGATATATGTATAGACTCCCTGATGATGATGATGATGACAGTGTGTGTTCAAACTGGCTGATGATGATAATGAAGATGATGTTTGTGTTCAGACTCCATCATGATGATGACAATATGTGTTCAGACTCGCTGATGATGAAGATGATGATGATGTGTGTTCAGATTCCCTGATGATAATGATGATGATGATGTGTGTTCAGATTCCCTGATGATAATGATGATGATGATGATGATGACCATGTGTGTGCAGACTCCCTGATGATGGAGCACCTGGTGGTGATGGAGGAGTGTGAAGCCAAGCTGCGGAGCTACGCCCACGACATCTCCCCCGCCTACCCTATGCTGATCGGTCAGTCCCTCTCTCTCGATGCTCTGTGTGACTGTGTGTGTGTGTGTGAATGTGGGTGTGAGTGTATGTTTCCTCTGTGTGTGTGGGGGTGTGTCTGTGGGTGTCTGTATGTGTGTGTGCCTTTGTGCATGTGTAGAAGCGTGTGAATGTGGGTGTATGTATCTTCTGTGTGTGGGGGGCGGGCGGGAAGGGGGGTGGGGGGGTCTGTATGCATGTGTGTGTCTTTGTGCATGTATGTAGAAGCCTGTGAGCGTGGGTGTTGGTGTATGCATCCTTTGTGTGTGTGTGTGTATGTGTAGAAGCGTGTGGGTGTGGGTGTTTGTATCTTCTGTGTGTGTGGGTGTTGGTGTCCCCATCAACGAAGCACTGGATGATCCGCCAACACTTCTTGAGACCCAGAAAGCAATCCGTCTGCTATCCAGTGGCAAAGCACCTGGCTCAGACTCCATACCAGCAGAGGTCTACAAGGATGGAGGCACTGTGCTGACTGAGAAGCTCCATCAGCTGTACTCACTCATGTGGAAAGAAGAGACAATCCCCCAGGATTTCAAAGATGCATCTATCATTCACTTGTACAAGCGAAAGGGGAACCGGCAAGCCTGTGATAACCATCGGGGCATTTCCTTGCTCTGCATTGCAGGCAAGATACTTGCCAGGATCCTACTAAACTGCCTCACAGCACACCTTGACCTAGGTCATTTGCCTGAGAGCCAATGTGGATTCCGGAAAGAGCGCGGAACCACCGGCATGGTGTTTGCTGCAAGGCAGCTGCAAGAGAAATGTCAGGAGCAAAATGCTGATCTGTTCTCCACCTATGTCGACCTCACTAAGGCCTTCGACACCGTGAGTAGAGAGGGACTGTGGAAGATCATGGCCAAGTACGGATGCCCTCGGAAATTTATTTCCTTGGTCAGCCAATTCCATGAAGGCATGCAGGCTCGAGTCCAGGACAGTGGCGAAACATCTGCTCCTTTTGTTGTCACAAATGGTGTCAAGCAAGGCTGCGTCCTGGCTCCAACGCTGTTCAGCCTCATGTTCTCTGTAGTGCTTACTGATGCCTTCAGAGATGGCGATGTTGGAATCGGCCTAAAGTACCGAACAGATGGCAAGTTGTTTAACCTCAGAAGGCTTCAAGCAAAAACAAAGGTCATGACAGACATCATCAGAGACTTTTTGTTTGCTGATGATTGTGCCCTCAACGCTGGATCTGAAGCTGACATGCAACTCAGTGTCGACAAGTTTGCCACTGCCAGCAGGAACTTCGGCCTTACCATCAGCACAAGGAAAACTGAAGTTCTCCATCAGCCAGCCCCAGGGAAACCCTACGTTGAGCCCAACATCACAGTCAACGGTCAGAGACTCAGTGCAGTGGAGCGGTTCACATACCTTGGCAGCACACTGTGACGAAATGCGACCATCGACGATGAAGTGAACGTCAGGATTGCAAGAGCAAGCGCAGCTTTTGGCAGACTCAGTGCAAATGTCTGGAACAGAAGAGGCATTAGTCTTGAGACCAAGCTAAAGGTCTACAGAGCAGTAGTTCTCCCCACACTACTGTACGCCTGCGAAACTTGGACAGTGTACCAACGACATGCCAAGAAGCTGAACCACTTCCACACAACATGCCTCAGGAAGCTACTGAACATCAAGTGGCAAGACAGGACCCCAGATACAGAGGTGCTCGCAAAAGCTACCCTTCCCAGCATCTTCACCATCCTGATGCAGTCCCAGCTTCGCTGGGCTGGGCACGTGGCGCGCATGCCAGACCATCGGCTGCCCAAAAGGCTCTTCTATGGCGAGCTGCAGCAAGGGAAGAGATCACACGGAGGTCAGAAGAAGCGCTTCAGAGATACTTTGAAAGTCTCTCTTAAAGCGTTTGATATCAACCCTGACTCCTGGGAGGAATCTGCAGTGGACCGTGACAAATGGCGCGCTGCTGTGCACAAAGGCGCCAAGTTGTGTGAGGCCAACAGGACTGCTGCAGCTGTTCAGAAGAGGCAGGCCAGAAAGTCACGGGCAAACAAGCTCCCTGACAATGATATGCCTGTCTTTGTCTGCCCCAACTGTCAGCGAACATTTTTCGTGCGCAGATTGGACTATTCAGCCATCTGCGCATTCTCAGATAGATTCATGAGCATCCTCCCCCCCACCCCACCACCACCCTCCCCCCATCCCCCAGCTGGATGACAACGATGGTCATCATCGATCTCGATGGACACACCACTTCCACTAGTGTGTGGGTGTGGGTGTCTGTATGCATGTGTATCTGTGTGTGTGTGTGTGTGTATGTGTAGAAGCGTGTGAATGTGGGTGTGGGTGTTTGTATCTTCTGTGTGTGTGGGTGTCTGTATGTGTGTGTGTGTCTTTGTGCGTGTGTAGAAGCTTGTGAATGTGAGTGTTGGTGTTTGTATCTTCTGCGGGTGTTGGTGTATGCACCCGTTGTATGTGTGGGTGTCTGTATGCATGTGTATCTGTGTGTAGAAGCGTGTGAATGTGGATGTGGGTGTTTGTATCTTCTGTGGGTGTGGGTGTCTGTATGCGTGTGTGTGTGTCTATGTACGTGTGTATAAGTGTGTGAATGTCTTGTATGTGTCTCCATGTGTGTGTGTGTTCTTTCTTTAGTTGAACATCTTTTCTATGATTAGTGATATTAGAAAAATTGAAACAAAAGAATAATAATTATGTATATGTGTGTGCAAGCGCATCTGGTGTGGGTGGATAGGGGCGAGGGAAAAAGGTGGTAGGATGACTGCAATGGGGAAAGGGACAGAAAACGTGACAGAAGAATGGAAAAGAAAAGGGTTGTTATTTTTTTGGTGTGGCTCATTGTTTCATCTTGCTGATATCTTGTGCTTCCAGGGGACGAAGAGAGACCGGCAGTCCGTAAACAGCTGACACTGTACCTAGTAAGTTGTCACTTTGGTTTGATGCTTTTCTTGTAGTTTCTGTTTTGAGTAACAGTAATGAAAAATAATTCATGCGTAGCACCAGTCCCTGAAAAGAAACGGAGGCGCCAAGGCGTTGGACTTTCTTGTCCAGTGTTCACCAGTGATCAGGGTCCGTTGCACTGTTTCAGCTTGGTGTTGTGTCCTTGAGAGAGGCACTTTTCTGCAGTTTTTTTTTTTCTCTCTTCTTCTTCTTCTTCTGCGTTCGTGGGCTGCAACTCCCACGTTCACTCGTATGCACACGAGTGGGCTTTTACGTGTATGACCATTTTTACACCGCCGTGTAGGCAGCCATACTCCGTTTTCGGGGGTGTGCATGCTGGGTATGTTCTTGTTTCCATAACCCACCGAACGCTGACATGGATTACAGGATCTTTAATGTGCGTATTTGATCTTCTGCTTGCATATACACACGAAGGGGGTTCAGACACTAGCAGGTCTGCACATATGTTGACCTGGGAGATCTGAAAAATCTCCACCCTTCACCCACCAGACGCCGTCACCGTGATTCGAACCCGGGACCCTCAGATTGACAGTCCAACGCTATTGCACCTGTCGTTTTTATTTGTTTGTTGTTTTTTTTCTCTCTCCACCCAGGTGTAAGTGGGTACTCGTCTTCAGTTGCGCAAAGTTGCGTGCTGCACATGGGAGCTGGATTTATCGTCTCGTCTGATTGACTGGTGTTCAGACCACCGTCCAAGGTCTAGTTGAAGGGGAGAAAATTCTGTGTGAGGTTCGATCACGTACCTTCATGTTCTTTTGCATCATTGGTGGACGTGCTAGCACCATGCCACCACTCCACACATTAGTATATTAGATGAGCATGTGCATGCTGAGTGCATTGCACACACAGAAAAGTGCACTGCACACGCAAAGTTCAGATGTGTTCATGCACATGTGCTTTTAAATCCAGTCTGAAGACCCACCTTTTCCCTCCTGAATAATTCTCAACAGCTCATCCCTTTACAGTATGAACTGTAATGACTATTAGTGAGTGGGTGAGTTTTGATAGTTTCAGGAATTGTTAATTGTGTTTTTGATTGTGTACTATTTACGATTGTGTGCTATGACTTTTGTGTGTGTGCTTGTGTGTATTGTGGGGGGCGGGAATAATTTTTGATATGTTTGGTATTTTGTGGTCATTTTCTTCCTTTTCAATATTTATTGTTGTATTTGTAAACGCCTAGGGCATATTTCTAGATTAGGCGTAAATGCTCATAATAATGATAATAATAAAAATGTGTGTGTGTGTGCGTGCACAGATGAAAAAGAGAAAAGACTTTCCTTGACAGGAGCCCTGAAGTGATGCTGATTCCACTGAACATAGTATCATGCTGTTTTGTTTCCACCTTGTTCTGAGGGCCTTCCAGTGCGTTTTGCTGCCCAGGTCATGACAGATGTCTCTCAACAGTCGTAATTTTGGGGCGTTGGTGGTGTAAAATTATTCCTGTGGGTATGCTTAACTCTTTCACTGGCAAAACACTCTCCAGCGCCAAATATTTTTAGACTCAGTGCTCTCAGACTCAGTCAAATCAACACTATGGACTCGTTCGCATCAAACTCGTTCTGGCAGCTAAGGTTTGTCCTTGTTCTTTTGGGCGGGAACGTTGGCTGCAGCTGTCGCACTTTCATACGATGTGATAAATGATCCTTTTGACGTGACTCCTTTATGTCGGTTAACATCGCCTGTGGTGGTGAAAGAGTTAATCCTCTGTTGAAAAATTGATGGAGTGGTCAGCGTGCGAGGCGACTGCACTTGTGCCCGATTTTCTTTTTTCCAGTTTTTTGTTGTTGTTGTTTGTTTGTTTGTTTTTTTTCTGTTGTTTATCCCAGGTTCTGCAGAATCAATGTTCACAGCTTTTCAGCCCTGTGTGCTCAGCTTCAGTTTCAGTTTCTTAAGGAGGCATCTCTGTGTTCGGACAAACCCATACGCACTGCACCACATCTGCTAAGCCGATGCCTGCCGAGCAGCACGACCAAACGCGCCTAGGCTTTGAGTGCATGCATGTGATATATTTGTGTACACATCAGTGTGGATTTCTTGTACAGAATTTAGCCAGGGGACAACACCCGTTACCATGGGTTCTTCTTCAGTGCGCTAAGTGCGTGCTGCGCACAGGACCTTGGTTTATCGTCTTATCCGAATGACTAGACGCTCAGTTTGATTTTCCAGTGAAATTTGTGAGAAAGGGTGAGACCAGGGATTTGAACCCAGATCCGTATGGACTCTGTATTGGCAGATGAGCATCTTAACCATTCTGCCGCGTTCCTCAAAGATGAATAAAGAAATATATTCCATTGTAAGAAGACTCATTGTCAGCTTTGTGTGTGTTTCAGGCTTACAGGTACATGGAGGACTATGATTCCACACACTGCACTCCACTGCCCGCTGCGTACTTGTCTGCCCCCTGGTCACCAGTGGGCTGATCTGCTCTGTTCTCGTGTCATCTGTTGACTGGAGTGTTCCATTTTCAGTAATGGGTGTGATACCTTCAAGTGTATGTCAAGTTTCTTAGAGTTGCTTGGGTGTGTTCCATTGTTGCACAGCGTATGTTGTTTGTGTTGTTTCTGTGTGTATTTTGTTTATAGATTTGTTGTGTTGTTATCGGTAACAACAGACGCTTGTGTGTATATTTATGTATGTATGTGCGATTGATGCATAGCTGGAATTGATAGGAAATTGTATTGAAGTTTGTTTTATCTGTGTAGAGGAATTGGGTATCGAATTCATGCACTGTGTGTGTGTGTGTGTATGTATGTGTGTGTGTGTTTTAAAAAAGTAGGACAGCACCAATGTATGTTTGTGAGTGAGAGAAAAAGAATGTGCGTGGTGATCTCTATCTCTGTCTGCATTTGCATACTCACGTGTGGCTTCTTCACTGTCTTTGCTCAGTTGATTGTATTGTAGAGGTGTGTGTGTGGAAGTGTTTTTATTGAGAGTGCAAAACACTGTGCGCGTGTGAGAGAGAGAGATGTGCTAGGGGTGTGTGTGTGTGTGTGAGAGAGAGAGAGATGTGGCTTGTATATGAGAGAGATATTTGTGTGTTCGTGTGTGTGTGTGTGTATGCCTGCACGCGCACACAGCAAAATGAAAAGGAATGGAAAGATGTTGGACTCTTGTGTCGCTCCATTGAGTTCCTGAATGTGAGGTGATTTTTTTTTTTTTTTTTTTTTTTAATACCGAATGAGAGGAAGATGCACAACAAACCTCTCCCTCATTTCTTTTTTAATTACATGTTTTTAATATATATGTGTACTGGTGGTGGTGGTTTTCCTTCATTTTAGAAGCTGTGGGTTACAGTCCATTCCATTTTTATGTTTGTCAGCTTTTCATTTTAACAGAAAACTTTGTCAGGTGATTGTTTTTTTCATGTGAGTGATCTGTGAATGTATTGCCTTGTATGGTAGAGTGTGTGTGTGTGTGTGTCACATGTATGTGTGAGTGTGTGTGTATCACATGTATGTGTGTGTGAGTGTGTGTGTATTACATGTATGTGTGTGTGTTTATTGCATGTATGTGTGTGTGTGAACAAGCAGAGTATGTTCTTGCTGGCTGTCTTCCAGTCATGGGTGTTCATGAAGAAACTTAAGCCCAGGAATTTGTTTTTCTGAGGCTCAGAGGTGCCAGCTGTTACGATTTTGCCATATTTTGTTACACTTGATCGCAGTTTGTTCAGATACTATGCCAGCATCAAAATTGTTCCAACAAGTTCATTTTTGACTACATGGCATGGTCACATGCTTTCCTGTCGTAACATTACCCAGATGCTGTAGACCTGTCGATCACATGGCCAGGGCAGTCACTACTAACCTTGGTCTCACATGATGTTGCTCAGCTGATGGCATGCGTGTTTACATAAAAACAGCATTGAGTGCACCAGTCAGCTTAATCGTTTGCTTAGAACAAGAGAGAACGTGGCTGAACCAAGTTGCGTCTCAGTCAAACAGCGTCCGTGCCCGGTGGATTAAGCTAAAGAGTGCAAGGAAGGAACAAGCGGCTCAAAACCAAGAAAGTCCGCCGTTTATTCCGGTTGTGAGAAACAAGATGAACAAAGAGCAGGGAAGCGACACAGTGCCACAGATGTGTCAGCTGTACAGAAGCAGCGGCGGGAACAGAAGTTTCGCCATTTTCTGTGGCTCGGAGTCTGAGTGTTCCTACCTCATTCACAATGTTCCAACCAAATTTCCAGACTGTTTGTACCAACACTTGACTGGGGGTTGGCATCTCTGGAGGCTGGGGATATTGATGACGCTGATTTTGTGGGTCGCCATAGTCCAGGGAAGGAAAATGTATGGCAAAGTTCCTTTGTTGATGGTCCTTGTGATCCTTCTGCTGTGGTCTGTGTTAGCAGTATCTGTTCTTCTCATGCAACAACACCACCACCAAAAATGTTCTGTGTCTTTGCCAGCAGTTTCATCTTTTTTTTTCTTTTTTGACTCACTTGTGTAAACAAAGTGAGTCTATGTTTTAACCCGGTGTTCGGTTGTCTGTGTGTGTGTGCCTGTGTGTCCGTGGTAAACATTAACATTGACATTTTCTCTGCAAATACTTTGTCAGTTGACACCAAATTTGGCATAAAAATAGGAAAAATTCAGTTCTTTCCAGTCATCTTGTTTAAAACAATATTGCACCTCTGGGATGGGCACAAAAAAATAAATAATGAAGCCTAATTATATGCAAACTGCATTTACTGTTATATTTTTTGTATTCTCTAAACTTGGCACTTTGATCTGTCATTCTGACCCAACAACAAGAGCAGTCATTATTTTCATTTTTTGTTCAAACAGGAACTTCTTTTGCTAAGCATGGAAGTTTTATTTATTTTGTAAACGTTTTGGTGCAGATAGTAAAAAAGGGAAATTACTCTGTAATTAATGCTAGGGGGACTTAATTTGCTTTAAACTGATCTTTCTCATCTTAAACATTACATTTTAAAATTATACTCGATACATAAAAAGCTAGGATTTTTTTTTAAAGTGTATCACAAGTGAGTCTTGAAGGCCTTGCCTCTCTTGTTTTTCTTAATTTGCATTTTGTGTATTGTTGTTGTCTTATACTCAGTTGTCACTGCCCTGTTCTTCTTTGTCAGTGAGTCTAAGCACAGGTCATCTGACACTTTCAGTTCAGCTGAGTTTAACCCGTTCAGCTCTGAGGAATTTACAACCTCAGCAGGCTTCCACGCCCTACTTATGGGGGAAAGAAGAAGCGGATATCATTTTTGGGTTCTGGCCCATGAAGTGCTAACAGAAATTCAGCAGAAATTGAAATCTTTGCAATAAATGGTCAGTTTCAAGACTTTTGTGAGTCTGTAATGTTGTGCTGTTGTTGTTGGGTGGTTTTGCAGTGTTTTTTTTTTTTTCAGCAGTTGATTTTTCTTCTCTTTTTTTAATTATCAAAATTCTGGGGTAAAAAAAAAAAAAAAAAAAGAAGAAAAAGTATGTTGTGATTAAAATCCGATGGGAAAATGTTATCGGTGGATAGCAAAACTTGTGTGTCAAGAATGATGGTGGAGACAAGAAAGACCACTGACTGCATTGTTGGTGCAAAACCGAGCGATGGACTCCTGTGCATAATTGTGGGTCAGACACATTTTACCTATTTTCCGACTATCGGCAGAAGAAAGAGTTATTTTTTTCAAGAACAGATTGGTAATGTTTCTCACATGAGAGTGATACTTATTAACGAACACTGTTGTTGTTGTAAATTGAAGAGTAGGACTGATGTTGAGAGGGAAAGTTTGACAACAGAAGTCAAGGGAGAACTGTTGAAGGGGGAAAAAAAACAAACCAAAAAAAAACATGCTCACACTGCTTGAAGAAATCTGATAGAAATCTCAGTTGTCTCAAGCTCTTCATAATGGCTCTGTCTGGGTACTGTTTGCAACATAGGTATATATGGATTCTGAAAAAAAAAAAACAAAAAAAAACCCCAAACACCCAATGTTGTCCTCACGATTTACTGAAATGTTAGAGTTGGGTATGTTGTTTTTGTATTCTTTTGAAGCTTCAGAAGTGTAAACAACAAGTGTAAGAATGTAGTTAGGAACCCAGTTTTTGTGAGTTTTAGAGGAATACCGAAAAACTATAAAAACCTTTTCTTTTTTTTTTTTTTTTCAGTTCACAGTCTCTTGACAATACATAGAAATTGCTGTCTGTCCATTAACTCATGTGTACCCAGTGAACTGGTTTGAATGTTCATTGTGGTTTTGAGGGAACACGTCCTGAGCATATCTCTTTTTTTTTCTTTTTTTTTTTTTTTTTTTTTTTTGGTCAACTTTTTTTTCAAATTGACATTTTCTGGTAGGTACAAGTGGAAACATGCATGGAGATAACGAACGAGGAAAACTAGAGATCAGTAGTATAGGATTCTGAGTGTGTTAATGGCTGGTTGGAAAATTCCGTTCAGAAGGGGTAAAAAAAAAAAGTATAATGGTTATGTTTTGATGGGCTTTAAGTTTTTTTTTGTTTTGGTTTTTTCTTCCCCAAACAGACCATTGACACGCAAATGAAGTAGGTACGGTGTGGTATGGCTGCTGTCGTCACACCTTATTCTGTTTGTTGTGTGAAGGGGGTGGTGATATGTAGCACATTGTAGCAATGTTGGCTGGTGTGTGTGTGTGTGTGTTATGTGAAGGGGATGATGATGTGTTGTAGGTGATTGTAGTGTCGGCTGGTTGTGTGTATGTGTGTGTATTTGTATTTGTATTTCTTTTTATCACAACAGATTTCTCTGTGTGAAATTCGGGCTGCTCTCCCCAGGGAGAGCGCGTCGCTACACTACAGCGCCACCCATTTTTTTGTATTTTTTCCAGCATGCAGTTTTATTGGTTTTTCCTATCGCAGTGGATTTTTCTACAGAATTTTGCCTGGAACAACCCTTTTGTTGCTGTGGGTTCTTTTACGTGCGCTAAGTGCATGCTGCACACGGGACCTCAGTTTATCGTCTCATCCGAATGACTAGCATCCAGACCACCACTCAAGGTCTAGTGGAGGGGGAGAAAATATCGGCGGCTGAGCCGTGATTCGAACCAGCGCGCTCAGATTCTCTCGCTTCCTAGGCGGACGCGTTACCTCTAGACCATCACTCCACATGTGTGTGTGTTTTGTGAAGGGGGTGATCTGTAGTGGGTTGTTTTAGTGATGCCTTGTGTGTGTGTGTGTGTGTTCATGCTTTCTGGCTCTTGCCAGCAGTATTAGATGTGTGTGTTGATGGGGCAGGCCACAGAGGCGGTACCATGGTGTTCGGCTGTAATTCCGTCACGAGTAAAAGCATACTGAAGCACGTTGCTTTTGTCATCTGTGAAGCTTGTTCCGTTGTTTGTAATGCCTGTTGGTTTGCCATGTGTAAAGCATGCTGTTCTGTCATGTGTAAAGCTGGTTCTGTTATGTGTAAAGCATGTCCTTCCGTTGTGTCCGAAACATGCAGTTCTGTCATGTGTAAAGCTGGTTCCGTTATGTGTAAACCATGTCCTTCCGTTGTGTCCGAAACATGCAGTTCTGTCAAGTGTAATGCATACGGTTCTGTCTTGTGTAATGCGTACAGTTCTGTCGTGTGCAATGCATACGGTTCTGTCGTGTGTAAGTTGTCGTGTGTAATGCATACGGTTCTGTCATGTGTAATGCGTGCAGTTCTGTTGTGTGTAATAATGTGTATGGTTCTGTTGTGTGTAATGCGTACGGTTCTGCCATGTGTAATGCATACAGCTCTGTCTGTGTGCAATGCATACAATTCTGCCATGTGTAATGCATACAGTTCTGTCATGTGTAACGCATATGGTTCTGTCATATGGTTCTGTCATGTGTAACGCATACAGTTCTGTCATGTGCAATGCATAGAATTCTGCCATGTGTAAAGCATCTGGTTATGTTGTGTATGAAGTGTACGTTTCTGTCATGTGTAAAGTAAGCGTATGGTTCGTTCAGTCGTTCTGTCCTTTGTAACGCACATGGTTCTGACATGGTGTAAAAGCATAATGTGTAATGCAAGTTGGACAGTCACGTGTAAAAACGTACCGTTGCATCCTGTGTCAAGCGATGAGTTTGGTGATTGGTGTTGTGACAGTGTGTCAGTTTCTTGACGTTTTGCTCCTCGGTCACGTGATGAATCACACCAGGTGTTGCTCTGACTGACCCAGAAAGATCTCTTTTGACGTTGATGATGTTGAATACCGCCTGTTGTCATTACTGCTGTTGTTGTTGTTGTTGCTGTTGTTGATTTTCCCTTGACTGTTAAAGAGTTCTCACATCATTGGTGTCAGAATGAAATATTTGTTACGTTTGTGTGTGTGTGTGTGTTAAAGTGGTATCACTCATTTGAGACCAGTTCCACTTCATAATAGCCTCTTTCTACATTTATCCTGATAAAATTCATCTTTCCGTTTAGTAACAAGAGGCCATGTACCTATGGTGAAAGGAAAATCAGTAAAATGAAGACACCACCCACACCCACACACATACAAAAGAAAAAGACAACAACCAAAAAAAACAGCAACACACATACACATGTGATAGTCAACTCACTGTGGTACGCAGACAGAGTGAGGGATGGGTCTTTTGGGACGCATTTCTAATCGTGCATCATGTTTGAATCGAACAGGAGCGAGATGCGTTCAAAGACCGAACCCTAAGCATGACAAGCGTGTCGTTTGAATTCTGTCACCGGTGTTTATTTCCCAGTATTTCCGTTTCCCTCTGACTGGTTTTAAGAACTGAAGGGTAGTCGGCCCTGAAATCACCCCTTTGCGGTCGGCAGGGCCATGAGCAATAGGATTTGAATTGATTTGGTACTTTCCAGGGTTCCCCCCTAGTCCCCCTGCTCCCCCCAGCCCTGCCCCCCATAGGAATGCTGAGGATCTTTCAGTATAAAAATTATAGCATCTCCACCTGAAAATTTTGTGCTGGACATTTCCTCTTTTCTGTTTCTGCTGTCTTTATTTCTGCCTTTTTTTCTTTCTTCGCTGTCATCTGCTTTTTCTGCCTTTCCAGTCCCTTCCCCATTCTGTTTTCTCGAGCAAGCCTTGACACATTTTTTTTCTCTTTTCTGCAGTCTCTGATGTACTATCTGTGTGCTGTTTTGTTCGGGCGATAAGTTAGTGAAATTGTAAACACTGGGGTGGGCACTAGCTGTCCATACTGCAGTGTTGTTACCATAAATGTCCTTTTTTATGTTTTTTTTTTTTGTTCGTTTGCTTTGTAGTATTTTGTTTTTCTTTTCTATGATTCTTTTTTTTCTTTTTCTTTTTTATTCAATCTTGGGATGATGAATTAAGTGGAAGGCTGATGTCCTCAGCATAGCCTAGTCTTATTTACCATAAGGAGCTTAATGTTTAGGATAATGTGTTATGAACTGTGTTTTGTGGGTTTGTCTTGGTGATTTTTTTTTTTTTTTTTTTTTTTTAGACGTGACAATTTTGTGTTGATGCGGTTGAGCCTTTAGATGTTTGTATGGTTTGACAGTCCTGATATGGCCGTGTGCGGTCAGCTGGACTGTTGGCAACAATAAACAATAAACTTTCCGGGGTATGTTTTAACTAGGGGGTACACATGGTCTCGTTGTCAGCTAACTGTGTGTGTGTATAGATTGATAGGACCAACAATGTGAATGGCAGGCACCACGAAAGGCTTGAATGAGACTGAAGAAAGGACTCACTGTTTGTTCTTTGTCAGCTGTAGTAGTGATGTGGTATGGTGTTTCTTGAAAGCTGTATAAACAAAGCCATTGCTGACTTTGTTTTGTCAAGTCTTAAGGGAGAAAAAAAAAACAAACCCACCACCAAAGATTGTGTTGTTTGTGGGATCATGTTTTATTGTACTTTGTGAAATCATTTATAATGGAATACGAATTTTAAACCTTGTTAAAAGTATTTGCCATGATTTATGATTTATTATATCAAACATCTCAGGCTGTTTTTTTTTGTTTTTGTTTGTTTTTTGTTGTTGTTGTTGTTTTTTTACTCCCTCCTTCTTTGCTTTGTAATTGAATAATAATATATGTAACACTTCCTTGTCACAGTAAAATGTTTTTGGTTAAAAATAAAAATGGATATGGCCTACAGTTCAAAGTAAGGGAAAATAAAGAAGAAAAGAAAAAAAAAAATTCTTGTTGTGATTTTCTTCTTTGGCACATCAGATCAGACTGACATTTTCGAAAAAGTGAAATATTCGGTTCTGTTCACACTTAACAATCCTGACAAAATTTTGACTGTTTTCACGCACGCACGCACACACACACACACACACACACACACAAACCATATCATCCAAAGTAAGAGGTTTGTTGAAAGCAGTTTTCAGTGTGGGAAGGCCATTCCACAACACATTCTTCCTAGAGATGCAGTATCAAAAGATGACACAAGACCAGTTTTGTGACGGAAGCTCACACAATTTTGGTAGTATTTTCGTCACACTAAAATTCAGGCTGCTCTCCCCAGGGAGAGCTTCTCCTCCTCTTCTTTGCGTTCGACAGCTGTGCAGTCAGGGTCGAAGTCCGAGGGATGCCACAAACTCGGACGTCCGGTGAAGATCGGCTGCCGTCCCCCAGAGCTTGGTGTTGAGGTCAGCACCCCCAGGCCAGGACTGCTGCCGCATCTTCTCATACAGGGGGCAGTCTTGGAGAATATGGGATGGGGTCTGGTCAGCCTGGCCGCAATCACATAGGGATGTGGCTGCCACTCCAGTCCTCTTCAGGTGTGCTCGGAGGCCGCAGTCTCCTGTGCGAAGGCCAGGGAGAGCGTGTCACTACACTGCGGGCGCCACCCATTTAGGTTTTGTTTTTGTGTTTTTTTTGCCTGCAGTTTTATTTGTTTTCCTATCCAAGTGGACTTTTCTGCAGAATTTTGCCAGGGATATCCCTTTTGTTGCCATGGGTTCTTTTACTTGCGCTAAGTGCATGCAGCACACGGGACCTCGGGTCATCATCTCATATGTATGACTTTCAATGTCAATTATTGCATCCTCAGCTTTGTGAGAATGTTGAATATGATCTTCATGACATTGCCATGTGAAATGTTTAAAAGAATAGCATTAAGGCACCAAGGAAATTTGTTTTCCATTTTTTTGTTTTAAAGTATTACCTACAGTTCCCAAAACAATGATCCAACATCTGAAAAGCGAAACGTGTGCTTGTGGCCTAGTGGCACCACGCCTGACTAGGAAGTGAGTGTCCGTGGGTTCGAGCCTCATATACTAATTACGATTTTTACCCCACCCACCCGACTTTTTGTAACCTGGGGATGATAAATTAAGCGGAATGGCTGGCGTTCTCAGCACAGCCTAGTCTTATTTGCAATAAGGAGCTCAATGGTTGGGATACTGTGTCATGAACTGTTTTGTGGGTTTGTCCTCGTGTTTTGTTTCGCTTTTTTTTTTTCTTTTTTTTTCTTCTTCAAATAGATGTGACGGTTTTGTGTTGACGGGGTTGACCATTGTATGGTTTGACAGTCCTGATATGGGCCCTGTGTGGTCGGCTGGACTATAAACAACAAGAACCCAGAACCCAAGAAAAAAATTGCATTGCAACTAAAGGGTTGTCCTTGCCAAAATTCTGTAGAAAAATCCACTCTGAGAGTTAAAACAAATACACTTGGAGTTAGGAAAAAAAAAAGAAGAAGAAAATAATAAATGGGTGGGATTGTACTGTGGTGATGCTGTCCTTGGTGAGTTCAACCCAGATTTCACTTGGAGAACTCTGCTGTGACCAAAAACATATTTGTATATCATTGTATCACAACAGATTTCTCTGTGTGAAATTCGGGCTGCTCTCCCCAGGGAGAGCGCGTCGCTATACAACAGCGCCACCCGTTTTTTTTTTTTTTTTTTGTATTTTTTCCTGCGTGCAGTTTTATTTGTTTTTCCTATCGAAGTGGATTTTTTCTACAGAATTTTGCCAGGAACAACCCTTTTGTTGCCGTGGGTTCTTTTACGTGCGCTAAGTGCATGCTGCACACGGGACCTCGGTTTATCGTCTCACCCGAGTGACTAGCGTCCAGACCACCCCTCAAGGTCTAGTGGATGGGGAGAAAATATGGGCGGCTGAGCCGTGATTCGAACCAGCGCGCTCAGATTCTCTCGCTTCCTAGGCGGACGCGTTGCCTCCAGGCCATCACTCCACATAATGCAATATTAAACACCACAACACTGATACAATGCAATGCAATACAACGCAATGCTACACAATACAATGATAATGATAATAATAATAATAATAAAACATTTGATACACCCAATAATGATACCAAAGCCCTGGGCGTTCACAATAGAATTTTGTTTTTAATGCATTGGCGCGTGCATACTAAAAAACACACAAATACACCCAACACGCACAAATCCTCTCGTTCCATCTCCATCCCACAAACCCACACCCACTCCACACAAAATGTGGACACACACACGCGCGCGCGCACACTAGTACAACAATCGTTCAAGGCATATGAACATGTGTACGTTTAAAATAGTAATGGTAAAAAACAACAACAAACAAACAATAGAAGCAAAAATAATTAACTTGATTAAAACGTAAGTGAAGACAAGGAGTTATTTACTGGTTTGAATGGCTGGAAATAAGTGAGTTTTCAGAGATGTTTTGAAAGAAGGGCAAGAAACAGCAGGACGGACAGGAAACAGGGGTGAGTTCCATGCGGAGGAAGCCTGGAAAGAGAAAGTACATTTTCCATGTGATCTGGTTCTGTAGGAGGGAATTTTTAACTCTCTCCATACGAACGGCGAAAGAGACGACGTTAACAGCGTTTCAGCCCAATTACCATCATCAAAATATTGCAAGCGGAAGGCTCTTATACTGAAGAGGTGAATGTTGACAAAGAATACCACAATTCTGACGACGGAAGCTAAAGGTTGGGTCATTGAGACACCCACTGGACATCCGATGGGTCTGTGTAGAGGAGAAGAGAGGACTGGCCGTCCTGAGTGAGTTAAGAGACTGTCATCACCAGAACAATACAGTACAATAGAATAGAGTTATGACAGAGACACATCATATCAAAAATGATAAAAACTACAGAAAGAGAACGGTTCTGTAAGATTTTTTCTTTCTTTCGGCTTGGGAAAGTGAAACTGGTTCGAAAAAAAAGTTTTCTTAAACTTACTTCTTCTTCTTCTGCGTTAACTCGTATGCACACGAGTGGGCCCCTACGTGTATGACCGTTTTTTACCCTGCCATGTAGGCAGCCATACTCCGTTTTCGGGGGTGTGCATGCTGGGTATGTTCTTGTTTCCATAACCCACCGAACGCTGACATGGATTACAGGATCTTTAACGTGCGTATTTTGATCTTCTGCTTGCATATACACACGAAGGGGGTTCAGGCACTAGCAGGTCTGTACATATGTTGACCTGGGAGATCGTAAAAATCTCCACCCTTTACCCACCAGGCGCCGTCACCGTGATTCGAACCCGGGACCCTCAGATTGACAGTCCAACGATTTAACCACTCGGCTATTGCGCCCGTCTTCTTAAACTTACTAATTTCACTTTTTCTTCCTTGTAGACACGATACTGCCTTTTTTTTTCACAGTGCTGAAATCATTATTTATTTGTTCAGTTAGTGAGTTATTGACTATGACACCACAGACATGTGAAGGTACTGACAAATCGTGTGGAGATCAGTGTCAATCATGACATACTGATTGTCATCAACTAATCAGAGTGTCTATGCTTCTGTCCGTGTGTGTGTGTGTGTGTGTGTGTGTGTGTGTGTGTTGTGCCACAACAATAGACGTGAACACTTTCAACACTTGTCATCTTCCTGTATTGTTATTATTATGATACTTGAATTTATGATAATAAAAAAAAAAAAAAAATCATCCTTCATTTCTGGTGTTCGAAAACCTGCTGTTTTAAATGTGTGTAGTTTCTCTCTCGTTTTATACTTTTATACTCTCTCTCTCTCTCTCTTTCTCTCTCTCTCTCTCTCTCTGCCTCTGAATGTCTGTCTGTCTCTGTCTCTCCCCCTCTGTCTCTCTCCCTCTCTCTTTCTGTTTCCCTTTCTCTAATAATTGTCCGCATAGTACACTGGTGATGCAGTGTTTGTCAGTGTGGGTATTGGCATACCAGTTAGGATTCCTGTATAAACAGCCCCCTGCCACACACTAATTAATGTACACTGAACTTCATCTCTTCAAAAAAGGTAGTAGTAATAATAATAATAATAATAAAATAATAATAAATAAATAAATAAGACAACAATGATGATAAATAAGCAAATAAATGTAAAACATGAAGACACACATTCACACATATTTATTTATTTATTTATTTATGTAAGCTTATCTATTATTTATTCACCTTTTTTTTTCTTCTTTTTTTTTCTCTCAAGGCCTGACTAAGCGCGTTGGGTTACGCTGCTGGTCAGGCATCTGCTTGGCAGATGTGGTGTAGCTTATATGGATTTGTCCGAACGCAGTGACGCCTCCTTGAGCTACTGAAACTGAAACTGAAACTCATCTCTTCATTGTGAAAGTCATTCGAGATGTGGGCCATAGTTTTGCAATGCGCGTGCCAGACGCGCGCGCGCGCACACGCACGCACACACACACACACACACACACACACACACACACACACACAACCTGAAAAGGAAAGTTATTAAAGCACAATTTTTTCATCCGAATGACTGGACGCACAGTTCAGTTGATTTTCCAGTCAAACTTCTGATAAAGGGTGAGAGCGGGATTCGAACCCAGACCGACGGGCGCAATAGCCGAGTGGTTAAAGCGTTGGACTGTCAATCTGAGGGTCCCGGATTCGAACCACGGTGACGGCGCCTGGTGGGTAAAGGGTGGAGATTTTACGATCTCCCAGGTCAACATATGTGCAGACCTGCTAGTGCCTGAACCCCCTTTTGTGTGTATATGCAAACAGAAGATCAAATACGCACGTTAAAGATCCTGTAATCCATGTCAGAGTTCGGTGGGTTATGGAAACAAGAACATACCCAGCATGCACATCCCCGAAAACGGAGTATGGCTGCCTACATGGCGGGGTAAAAACGGTCATACACGTAAAAGCCTACCCGTGTGCATACGAGTGAACGTGGGAGTTGCAGCCCACGAACGCAGAAGAAGAGGAGGAGAAGAAGAAGAACACAGATCCTCACGGACTATCTGTATTGGTAGATGAGCGTCTTAACCATTCTGCTGCCTTTTTCTGGGCAATATCGGTTATACACACACAACCCAAACAGCAAAGCGAAAACGTTGTTGTTGTGGATCTCGCTTCAGCGTCTTAACCATTCTGCTGCCTTTTTCCGGGCAATATCGGTTATACACACGAGACCCAAACAGCAAAGCGAAAACGTTATTGTTGTGGATCTCGTTCGCATATTCGTGTAATGGGAGACAATACAGAAGAATTTTTTTAAGAATAATATTTATGTCCCTTTGACTGCGACTATTCGGGGTGTGTGTGTGTGTGTGTGTGTGTGTGTGTGTGTGTGTGTGCGTGCGTGTGCGCGCGTGATGTGATCGTTGTGAACCAATCATTTTGGTCAATATCAATTCACATATGACACATTTCGTAACTGTTCTGTTATGCTGGAGTGATGGCCTAGAGGAAACGCGTCTGCTTATTAAGCGAGAGAATCTGACCACGCTGGTCCGAATCATTTTCTCCCTCTGCACTAGACCTTGAGTGGTCGGTCTGGACGCTAGTCATTCGAATGAGACGATAAACCGAGGTCCCGTGTGCAGCATGCACTTAGCGCACGTAAAAAACAAAAACAAAAAAAAATAAAAATAAAAATAAAAAACCACGGCAACAAAAGGGTTGTTCCTGGCAAAATTATGCAGAAAAATCCACTTCAATAGGAAAAACAAATAAAACTGCACGCAGGAAGAAAAAAAAAAAAAAAGGGGGGGGGGGGGGGGGGGGGGGGGGGGGGGGGCGTGGCGCTGTAGTACCTGGGGAGAGCAGCCCGAATTTCACACAGTGAAATCTGTTGTGATAAATAGATATACAAATAAATAAATAAAACAAATAAATGCTGCCTTGATAATAAAGAAACAATCTCCACTGCCTGGGCAAGACACTCTCCACTACAATCAAATTCTGGCCCAGACTGTCGGGGACAGCAGTAACTGTGCTGCCCTTCTCTGCTGTGCTGATGGCCATTGTCGGACACGACTTACTATCATACATAGATACATACATACACACACATAAATAAATACATATACTGTATTGTATTGTGATGGAGTCTCCCGTCGGACCGACGGATGATTGGGCAGGCAGGCTTATCTGTCGGTGTGTGTCCTCATATGGGAGAAGAGGCCGATTCTGGATGCGCAGCACTTCCCACAGGTGTTGCAAGGGAAAACGTCTCCAGAAGTTGAGCCCTGCTTCCTTCGCTCACGCTTCTCCTTAATGGCCAGCGTTCTCTTGTTTTCAAACGTCTTTATGCTACTGGAGCACAGCATCCTCCACCGAAAGCGGTCAAGGGCATCAGTTTCAAAGGAAGCGATGTCTATGTCACAGGCTTTGAGGTTTGTCTTCAAGGTGTCCTTGAAACGCTTGCAGGGTCTTCCAGGTTCGAGATGGCCTTCCTTCAGCTGGCCATACAAGAGCATCTTCGGGATCCTGCTGTCTGTCATTAGGACAACATGTCCCGTCCAGCGTAGCTGGCACTGGATCAGCAGGCTTTCGATGCTGGGCATTATATTGTATTGTATTTAACTGCACTGCACTGAACTGCACCGTACTGTATTGCCCTGCACTGTATTTAACCATGCTGTGTTCTCTTGCACGCTTTTCATCTATCTGTGATTTTTTTTTTTTCTCACCACGCACTTTTTCCCCAGGATGTCATACATCTTGTTGCCAAAGGTTCTTTCACGTACGCTGAGACAAAAGTGTGTGTTGCATAAAAAAATAAATAGATAAAAAAAAAAAAAAGTTCTTCATCATCACAACAACAACAACAACAAAATGAAGAAGAAGAAGGAGAAATTTCTTCTCTCAATGCATGCGCCTCCCAGTTTCTGTCCGCGACAATAACCACTGATTTTGCCTAGGGGGCTGGTTTTATCTTAAAAGTCTATTAATAATCGTTAACAGCAACAACTTTCGCAACAACAACAATAGAGTAAACCAAAACAAACAAACAAACAAAACAGTCGTTTAGGACACTTCCATTTTAGTGATACGCACGTGCAAATATCGTTTTTACTGTTCAACCGCTGTCTATTACAGAAAAGGCTTAATAACTCTCTCCATACGAACGGCGAAAGAGACGACGTTAACAGCGTTTCACCCCAATTATCATCATCAAAATATTGCAAGCGGAAGGCTCTTATATTGAAGAGGTGAATATTGACAAAGAATACCACAATTCTGACGACGGAAGCTAAAGGTTGGGTTATTCAGACACCCACTAGACATCCGAGGGGTCTGTGTAGAGGAGAAGAGAGGACTAGCCGTACTGAGTGAGGTAACGCTCGGCTTTTATTAGAGACTGACCTGATCTTACAGTTGGGTGTGAGAACTGTGTGATGAATGGCTTCTCCTTTGCCAGGGGAATTCTTTTACAGCTTTGTCTTTGTGAAGGGCTGTACGACTCTCAAACAAGGAGGCTATGACTCTCACACTGTAACGCAAGATTGCACTGGCTCTTAGTGCTGCAGCTTTGGGAACGAGTTGGCCTTTGCGGACCATCCCAACGCCGACTGTTCTATATTCGTCTTGGCCCAGAGAGTGCGGGTGCAACTTGTATTGGGCAAGACACTCTCCACTATGATCAAAGTCCAGCCCAGATAGTCCATGCAAAAAATTATCAGTCAGACATGTCAATCCTGCTACTGTCAATTGCGGCGCATCAGTTCCGTCCGGAAATATCTGTCCACTGACGCAACATCGAGACTTGTCGTTTCTCTCATTCTCTCTCGCCTTGACTACTGTAACTCCCTATTGTCTAGTTTGATTGCTTCATCCATTCAGTCCCTTCAGTGCATACAAAACTCTGCTGTCTGACTCGTCCTCAGAAAGAAAAGATGAGCACATCACTCCTCTTTTGCAACATCTCCACTGGCTACCTGTCTCACACAGAATAAAGTACAAGATTAGCACTCTATGTTATAAATGTATTTACAAATCTGCCCCTTTCTATCTCTGTGGCTGCCTTCACCTCTACACTCCATCTCGCTCTCTACGATCGGCTTCGGATCCATTCTGTTTACGCATACCCAGATTCAAACACTCGACTGTTGGCCGCCATTCTCTCTCTGTCTCTGGACCTTGCAATTGGAATGAACTTCCTCTTTCTCTTCGTCAGGTCTCCGCACTCAGCTCTTTCAAGTCTTGTCTTAAAACCCACCTCTTCCCAAAATAGCCTCCCTTCCCTGCCTCTTCCTTGTCTTCAGTTGTTTTTTGTTGTTTTTGTGTGTGTGTGTGTGTGTGTTTTGTTTTGTTTTTTTTGTTTTTTTTTCTCCAGTTTTAG
>NC_134906.1:21501388-21506388 GCF_041734735.1 Babylonia areolata
TTAACTTTTGTACGTTGACTGTGATTATTGTATTGTGTGTGACTGGGATTATTGTTGTGTGTGGGATTTATTTTTAAGTCGACATTCAAGCTGTTATGTTTTCTATATGTATTTGTGTATGTTTACTGCGATTATTGAACGTGCGTGACTTGTGATTGCTGTGTGTGTTGAATCTACTTTTAATAAGTTGGTATTCATGCTTTAATGTCTTCTGTGTGATACAGTGACTGACTGTGGTTTTCATGTGTTGTGTATGTGTTTTACACCACAGGTTAATTTTTCTTTGGAGAGAATAAAGTCTTCTGTATCCTGTATATGACAGGCGCAATAGCAGAGTGGTTAAAACGTTGGTCTTTCAATCTGAGGGTCCCGCGTTCGAATCTCGGTAACGGCGTCTGATAGGTGAAAATTGGTGATTTTTTTTTTTTTTTTCCGATCTCCCAGGTCAACGTGATTATGTGCAGACCTGCGTGTGCCTGAACCTCCTTCGTGTGTATACGCACGCAGAAGATCAAATACACCACGTTTAAAGTCCTGTGTCCATGTCAGCGTTCGGTGGGTTATGGAAACAAGGGGTAAAAACGGTCATACACGTAAAAGCCCACTCGTGTACATACGAGTGAACGTGGGAGTTGCAGCCCAAGAACGAAGAAGAAGAAAAAAATATATCACCTATCCTCGGTCGGATACTAAGCTGTAAGCGCTTTACAAACTCGGGGTCATGTTCACAACAGGCTGCTTGCCTAACTAGACGCCATTGGGCGCTCATCATTCGTTTCCTGCGTCTTTCGATCAGATTTCAGACATGCACACATACACACCCAGACAGACGCGTAACATTTTACGTGTATTACCGGTTTTTTTTTGTGTGTGTGTGTGTGTGTGTGTGTGTGTGTGTGTGTGTGTGTGTGTGTGTGTGTGTGTGTGTGTGTGTGTGTGTGTTTTAATTCATTCTGCCTTGTAGGCAGCCATACTCCGTGTTCAGGGGTGTGCTTGCTGGGTATGTTCTTGTTTCCATAACCCACCGAACGCTGACATGGATTACAGGATCTTTAACGTGCGTATTTGATCTTCTGCTTGCATATACACATGAAGGGGGTTCAGGCACTAGCAGATCTGCACGTATGTTGACCTGGGAGATGGGAAAAATCTCCATCCTTTACCCACCAGGCGCCGTCACCGTGATTCGACTGAACCAGAGACCCTCAGAATGAAAGTCCAACGCTTTAACCACTCGGCTATTGCGCCCGCCAGGCGCTATATAAGTATATAAGTATTTTCCCCATAAACTGATCAGGGGTACTGACTTTATCCACACACACAACCCATCCCCCTCCCCCACCCTACCACCACCCATCACTCCGCTAAGATCTTGAATGTTGGTATGCGCGCTAGTCTTTCGGATAAGTCAGTCGATAAGCTGAGACACTCCCCCCGCACCCCGAATGAATAAATGAATAAATACCTAAATTCGGGTCAAGCACATAAAAGCGCACTTGCAGAAAATGAGTTGACGTGAATGTTGCAACCTATACAGGACCAACACCGATGAAAGTATATATCGTTCGCTAAACTTTTTTTTCCCACAAAAAACAACAACAACAAAAAAACCCCACGAATATTACGAATCAATTCTGTTCTCTCACATTCAAACTCAGCGGCTTTTGCTTACATCTCTTACAGGTTTTCGATCATTTTTTAAATTTTATTTATTTATTTTATTCATTGTCTTTTTTTTGGTTTTTTTCTTCTTTTTTTTATGTTCGCGTCAGAAACATTGCAGGATAGTATTACACACACAAGTACATTTGGAAAAACAACAACAACAACAACAAAAAACACCCACCAAAAACAGCATATATCAGTAAAAACGTTTTTTTTAAAAATTATATTAAAAAAAACAAAAAAACAGACAGAGAGGCCTATCATTATTCATTTATTTATTTATATAACATCTATTTATTCATTTATGTATCTATTTCTTTATTTATCTATTCATATTTCTGTTATCCCTCCGTCTCTGCCTCACTATCTGCCTGTCTATCTGTCTGTCTGCCTGTCTATCTGTCTGTCTGTCTATCTGTCTATTGCTCTGTCTGTCTGTCTATCTGTCTATCTTTCTGTCTGCCTGTCTCTCTGTCTATCGCTCTGTCTGTCTGTCTGTCTGTCTATCTGTCTGTTAATCTGTCTGTCTGTCTATCTGTCTGTCTATATGTCTGTCTGTCTGTCTGTCTCCCCTTTCAGACCTAACCTCAACTGATCAGCTTCTTTCAATGTTGTTGTTAATGCTTGTTCAGTTTATATTATTTTCGACAGTCTTTAACAGTTTTTACTCTGTCTCTGTCTCTCTGTCTCTGTTTCTGTTTGTCTATGTTTCTCTGGCTTTGTCTCTGTCTCTTCCTCTCTTTGGATGTAAAAAGAAAAGCACGCAAATGCCTACTATACTCGGAAATAAAGAATATATACATCTCTCTCTCTCTCTCTCTCTCTCTCTGGGAGAGACCAGGCAACGTGCATTAAGAAAAGGGTTCCTGTTACAAAAGAGGTACGCAAAGAATGGTTTGATCAAGAATGCAGAGTAACTAGACGTAACGTGCGTAGACTTCTTAGAAAATTTAAGCATACATCAGACAAAGATGATAGAGTAACATTTTGCATTGCAAGAAGAGAATATAAAAATATGATTGTAAGGAAAAAGAAAGAATATAATGAATTAATTCTAAAGGAACTGTTAGGTTCAATTAAGTGCCAGAAGCTATTTTGGGAAACAGTGAATAAAGTTGCACGTAAAAAATATCAACCACAAAATAGTATATCTATTGATCAATGGTTTGATCACTTTAACTCACTCAGTACGGCCTGTCCTCTCTTCTCCTCTACACAGACCCCTCGGATGTCCAGTGGGTGTCTGAATGACCCAACCTTTAGCTTCCGTCGTCAGAACTGTGGTATTCTTTGTCAACATTCACCTCTTCAGTATAAGAGCGTTCCGCTTGCAATATTTTGATGATGGTAATTGGGATGAAACGCTGTTAACGTCGTCTCTTTCGCCGTTCGTAGGGAGAGAGTTAAAAATGTCCTTGAAAAGGAAACAGAGGAGTCCAGTGAAGATGATATTTTAGATGAAGGTGTCGTAGATGCAGCAGATGAAGGAATAAACAGACCAATATCAAGAGAAGAAGTATTGTTAGCAGTAAGAAAAATGAAGACTGGGAAATCAGCTGGACCTGACGAATTAATTGGTGAGTTTTTTTCAAAAATGCGGGGGATTCTACAATAACGTTTTTAGTTAGACTATTTAATCATTTATTTGATGATGGCATATATCCACAAAGTTGGTCTGAATCGATTATTCTATCGTTGTTCAAGAAAGGTAAAGTCAATAACACGAACAATTACAGAGGAATATCATTATGTAACATAAGCAGCAAATTGTATAGTTCTGTTATTAATTACAGATTACAGGAATGGGTTAATTTGAATAACATATCAGGTGAACATCAAGCTGGTTTTAAGAAAGATTATTGTACTTTTGATCACATGTTTACTTTATTAGCTGTTGTTCAAAAACAATTTGCCAATAATCAAAAATTGTATGTTGCATTTGTTGATTTTGAAAAAGCTTTTGATTCGATTTCTAGGAAGTTACTATGGCCGGTTTTGTTAAAAAAAAAAAAAAAAAAAAAAAAAAGGAAAAAAGGAATTAGAGGTAAACTGTATAGATGTGTTAAAAGTATCTATAGAGAAGTAAAAGCTAGGATAAGAAGTGGAGTGAAATTATCAGATTTTGTGAATTGTACAAGAGGCGTGAAACAAGGTGATGTGTACAGTCCTGTTCTATTTTCGTTGTTTGTGAATGAGATTGCCCTTGAAATTGTTGGAAATGGACGACATGGAGTGACCTTTGATTTGGTAGAGTTGTTTATGCTGCTTTGTTTGCTGATGATATGATCTTGTTATCAATATCAGTTGTAGGTTTGCAAAGACAGCTGAACAGTTTATATGAAGCCGCAATGGATTTTTAAAAAAAAACAAAACAGGCCATAGTAACTTCCTAGAAATCGAATCAAAATCTTTTTCAAAATCAACAAGTGCAACATACAATTTTTGATTATTGGCAAATTGTGGAAAAAAACAAATATCATTTTGTTTCGTAGGGGTGGTTATCTAGGTAGACGTGAAGAATGGTCATATGGAAATGAAACTGTAAGAGTGGTAAATGTGTACAAATATCTCGGGAACTTTTTTTCAACCAGACTCAGTTTTACTTATGCTTGTCAAGATTTAGTAAACAGGGCAAAGAGAGCTGTTCTTGTTATACTTCATGTTATATACAGATTAGATTGTAGCTCATACACAGTATTTGCTAAGTTGTTTGATTCTCAGATACAGCCTATTTTACAGTACGGTGCATAAATTTGGGCTTTTGAGAATGATGTTGAAATAGAAAGATTACACACGTTTGCCATGAAACGCTTCTTAAATGTTGATTGGCGAACACCCAACGATTTAATTTATGGTGAACTTGGTAGATATCCAATATATATAAACTCATATGTAAAGTGTATAAGATACTGGCTAACTAGAATGAATAATTATAGATTACCATACAAGGCTTACATGATGCTGTATAACTTAGACAATAACGGGAAAAAAGGCTTGGGTTACAGGTATGCGAAAATGTTTGTGCTCTTATGGATTTTCTTATGTCTGGTATAACCAGGGTGTTGAAAATGTTTCATGGTTCATAAAATATTTCAAACAAAGAATTGTTGATTGTAGATGGCAGAGTAGAGACAGATTTGCTGAATATAAGATGTTTAAGTTGACAAATAATGTGGAGCCATACATTGAAATGAAAATGAATAGATATGTGAAATGTGCTTTGACCAAAGTTAGACTTGGTGTATCAGATATTGCCTGCCATCGTTTAAGTTACAGTGAAAGAAGAGCTGAGAAAGTGTTGTGTCGTTTATGCCACTAATCAGAAGAACATGAGA
>NC_134906.1:21508888-21513888 GCF_041734735.1 Babylonia areolata
GGAAAGCGCGGCCGGCTACTGGGGCTGTGCTTGCCTCAGTGCGTCTGTGTGTCTGTCTGTTCGCCGGGGTGTGCCACGGTGGGGATGGGGTGGGGGTTGGGGGGTGTGGGTGGTGTGTGGTTGGGAACTGTGGGGGGGCTGTGGGCGGGGGGGCGGGGGGGGGGCACACTCAGAATTTCAATCTTGAAAAACAATTGTTAAAATTTTTTTTTTAAACCCCCCAAAAAACCGTCTCTTTCATCGTGACCATCTCAATTCTTCTCTCCCACCCCTCGCCTCCCCTCCCCCCCTCCACCTCTCTCTGGGTTCTGTTTTCATGCCCCCTTCTGTGTGTGTGTGTGTGTGTGTGTGTGTGTGTGTGTGTGTGTGTCTCTGTCTCTGTCTCTGTCTCTGTCTCTCTCTCTCTCTCTCTCTCTCTCTGTCACCACTGTTTCAGATACGATAAATGCGTCGATGGTGTTGGTTCTCCCCCCCCCCCCCCCGCCACGCCCCCCCGTCCATCTCCCCCAGCCCCCTTTTATTTATGACATTTTGTCTGTCTCAGATGTATGCATGTATCTCCTTTGCAAACAGACCGGTGGTTTTGCAGTGAAAATAATATTCATGAGTTATGAGTTATGGATTTCTTACTTTTCTCTCTCTCTCTCTCTCTCTCTCTCTCTCAAATGATAATTGGAAATAAGGGGAAATAAGGACAAATATTAAGATAGTTACTCTTATCAAAAGCTGCTATGAATATCTAGGTCTTACACCTCACAACGAAGCTGGCATTGACATAAAAGCGATGCTGTTGAAGTGCTCACCAAAAAAAAAGCTTAAAATTCATCAGAACGACCATATACAACCCACATGCTTTGGATGTCAAGAGGCTTTTGTGTGTATGTGTGTGAATGTCTCAGACACCGTTTACTCCCATTGACGGGCGCAACAGCCGAGTGGTTAAAGCGTTGGACTGTCAATCTGAGGGTCCCGGGTTCGAATCACGGTGACGGCGCCTGGTGGGTGAAGGGTGGAGATTTTTACGATCTCCCAGGTCAACATACTATGTGGAGACCTGCTAGTGCCTGAACCCCCTTCGTGTGTATATGCAAGCAGTAGATCCTGTAATCCATGTCAGCGTTCTGTGGGTTATGGAAACAAGAACATACCCAGCATGCACACCCCCGAAATCGGAGTATGGCTGCCTACATGGCGGGTTAAAAACGGTCATACACGTAAAAGTCCGCTCGTGTACATACGAGTGAACGTGGGAGTTGCAGCCCACGAACGAAGAAGAAGAAGAAGAATTTTGTTGATTACAAGGAGGACACAGTTGGTGCCTTGATATCACGTTCTTCACAGATTGAATGAATACAAAATCTGAATTTTGTGTTAAATGCTTTTTTTGTAACATTTCTGATAGTTCACGGTCCAAATTATTCATCTCAGTTTATGACTTTTTTTTTTTTTTTTTTTTTTTTTGTATTTGTATTTTGTATTTCTTTTTATCACAGCAGATTTCTCTGTGTGAAATTCGGAATGCTCTCCCCAGGGAGAGCGCGTCGCTACACTTCAGCGCCACCCATTTTTTAATTTTTTTTTTTTCCTGCGTGCAGTTTTATTTGTTTTTCCTATCGAAGTGGATTTTTTTTTAAAACTGAATTTTGCCAGAAACAATCCTTTTGTTGCCGTGGGTTCGTTTACGTGCGCTAAGTGCATGCTGCACACGGGACATCGGTTTATCGTCTCATCCGAATGACTAGCTTCCAGACCACCACTCAAGGTCTAGTGGAGGGGGAGAAAATATCGGCGGCTGAGCCGTGATTCGAACCAGCGCGCTCAGATTCTCTCGCTTCCCAGGCGGACGCGTTACCTCTAGGCCATCACTCCACACTATCTAATCACGGTCCAAATTCATCTGTTTGTGACATATATTTAAAACTGAAATATGATTCAAAACGTCCTTTTGATTCTATATTTTCATGTCACATCTTGTCCATACTTACCAACGATTCTTTGTTTAAAAATGGAAAGAAAATCATTGACAACACCTCCGCTTTGTTGTGACCAAACGTCGCCAAACCCACTGACACAACATCTTCTTCTTCTTCTGCGTTCGTGGGCTGCAACTCCCATGTTCACTCGTATGTACACGAGCGGACTTTTACGTGTATGACCGTTTTTAACCCGCCATGTAGGCAGCCATGCTCCGCTTTCGGGAGTGTGCATGCTGGGTATGTTCTTGTTTCCCTAACCCACAGAACTCTGACATGGATTACAGGATCTTTTACGTGCGTATTTGATCTTCTGCTTGCGTATACACACGAAGGGTGTTCAGGCACTAGCAGGTCTGCACATATGTTGACCTGGGAGATCGGAAAAATCTCCACCCTTTACCCACCAGGCGCCGTCACCGAGCATCGAACCCGGGACCCTCAGATTGAAAGTCCAACGCTTTAACCACTCGGCTATTGCGCCCGTCAACAAATTGAGGACGAGTTGCAAGTGTTGCTTGTTTGACTGGAAAGCATACGCGAGGAACTCAGAAAAGAGAAAGGATGTCAAATTAATATTATCGACGTAACCAATGGAAGTGTGTCTCATGTAATGTCATGCAACGATAAGAAGTATCTGTTGACCATTCGTCCATTTTCATACATGGTATTTGAAATAGAATTTAAAAAAAACAAAAAAAAACCCAACACATTAGAACTGAGCGTTGAGCAGCAGGATCAGGTTATGGTATGGCTGAAGGAAAGAGGTTTAAGGTTTACAGAAGATCATAGACAAAAAAAAAAAAAAAAAAAAAAAAGAGTAAGCAAATGATTTCTAAAAACTTCCCAAAATGTTGAAAACGCGCAGTTTTTGAATTAGGTCAAGTGACATAATAAATAATGTATTCAGATTACATTTTCTCCGGCTACCCCCCCCCCCCCCACACACACACACACTTCCTCCTTCCTCCACCCTCCCCCCCGCTCCCCCACCCACCCACCACCCCTCCACGCCCACTCCTACCCACCCCTGGAAATGAACGTGATTGTTTGGTCAATAAAAATGTCTGTGTCTGTCTGTGTTTGTGTCTTTGTCTGTCTCTGTCTGTCTCTCTCTGTCTGTCTGTCTGTCTATCTATCTATCTATCTATCTATCTATAATCATATTTACGTCTGAATGTTGAAATCTTGGCCTCTGTCTGTCTGTCTGTCTGTCTGTCTGTCTCTCTCTCTGTGGCTTGTTTGTTTGTTTAGTACCCGCGTCTCCTGTCAGAAACTTGGGACACCCTCCTCATTAGACTTGGTCTTCGGCCTCGTGTTTTCATTTTTCTTTAAAAAACAGAAGAAGTTATTATCATTATTATCATTATCATTATTATTATTATTATTATTATTATTATTATTATTATTATTATTATTATTATTATTATCAGGATGATGATGATGATTATCATCATCATCATCATCATCATCATTATCATCATCATCACCATCATCATTGTTATCATTATTATCATCATCATCATTATTATCATTGATATTGTTATTAGCATCATCATCGTCATCATCATTATGAAGCATCTACGTCCCAGACAGTTTTGATGGCAATAAAAACGAGGCTGAAATGTAATCCACGATTGTAATTAGCATTGACCATTGTCCCGGTATTCCGTGGGAATCCAGAAGAAGCCTGGATTATTGATTAGCGAGTAAACAAGCAAACAGAAAATAAAATAAGATAGTCTTCTGAATACTTTTTTTTTTTTTAAGAAAAAGGGTGATATATGAAAATGAAATAGAAATAGATAATTAAAACCCCCAAAAAACAACAACAAACAAACAAACAACCTCTGGGATACTCTCTTTATTCTTGACAAATTTCTGGTATGTGTCTCTTTTGTCCGATAACCCGGAAGCGGAAGTCCCAGGATACTCAGTTCACAGAATAGGCTCCCTTGTTACAGAAACCGCTTTTGATAACGTAGTTGTTTACAAATAGCGGACATCCAAGAGTTGATAAAGAGAGTTGTTGTTTATTGTGTATTGTTTTGTTTTGTTTTGTTTTGTTTGGTGGTGGGGGGTGGGTGGGGGTGGAGGGTGTTATTGTTGTTTGTTTGTTTTTTGCTGGATGAGAATGATTGAAACAGAAAAGAAGAAAGAAGAAAAGAAAAATAATAAAGGGCTCTCCTGGCTGGTTTACAAAGTGTATTTTTTACGCTGACGTGCGGGCACTTGAATGGGATTTTTTTTTTTTTTTTTTTTTTTTTGCGTGTGTGTGTTGGTGTAATTGATTAGGCGCGCATGCATATATATATATATACACACTTTATATTTATACATATATATATATATAGAATTGCACACCCCCTCCTGCCCCCACGCGCGCACACACTAGGGTTCGCACGTGTAAATACAATACAATACAGTACAATGCAATACAATGTAATAAATATGATACATTAACCCCCGTATAAAGTGCACACAGGTTGAGTATACACATGTGAAAACTATGGAATAGTTTTAATCACCACTTGCTGAACCCTAATCAGTGCAGGTATAGAATATGTAAGAATCAACGCAATTATAGAAAAAACATTTTCGAGTGTGTAAATTTTTTCCTTTTTTGTTTTGTTTGTTTTGTTTTGTTTTGTTTTGTTTTATGTTGCTGTTGTTGTAAAGTTAAACGTTAGATGGTTGGTAAAAAAATATTTCCGAGTGTGTGTATTAAAAAAAAAAAAAGTGAAACTTTAGATGGTTAATATAACGTGAAACTTTTTTTGTTGTTGTTTGAATTGAATTATTGTGGAAAAGAGGGAGACTAATCAGAGATGGGAAAGGCTTGTGGAGGCGGGGGCTGGGGGCTGGGGGTGGGGGGTGGGGGGGTGGGGCGGCGGAGGAGTTAGACAGACATAAAAGTATACAGGCAGACAGACGCACAGGGATGCAGATACACAGACAGACAGACAGACAATCAGAGACTGGAAACAGAGAGAAAAGAGAGGGAAAAAAAAAATCCAGATTTCGACT
>NC_134906.1:21516388-21523888 GCF_041734735.1 Babylonia areolata
TGTTGTTGTTGTAAACATTGCTGTTGTTGTTGTTGTAGTTGCTGTTGAAGTATTGATTTTCATGTTTCCATGTTATCGTGCATGAGTTGTATTGCTCAGTTCTGTTCTGTTCTGTTCTATTCTGTTCTATGCTCTTCCACTATATTCTGTTCTGTTCTGTTCTATTCTGTTCTATGCTATGCTGTTCTATTATATTCTGTTCTGTTCTATTCTGTTTATGCTGTTCTGTTCTGTTCTATGTTGTTCTACTCTGTTCCATGCTGTTCTGCTCTGTGCTGTTCTATTCCATTCTGTTCTATTCTGTTCTGTTCTATTTTATTCTGTTTTATGTTATCATATTCTGTCCTGTTCTGTTCTGTTCTGTTCTATTCTGTTCTGTTCTATTCTATTCTGTTCTGTTATATTCTGTTCTGTTCTATTCTGTTTTATTCTGTTCTGTTCTATTCTGTTCTGTTCTATTCTGTTCTGTTCTGTTCTATTCTGTTCTGTTCTATTCTGTTCTATTCTGTTCTATTCTGTTCTGTTCTATTCTGTTCTGTTCTGTTCTGTTCTATTCTGTTCTATTCTGTTCTGTTCTGTTCTGTTCTATTCTGTTCTGTTCTATTCTATTCTGTTCTGTTATATTCTGTTCTGTTTTATTCTGTTCTGTTCTATTCTGTTCTATTCTGTTCTGTTTTATTCTGTTCTGTTTTAATCTGTTCTGCTCTGTTCTGTTCTATTCTATTCTGTTCTGTTCATGTCCGTTCAGGAATGTACACAAACACATAATATGCGGACTTTGAGGGAGCACCAGGAAAAAGAGAAGAAGAAAAGGTTAGAGACAGAGAGTGAGAGAGAGACAGATATACAGAGAATGAGAGAAGGGAACGTAAGAGAGAGAGAGAGAGACAGACAGACAGACAGACAGAGAGAAAGAAAAGAAAGAAAGAGAGAAAATGAAAGGGAGCGAGAAAGAGAGACAGACAGACAGACAGACAGAGAGACAGAGACAGAAAGAAAGAGAGCGAGAAAGAGAGAGAGGGAGAGAGAGAAAAAAAAGAATGAAAAAGAGATAAGAGAGAGAGAAAGAGAGAAAGAAAGATAGAGAGAGAGAGAGAAAGAGATAAGAGAGAGAGAGAGAGAGACAGAGAGACAGAGAGACAGAAAGAAAGAAAGAAAGAGAAGGAAAGAAAGAAAGAGCAGAGAGACAAAGAAAGAAAGAAAGAAAGAGAGAGAGAGACAAAGAATGAAAGAAAGAAAGAAAAAAAGAAAGATAGAAAACACTGATCACTTAACACTGAGCTCTTTAATGTTGATAGCATTCAGCCCTTAATAACAAGAGGGAACAAATAACGAGAATAATAATTTGAAAAAAAAGGAGAGAGAGAGAGAGGGGGGGAGGGAGGGAGAGAGAGAGAGAGAGAAAGAGAGACAGAGAGGAGGGAGGGAGGGAGAGAGAGGAGGAGGAGAGAGAGAGAGAGAGGAGGGAGGGAGAGACAGAGAGAGAGAGAGGAGGGAGAGACAGAGACAGAGATAGTGAGAGAAAGAGAGAGAGAGGAGGGAGGGAGAGAGACAGAGAGAAAGAGAGAGAGAGAGAAAGAAACACACACATACACACACACACACACACACACACACACACACACACAGAGAGAGAGAGAGAGAGAGAGAGAGAGAGAGAGAGAGAGAGAGAGAGAGAGAGAGAGAAAGGCAAACAGAAATAAGTGGAAAAAAATTCATGTTTGATCTTCATGTTCTTTCCACTACTTCTTCTTCTCGAAAAACAAAGCAAAACAAAGCAAAACAAAGCAACAGCAGAAAACAATGACAGAAGCAGAGAATTGAGTGCGACAAATTGCACAAGGGAAAGAAAAAATAAATAAATAAAAAAGATGGGCCGGGAGGGGATGGGGAGGGAAGGAGGGGAGGGGGGAGAGAAAGAAAGAAAGAAAGAAAGAAAGAAAGAAAGAAAGATAGATAGATAGATAGATAGATAGACAGATAGATAGAAAGAAACAGGAAACACAAATCTTCTATTCCTTCCCAGCATATATCATAGAAAGAAGCTGAAATGAAATAGAAAGCTTGGAGGGGGTGGGGGCGGGGGGTGGGGTGGGGTGGGGTGCGGAGGCTAGGGGGGTGGGGGGGGGCGTGGGGGGGGGGGGGGGGGGGGGGGCGTGTGGGAAGTGGGGGTTGAATTCGCGTAATTCTCAAAGGGGAGATGGAAGAACATGAATGGACAGCAAAACAGAATAGAATAAAAGTAAACATACCGATTACTTTTTGCCGATAGAATGATGTAAGAAAGGAATAGAGCAAGGAGCGAAATCATCATACAAATCTCACAGAGAAAGCAAAGAAGAAGAAGAAAGAAAAAAGAAAGAAAAAAAAGATAGAAAGTTAAAAACGAAAATGAAAGAATGAAAGAAAAAAACAACGAAATAAAGACTTGAAAGAAGACGAAATAGATAAAAGACAGACAGTAGAAAAAGAAAAGAAAACAAAAAAAGTATATAAAGAAAAAGAAGCTGTATGTGCTTCTCCTTCATACACCTCCCCCACCCCCACACCACCACACACCCACCACCATTACCACCACCACCCTTCCTCTTGACAAGAAATTCCGAACAGGGGAGATTAAACCACAAGCGGAAATCAGACAAAATCTCGCAGAAGGACACAATACAAAACAAAACAAAACAAAACAAAACAACAACAACAACAAAACAACTGAACAAACAATCGAAAAGAGAGATTGAGAAAGAAAAACAAAACAAAAACATAAAAAGAAAAGAAAAAAAAAAAACCCAACAAGATGGAAGAGCAAATATCCAGAGACACCCCCACCTCCACCCGCCTCCCCACCCCCGACACCCCCCCCCCCCCCACACACACACACACACACACACACACACACACACACACACACACACACACACAACACAACACAACACACACACACACCACCGCAGCTCCCCTCACGATGAATTATGCAAGAGCTTGCGCATTCAAGGTTTGAACCAGATTTTCATCGCCGGCGTTAATCTGGTCTTGCAATCCACTCGGCCCTTTCCACACACCGCTGCCCATGGATGTCCTCCCCCTCCCCCCCACCCCCCCCCCCCCCCCCCCCCCCCTCCGTCGGTAATCAGAGGAGCCGTAGATGTCATCCAATCTCTCCTTGTCTCTCGCCACCGGCTCGAATCAAAAGAAGAAAAAAAAAAAGAAGAAAAAAAGAAAGAAAAAAAAAAAAAATGAGAGAAAAGTTTAGGTGGTGATGGCGGTGGTGGTGGTGGTGGTGGAGAGAGACTGGAAGAGGGTGGGGTGGGTGTGGGTGTGGGGGAGGGTGGGGGTGGGAGGGCTCTCTCTCTCTCTCTCCCTCTCCTCTCCCCCCAAGCAAATGGGGCCAGATGAGAGGGCAGAAATGTTAGGAACGAGCACTCTTCCCTTTGCCTCGCTTATCTCCCTTGTCGCTGTGGGAACCATTTTCTGAGGGCAGACAGCTCGTCCAGGGTGCTTTTTTCTCCATCAATCTTTGATTTTGCCGATTGCATTAAAGCTGGGCTCTAAAACACTAGTCTGGCTGTTTGAAAAGAGACGCAACTCTCTTGAGAAGAGCCCCTCCCCAAACCCCCCAACCCCCCGCTAGGGGGTGGGGGGAGAAGTGGTGGTGGGGGGTGTGGGGTGTGGGCAGCGGGGGAGCGGTCGAGGGAGGGATGGGTGGTGGGGTGGGGGGGCCGGAGGGGGGAGGGGGGGGCAAGGGCGCGCAACTGTGGAACAGCCGCTCATCCCACGGTCCATTACGTGATGGAGTTGTCGCCCCTGTGTTTTTTTTGGTTTTGTTTTTTCTCTCTCTTCCCCCTGCCCCCCCGCCCCTCCCCCCCCCGGCCCCCCCGCCCGCCCCCCTCCCCTGCCCCGCTGGGTGGCGCGGGGGGGGGGGGGGGGGGGGGGGGCGCGGGGGGGGAGGCTCGACGTCCAGCCACCCGCGGCGGCCATCTTGGAGGTCCCTGGGCGATGATGTTATTTGGAGGGTAAATATGATAGGTTGGTCAGAGCGAGCGACCTGCGTGTCGAGAGCGATTTTCTGGCTGCGCTGCATATTGCGAAACAAAACTGCATGCTTACACTTGATAGCCCCTGTTGATGTTGGGACCCTGTTCTCCCCCCCAAAAATACCGCCCCCCCCCCCCCCCCCCCCTCCCCCCCTCTCGCTCCCACCCCACCCCTCCACTCCTCTGGTTGTTTCGATCACAAGTTTTCTCAACTATAAAAATTTCACAGAGGAAGGAAGGAAGGAAGGAAGGAAGGAAAGGGGGGGAAAAAGTTTTGTAATTTGCTTTTACCAGTCCATTCTTACTGATCAAATCGGCTATGAGTATTAAAACCTACACCGGCACTATAAAAACCCCTGCGGCCGACCCCTCCCAACCCCCCCCCCCCCCCCCCCCACCACCAAACCCCCAGTCCCTAGATAATTCGTTTCTTCGTCTACTTTGGCAGTTTGAGGTCATTTGCACATCGTAACAAAAGTTTTCGTTCTTTTTTTGTTTCCTTCCCCCCCCCCCCGCCCCCCGTCCCCCCCCCCCACCTCCCATGTTTTAAAATTCGGCAAATAATATTATTGTTCAATAATGTGTGTGGTGGATGAGAGAGAGAGAGAGAGAGAGGGGGGGGGGGGGGGGGGGTGGGGGGGGGGTGACAGGCATGGACGAAGGGTCGAGCTGGGGAGGGGGAGGGGGAGGGGGGGAGTGGGCAGACCAACAGAGAAATAACAAAAAGAAAAAAAGAAAAAAAAAAAAAAAGGATAAATGTAATGTCTGTTGTTACAACGACATGTGTTTATTTTGTCATTTTCCAGTCTGTGTTTTTATAGATTTTTATGGACAGGATTTGAAGTAAGCGGTGTTACTACTACTACTACTACTACCACTACTACTAATAATAACGATGATTATAGTCATAATTATAATTATCTTCTGCGTTCGTGCGCCGCAACTGACTCCCACGTTCACTGGAATGTACACGAGTGGGCTTTTAAGCGTATGACCGTTTTTACCCCCGCCATGTAGGCAGCCATACTCCGCTTTCGGGGGTGTGCATGCTGGAGCCCGGGACCCTCAGATTGAAAGCCCAACGCTTTAGTTAACCACTCGGCTGTTGCACCCGTCAAGTATGATTATGATAATAAAAGTACTTTTCATGATGATGATGATGATGATGATGATGATGATTAAAATTTTGTTCACACATTTATTGCATTGGCGCTGGAGACAGTTCACACAAATGTTTGAAACAAAACAAAAGCAATTCCTTGGTATTTTATCACGGTACACAAAAATTCCTAAAAAGTATAACCGTAATGAATACATGAATAATACAAACTATTTTTAAGTAAAAAAAAAAAAAAAAAAAAAAAAAAAAAATCATGGCATTTCACAGGAGAGATAACTGTTGCACTCTGAATAAAGTCAGTACATAGTTCTATGCTCCGTCTCAAGCGTGTTACAAAAAGTTTAACCATACTGAATACATAAATAAATCAACTGTTTTTCAGTTAAAAAAAAAAAAAAGAAAGAAAGAAAAAAAATTGATAGCATTTCACAGGAGATAACTGTTGCACTCTGAATGAAGTCAGTGCAGAATTATACTCCGTCTCAAGAGTGTTACTAAAAGGATAACCATACTGAATACATAAATAAATCAACTGTCTTTCAGTAAAAAAAAAAGAAAAAAAAGAAAAAAAAAGAAGAAAAGAACCAAAAAAAAAGAAAAAAAAAAAAAAATTCATGGCCTTTCACAGGAAAAAAACTGTTGCACTCTGAATGAAGTTAGTGCAGAGTTATATGCTCCGTCTCAAGAGTGGCCAAAAAAAAAAAAAAAAAAAAAAAAAAATCTTTATGGTCAGTACAGAAGGAAAGCGGAATAATCGAGGAGTGAAGAGGAGGAAGAGGAAATGTGAGAGTGAAGAGGAAGAGGAGGAAGAGGAAATGTGAGAGTGAAGAGGAGGAGGAGGAAATGTGAGAGTGAAGAGGAGGAGGAAGAGGAAATGTGAGAGTGAAGAGGAGGAAGAGGAAATGTGACAGTGAAGAGGAAGAGAAAATGTGACAGTGAAGAGGAAGAGGAAATGTGAGAGTGAAGAGGAAGAGGAGGAAGAGGAAATGTGAGAGTGAAGAGGAGGAGGAGGAAGAGGAAATGTGAGAGTGAAGAGGAGGAAGAGGAAATGTGAGAGTGAAGAGGAAGAGGAGGAAGAGGAAATGTGAGAGTGAAGAGGAAGAGGAGGAAGAGGAAATGTGAGAGTGAAGAGGAAGAGGAGGAAGAGGAAATGTGAGAGTGAAGAGGAAGAGGAGGAAGAGGAAATGTGAGAGTGAAGAGGAGGAAGAGGAAGAGGAAATGTGAGAGTGAAGAGGAGGAGGAGGAAATGTGAGAGTGAAGAGGAGGAAGAGGAAATGTGCGAGTGAAGAGGAGGAAGAGGAAATGTGAGAGTGAAGAGGAGGAAGAGGAAGAGGAAATGTGAGAGTGAAGAGGAGGAAGAGGAAATGTGAGAGTGAAGAGGAGGAAGAGGAAATGTGAGAGTGAAGAGGAAATGTGAGAGGGAAGAGGAGGAAGAGGAAATGTGAGAGTGAAGAGGAGGAAGAAGAAATGTGAGAGTGAAGAGGAAGAGGAAATGTGAGAGTGAAGAGGAAGAGGAGGAAGAGGAAATGTGAGAGTGAAGAGGAAGAAGAGGAAATGTGAGAGTGAAGAGGAGGAAGAGGAAGAGGAAATGTGAGAGTGAAGAGGAGGAAGAGGAAATGTGAAGAGGAAGAAGAGGAAGAGGAAATGTGAGAGTGAAGAGGAAGAAAAGGAAGAGGAAATGTGAGAGTGAAGAGGAGGAAGAGGAAATGTGAGAGTGAAGAGGAAGAGGAAATGTGAGAGTGAAGAGGAGGAAGAGGAAATGTGAGAGTGAAGAGGAAGAGGAGGAAGAGGAAATGTGAGAGTGAAGAGGAGGAAGAGGAAATGTGAGAGTGAAGAGGAGGAAGAGGAAGAGGAAATGTGAGAGTGAAGAGGAGGAAGAGGAAATGTGAGATCCGGAATTGGAGGAGTGGTGGAGGGGTGTGTGTGTGTGTGTGTGTGAGTGGGGTGTGGGCGGGGGATGGGGGACGGGGGGGGGGGGGGGGGCGAGGGAAAACAAGAAGACGATAGAGGGGAGAACGGTGGGTAGGGGGGCTTGGGGGTGGCGTGGGGGTGTGGGGAGGGGGGGGGGCAGGTGTGTGGGGTTGACAAAACTCGGGCGATCTGTAGATTCTGTCTTTTGGTGTCAGTTCAGTGCATGAATGTTCGGGAAACGTGATAATCGTGATCTCTCTCACTTATAGTTTCTCTCACCGTGATGAGTAAACATTTTAAGGTGTTCTGAATCTGATGATCGCGTTCCAGAGACACTTTACTGGGATCATAATTATTCTCTCTGTCTCTGTCTCTTTCTCTCTGTCTGTCTCTGTCTTTCTGTTTCTCTGTCTCTCTGTCTGTTTCTCTCTGTCTCTG
>NC_134906.1:21551388-21556388 GCF_041734735.1 Babylonia areolata
CTCATCACCCTCCACCCCCCTACCCCCCTACCCCCCCCCCCCACCCCCGTCACCCTTTCCTCCTGTCACAAGTGCAACACCCCTTCTTCTCCTTTCCCTCCTGCAATCATCTTCGGAACCTTGTCATCAGTCAGCAGAACTGTTTTAAAATTCCTTTTGGTGACAAAAGTGAAAAGCATCAGGTTGTTGTTGGTTTAACAGAGTTACCTCCCGTGTGTATTTCCGGTCTCTCACTTCCCCCCAATCTACTTCCGTTCTCCCGTCCCATTTGGTAGTCTCCCTTTTACTTGCTGTGTCTTTTTGTGGGTTTTCTTTTTTTTTTTTCTTTTTTTTTTGTTTGTTTTATTCTCTCTCTCTCTCTCTCTCTCTCTCTCTCTCTCTCTCTCTCTCTCTCTCTCTCCTTCTCTCTCTCTCTCTTTCCGTGTGTGTGTGTGTGTGTGTGTGTGTGTGTGTGTGTGTTGTGTGTGTGTGTGCCATGGTGTGTGTGTGTGTGTGTTGTGTGTGCGTGCATGCGTGTGTTGTGTGTGTGTGTGCCATGGTGTGTGTGTGTGTGTGTGTTGTGTGTGCGTGCATGCGTGTGTGTGTGCATGCGTGCATGCGCGCGTCTGTGTGCATGCGTGCATGCGCGCGCGTGTGTGTGTGTGCGTGCGTGTGTGTGTGTGTGTACGTGTGTGTGTGTGTGTGTGTGCGTGCATGCGTATTCCTCTTCAGTGTTTTTGAACGGTATTCATGAAGTGGCTGACTTCAGTTTAGAAAAAAAGAAAGCTACGCTGGTATACAGACACAGATACAGATAGGGAATACTTTATCATCTCAAGAAGAGAAATTCATGCGTAGTATTCGCTGCTCAAACATTGATTGATTGATTGGATTGATTGATTAAGATAAGATAAGATAAGAATAACTTTATTATCTCCAACTGGAGAAATTTGGTCAGGTGCATTATCACAACATAGACAAGTAAACAACATGGGGACCATAACTGTAAAAGCCAACAACAGCCCCAACAAATATTACGAAGATACAAATGTAAAAAATATCACATACATCGTTTCATACATACATCCACACACTGCAGGTAATAACTAGTATTCTTAATGTAAAAACAGAAAGAATTAAGAAACATTATTTGAATATAATTATAAACATAGCCTACTATACTGCACATTGATATATAAGACAGATAAGATAAGAATAAAGATGAATTGCGGAAAACCACAACCAGATAATCAGCACACACCCGCACCGCCCCCCCCCCCCCCCCCCCCCCCCCCCCCCCCGCCCCCCACCCCACACACGCGGATAACTTGATTAAACAAGAGTAATAAACATATGTTCTCAAATAAAAGCATTTCACATATTCGCTCTTATAAACATTGCAATCAATGATTGATTGATGTGGATACTTCTATAGCGCCTATCCTCGGTCAGAGACCAAGCTCTAAGCGCTTTACATACACGGGGACATTTGCACCACAGGCTGCCTACCTGGGTAGAGCCGACTGACGGCTGCCACTGGGCGCTCATCATTCGTTTCCTGTGTCATTCAATCAGATTTCAGACGCACACACATACACACTCAGACAGACATGTGACATTTTACGTGTATGACCGTTTGTTTGTTTTTTATTTACCCCGCCATGTAGGCAGCCATTCTCCGTTTTCTGGGGTGTGCATGCTGGGTATATTCTTGTTTCCATAACCCACCGAACGCTGACATGGATTACAGGATCTTTAACGTGCGTATTTGATCTTCTGCGTGCGCATATACACGAAGGGGGTTCAGGCACTAGCAGGTCTGCACATATGTTGACCTGGGAGATCGGAAAAATCTCCACCCTTTACCCACCAGGTGCACCGAGATTCGAACCCAGGACCCTCAGATTGAAAGTCCAGCGCTTTAACCATTGGGCTATTGCAGCCGTCACACTGCACGGTATGAACACACAAAAAGGAATGGAATTAATGCTCAAATGCCAAGCTGACGTGGGACCCCACAATCATAAACACCCGCTGATCACACTCATTCAATATCAGCATCAATGTTAGCGTAAAAGAAAATATGCTTACCTGCTAAGTTGATGAATATAAGCATCACATAAAATATAATCACAGCCGCACGCATGCATATATCCATGTCATATAAAAAAAACCCACTAAAACATGGACATGTGTACATGATTAAAACCTAGCTATTTAGCAGTGTTTAAAATATAATGCAAAATATAAAGTACACACATACGTACACATGCGTATACACACACACGCACACGCACACACACACACACACACACACACACACACACACACACACACACACACACACGAGCATGCATGCTATTATTATTGCAGATCTCTCTCTCTCTCTCTCTCTCTCTCTCTCTCTCTCTCTCTCTCTCTCACGCACATGCATGCAATTATTCTTGCAGATTTCTCTCTCTCACACACACACACACACACACACACGCACGCACACACACACACACACACGCAAGCACATGCATGCCGTTATTATTGTAGATCTCTCTCTCTCTCTCTCTCTCTCTCTCTCTCTCTCTCTCTCTCTCTCTCTCACACACACACATGCTATTACTATTGCAGATTTCTTTCTCTCTCTCTCTTTCTCTCTTCTCTTTTGTCCATTGTGTAAAGAGTCGATAGAAAATGAAGTACACTTTGTTTTGAAATGCCCCGTTTTTTGTGTTCTTCGTGAAAAATTTATCCCAAAGAAATATTATATATACCCATGTTCATTTCGATTTAATCTGCTAATGACATCTATAGATGACGGACTTATACGTAATTTGGCTCTATATTTATATAAAGCTTTTCACTTAAGAGATGTATCTATGTCATGATTAATTGCTATAGTTCTGGTGACATACACTAATGTTGTTATCGCCCCTCGTTCATATGGGGCTTTGGCCTTAATGAATAAACCATCTGAATCTGAATCTGAATCTCACACACGCACACACACACACACACACACACACACACACACACACACACACACACACACACGGCCACAAAACAAGATCCAATGTCCTTGCTAAAAGCAATCCTCCAGGGAGGGAACTGTTGAGGGGGTAGTGGTGTGTGAGGGGGGGGAGAGAGAGAGAGAGAGAGAGAGAGAGAGAGAGAGAGAGAGAGAGAGAGAGAGAGAGAGAGAGACGGGTGGAGAAGAAGACAGGCGAAAAAAAAAAAAAACGAAACGATGAACTCTCAAGACAACATTGCACAATGGACAGGACAGCAACTTGCATAGACCCGCCAGGCTTTAGAAACGGCGCCCCTATGACTGACTCTCCGCAGAGTTGAAGGCGGAGAAGACAACAACTTATGTTCCAGCGATTTGAACATAGGGAATGAGGCCCCGGCGTCCAAAATTATATTCCAGTCTCACGATCTCTGCCTCTGAAGTGATTTTTACTTCATCTGATTTTATTTTATCTTATTTTACATTTCTTTATTTTCGTTCATTGATTCTATTTCATTTTTATTTCGATGCTGTACGTATTCATTTTTTTTTCTGCAGCATTTAGGAACTCTGAAGACCTGAAAAGTTCGTTGATATCTGCTCCCAACAGCGCCGACTGTCCTGAAGTCTTATTAGCCGAAAGAGTGGGGATGTAACTTGGGCAAGACACTCTCCGCCATAATCAAATTCTGGCCCAGATGGTCGCGACTGCAGTTGCCCCCCTCTGCTGTTCTGATGGTTGTGTCCGACTATGACCACCAGAAGAGCAGAGGAGGCATCTGCTGCTGGTTCATCTGGACACTAGAAATTGATTACAGTGGAGAGTGTCTTGCCCAGGTTACATCCCCAGTCTCTCGGCCATGAGGGTTTCAGGACAGTCGGCACTGTTGGGATGGTTCCCAAAGGGGCCAACTAGAGGCTGCAGCACGAAGACCCGGTGCAGTCTTGCCTCCTAATTTCAGAGTCATAGTCCTTCACACACAAAAAAAACAACCAAACTGACTTCCCATTGCAGTGGATAAACCATTGCTCACATAGCTCTCACTATGCTGTAGGCCCATCTCTTAATAATCTTTTGTCGATCCGTAATAAAAACCAAGCGTTCGGTCTTAGGACACGAGTGACCGTCACACTAATGGGCAGGGACACTTGCTGTCCACTGAGGAACACAAACCAGAACTAACAGGAAGACCATTGCTACCAGCCGCCGTGGCCAAGTGGTTAGCGTCGCGGTCTGATGGCTGGGAGGACGCGGGTTCGAATCCCAGCGGAGGTGGATTTTTCGGCCCGTGGCCGGCTCCTACCCAGAGTTGAGTGTGCTGTGGGCTTAAATGGGGAGACTGGGGCCACACAGACGAGTGTCATCCGCTTCAAGGATGCGTCTTTGGGTGTGCTGCTCTAATTACTTGACCAACACTGCAAGTGTCTGTATCTCTCGGGCCTGCTTAACGCCGGGATATCATTATGACAGGAAGCGTAGAGTACAGCCTTGTCACGCAGTCCCAAACTAAAATGGACCTCCATAGCAACATCGTCATCGTTATCGTTATCCTCCCTCATCATCATCAATATAAACAAAACAGTCTCGAAGTCTGTGGCCTTTCATTCCCTGCTCTCATGGTGACCTCAGTTTCGATACCCCTCCACTTCTGTGCTTGAGGTGAGTCCTGTCAATGTCTTCAGTGTCGGCAGATTCATGGCGGGCTGTTGTTTGAGGGACGTGGTGGCGGTCTCCACTCTGGGAGGGACGCTCACACAGTCTGGCTCCGCGACTAAGCCATTATTGTCGTTAGTAGGCGGCTTAGTAGGTGGTGTCCTAAGTACGTTAAATCAGAACAGGCACCACCGAACACCTCCGAAGTGACTCAGCAGCAGTGCAGGGTCTCCTCTGGTGTGTGTGTGGCCTCCTGGTGACCTAACATCGATGATTCCCTGCGGACTGCCGACGCTGGAACTGTGACGGACGAACCCGGGTGTGGCCGTGTATGGGGGGAATGCAAATGAGCGGCGTGGGAGTAAT
>NC_134906.1:21573888-21576388 GCF_041734735.1 Babylonia areolata
GGGGTGGGAGAGAGAGAGAGAGAGAGAGAGAGAGGGAGTGAGAGACAGGGAGGGAGGGAGAAAGGGAGAGAGAGTGGTGGAGAGGGAGGGGGAGGAGAGAAAAGTGGGGGAGAGAGGAAGGGGGAGGGAGAGAGAAAATGAGTGTGTGTGTGTGTGTGTGTGTGTGTGTGTGTCTGAAGGTGGATTGCAGGGGGACAGGAGCAGTGAAAAGGGAGGGGAAAAGAGAGAGAAGAGGGCCCAGGGCCGCTACAGGGATCAAATAAATCAGTTATCATAAAGCTCTACACCAGAGCAAGTTGTATAGGGAAAAGATTGATACTGAGAGCTGAATTACAATTAACTGACTGCAATACAAATCAGATGGTTTTTGACTCACTTGTGTAAACAAAGTGAGTCTATGTTTTAACCCGGTGTTCGGTTGTCTGTGTGTGTGTGTGTGTGTGTGTGTGTGTGTGTTTGTGTGTGTCCGTGTGTCTGTGTGTCCGTGGTAAACTTTAACATTGACATTTTCTCTGCAAATACTTTGTCAGTTGACACCAAATTAGGCATAAAAATAGGAAAAATTCAGTTCTTTCCAGTCATCTTGTTTAAAACAATATTGCACCTCTGGGATGGGCACAAAAAAGGGGGGAAAAAAGCCTAATTGTATGCAAACTGCATTTACTGTTATATTTATATTTTTTGTATTATCTAAACTTGGCACTTTGACCTCTCATTCTGACCCAACAACAAGAGCAGTCATTATTATCATTTTTTTGTTCAAACAGGCACTTCTTTTGCTAAGCATGGAATTTTTATTTATTTTGCAAACGTTTTGGTGCAGATAGTAAAAAAGGGAAATTACTCTGTAATTAATGCTAGGGGACTTAATTTATCACAAGTGAGTCTTGAAGGCCTTGCCTCTCTTGTTAACTGATAACTGATATCAATTCAACATCATCTTGTAATCACCAGAACAGAACACTGCATGCACACAATAGAGGATTAAGCACACTGTAACTGTGTGATTGGTAGTCCTGAGAGTCAGCACACTGTAGCAGTACAACTGGTATCTGCATGTGAAATGATACAATGAATAATAAACAAGATGACAGAATAAGTGGCTCTGATATTAAGTACTGACAAAGTGGAGAGACCAAATAATAAGTCAGTGCTCAATACAATGATTGGAAGAACTATCATGGCTTGACCATCAAGTGGCTTCAACATTTCAATTTCCTCCACTTAATGAGGGGGATAAGTAAAGCCTGACCTTCATCAGTGTGGGCAGAGGAAGAAAGATTTCTGCGTCAAAAGAATCTACGTCAATGACTGTGACGTTCAAATAGCTAAATAGTAGCACATCCTAGCAACAGGCTCATAACTTACGTCAAACAATGACTTGACTCTACTTGACTTGACATGACTTGACAACGGTTTAGGCCTCTCCCGAGGCCTGTTCGTGTTCCTAAAGAACTATTACTGAATTGGTTGCATGCGTGGCGAGCGCGGCTAGACCAAATCAGTTGTTAAAACAAGCTGGGTTGTATAGACCAGGTAGGCCCCTCCAGTGTTTATCTAGGTGGCTCTTAAAGGCGTTGACTGACGGCGCCAGGACCACGGAGTCTGGGAGACCGTTCCACTGTGTCACTACACTATTAGAGAAATAATTCCCCCTGACATCAAGGCGATGATAAGACCTGTGACTGAGCAACAATTCTTCCAACAAAGTTTACCAACTTTGAACGCTGTCAGTGCACTTAAGACATTTACAGCATTGTGGCGAGACGATGGCGTTTGAGGAAACACGCACACTGACAGTTACAGGGTCAGTGGTCAGTTAGCCAGCTATCGCTACAAGTAAGCTCACCCACAAAGTGAAAAGTGACCAGCGTCTGGATTGAAGTTTAAAACTCACTCAGTACGGCCAGTCCTCTCTTCTCCTCTACACAGACCCCTCGGATGTCCAGTGGGTGTCTGAATGACCCAACCTTTAGCTTCCGTCGTCAGAATTGTGGTATACTTTGTCAACATTCACCTCTTCAGTATAAGAGCGTTCCGCTTGCAATATTTTGATGATGGTAATTGGGATGAAACGCTGTTAACGTCGTCTCTTTCGCCGTTCGTATGGAGAGAGTTAACGACCTATTGGCGCTTTCACCTTTAAGGTCAAGTTTGTTCTTCAAGAGTTCTTTTTGTAGAGGTATTTCTTTGTTTGGTTGGGGTCGTATGTGTTTGGTGGTAGGGGGGTTGTTTGTTTGTGTGGTTGGGGTCGTATGTGTTTGGCGGTAGGGAGGTTGTTTATTTGTGTGGTTGGGGTCGTATGTGTTTGGTGGTTGGGGGTTGTTTGTTTGTGTGGTTGGGGTCGTATGTGTTTGGCGGTAGGGGGGTTGTTTGCTTGTGTGGTTGGGGTCGTATGTGTTTGGCGGTAGGGGGTTGTTTGCTTGTGTGGTTGGGGTCGTATGTGTTTGGCGGTAGGGGGGTTGTTTGCTTGTGTGGTTGGGGTCGTATGTGTTTGGTG
>NC_134906.1:21583888-21586388 GCF_041734735.1 Babylonia areolata
GCAAAGAAAGAAAGAAAGAAAGAAAGGCAAAGAGACAGACAGAAAGACAGGCAGGCAGAGAAACAGAGAGAGAGAGTGTGTGTGTGTGTGTGTGTCTGGGAGATAGAAATGGAGAGAACTGAAGAGAGAGAGAGAGAGACAGAGACAGAGAGAGAGAGACAGAGAGAGAGAGCGGGGCAAAGAGAGAGAGAGGGGGGAGTGTCAGGGAGATAGAAATGGAGAGAACTGAAGAGAGAGAGAGAGAGGAAGAGAGAGGGGGCAAAGGGAGAGAGAGGGGGAGTGGGGGTGGGGCCAAGAAAGTATGGAAAAAGAGAGAGAGTAAAAAAAAAAATCGAAATCCATTTAATTGGCCCCGCAAACACACAGTCATTGTGTTGTATTTTATTGTATTGTATTGAATTGTAGAATCTTAGATTTCTGAAAGTATTTTGAAGTAATTATGACATTTTACAGACACTTATTTCTTTTCGTTTCTTTTTCTTTCTTTTTTTTTTCCCTTTTTTCCATCACGATCACCACCATCGTCGTCGTCGTCGTCGTCGTCGCCGTCATCATCATCATCATCATCCGTAATCACGATGACGACGATGATGATAACAGTTTCAATACAAACGTCACTGCTATTTTCACCTTTCGCACGCACACACACACACACACACACACACACACACACACACACACACACACACACACAAAGAGAGAGAGAAAGAGAGAGAGAGAGAGAGACAGACAGACAGACAGACAGACACAGAGAGAGAGAGAGAGTAGCACATGCATATGACTGCTTTATGTAAATCTGCGTCCCGAGTTTGATCGTCTGAGTGACGTGACATATTCTGTAGAAGGACACAGTCAGCGAACCATTTAATTCTAAGACAGTGTAGTATTTCCAAATACGTCACAATATAGCATAATCATAAAGTATAAAATCTAACAAGAAATGATAAGTACATAAGAAAGTGTAATCATGAATTTGACGGACAGTCGATCGAAAACTTCTTCTTCTTCGTTCATGGGCTGCAACTCCCACGTTCACTCGTATGTACACGAGTGGGATTTTATGTGTATGACCTTTTTTACTCCGCCATGTACGAGTATGCAGCCATACTCCGTTTTCGGAGGTGTGCATGCTGGGTATGTTCTTGTTTCCATAACCCACCGAACGCTTACATGGATTATAGGATGTTTAACGTGCGTATTTGATCATCTGCTTACGTGTACACACGAAGGCGGTTTTAGGCACAAGCACGTCTGCACATAATCATGTTGACCTGGGAGATCGGAAAAATCTCCATCCTTTACCCACCAGGCGCCATTACCGAGATTCGACTGAACCAGAGACCCTCAGACTGAAAGTCCAACGCTTTAACCATTCGGCTGTTGCGCCCGTCGATCGAAAACGTTGTCCTGTCTTCATAGGTACTCATTCATTCAGGAACCTATTCACCCAGTCGAACGACGAAACCTTCACGACACCAGTTTTCAGTTTCAGTTTCTGTTTCACAAGGAGGCGTGACTGCGTTCGGACAAATCCATAAACACTAGACCACACCTGCTAGGCAGATGCCTGACAGATAACGCAGGCCTTGAATGCATGCTGATATATTTGTGTACCTATCAGAGTGGATTTCTTTTTACATAATCTTGCCAGAGGACAACACTCTCGTTGCCATGGGTTCTTTTTCAGTGCGCCAAGTGCGTGCTGCACACGGGACCTCGGTTTATCGTCTCATCCGGAAGACTAGACGCTCAGTTTGATTTTCCAGTCAAACTTGGGAGAAAGGGCGAGAGCGGGATTCGAACCCACACCCTCACGGACTGACTCTCTGTATTGGCAGCTGAGTGTCTTAACCATTCTGCCACCTTCACAACACCAAGACTCCAGCATTGAACAAGCTGACCTTTTAAAGGGTGCCGGACAATAAGCCCTATAAAGTCATCTCGACGACAACACATCTCTGAGCTTATTGCTTCATGAATTTAACTCACTCAGGACGGTCAGTCTTCTCTTCTCCTCTACACAGACCCCTCGGATGTCCAGTGGGTGTCTGAATGACCCAACCTTTAGCTTCCGTCGTCAGAATTATGGTATTCTTTGTCAACATTCACCTCTTCAGTATATTTGTCAACATTCACCTCTTCAGTATAAGAGCCTTCCACTTGCAATATTTTGATGGTGGTAATTGGGGTGAAACGCTGTTAACGTCGTCTCTTTCGCCGTTCGTATGGAGAGAGTTAAACTTAGAATGTCTGTTCTTTGTGTATCTGTTGGGGTTTTCTTGTTTGTTTTTTGTTTGCTTGTTGTTGTTGTTGTTGTTTGTTGTTATTTTATTTTATTTTTATGTTTTATTTTTTTGTTTTGTTGGGGTTTTTTGTTTGTTTGTTGTTGTTTTTTGGGGTTTTTTGGTTTTTTTTTGGTTTTTTTTGTTTTTGTTTTTTGTTTGTTTGTTTTGTTTTGTTTTTTGGGGGTGGTTGGCTGTGCTTTGAACTGAATCGAAAA
>NC_134906.1:21591388-21593888 GCF_041734735.1 Babylonia areolata
CTTGTGTCAGAATATCAGATCAAAGTGCCAAGTTTAGAGAATAAAAAAAATATAAATATAACAGTAAATTCAGTTTGCATATAATTTGGCTTCTTTTTTTAAAAAAATTTTTGTGCCCATCCCAGAGGTGCAGTATTGTTTTAAACAAGATGACTGGAAAGAACTGAATTTTCCCTATTTTTATGCCTAATTTGGTGTCAATTGACAAAGTATTTGCAGAGAAAATGTCAATGTTAAAGTTTACCACACACACACACACACACACACAGACAACCGAACACCGGGTTAAAACATAGATTCACTTTGTTTACACAAGTGAGTCAACAAAACGAAACAAAAACAACTCAAAAAAGACAGATTGCTCCCCCCCAAAAAAAAAAAAAATTCACACAAGAACACCCAACGGGGGGAAAATTTATTAGACATGTGGGTGAGTTGGGGTTTTTTGGAGGGGGGGAGGTGGGCGAGGGAGAGGGTGGACAAGGGAGTGGAGGGGGTGGGAGGAGGGTGGGGGTGTGGGAGGAGGGTGGGGCCGCCGGGAAGTTCGACAGGCCAGGACTGCCGGAGGATTATCATGTCGTGGTGCACAGTCTCATGACCGTCTGTCTCACGGTGACGAGACCTGTGCACGTTGCACATCCACCTGATGGATTCGTCTAGCTAAGTTTGGATCGAGTACGGTCATAAGTCTTTTCTTGTAGTGTTTTTTTTTTTTCTTTCTTTCTTTCTTTCTTCTTCTTCTTCTTTTTTTTTTTTTTTTTTTTTTTGTCGTGACTACCAATCACAAATCGGGGTCACCCCCCCCCCCCCAAAAAAAAAAGAAAGGAAAAAAAAGGAAAAAAAAACAAAAAAACTCAGTCGTGGGATAGTTTGACCGACGACTGAGATGTTATTGTGACGTGTGTGTGTGTGTGTGTGTGTGTGTGTGTGTGTGTGTGTTGTGTGTGTGCTGTGTGTGTGTGTGTGTGTGTGTGTGTGTGTGTGTGTGTGTGTGTGTGTGTGTGTTGTGTGTGTGTGTGTGTGTGTGTGTGTGTGTGTGTGTGTGTGTGTGTGTGTGTGTGTGTTGTGTGTGTGTGTGTGTGTGTGTGTGTGTGTGTGTTGTGTGTGTGTGTGTGTGTGTGTTGTGTGTGTGTGTGTGTGTGTGTGTGTGTGTGTGTGCCATACGCCACGATTGCATGCGCCTTTGTGCAGCGTTCGTGAATGCCTGTTTTACGTGTCGGACTAAAAAACAATACAAATGATAAATAAATAAATAAATAATTAAATAAATAAAAACGTGATAAATGTGTCTTTGTGATAATCATAAATTCATTGCAGTCGTAAGTCTACATCAACTTTATGAATACAGACACATACACTTATGCACACGGACGCGCAAACACACAGATACACAGACACACACACACACACACACACACACACACACACACACACACATACTGACGCCGACAATCTGGACAGCTCAAGTGATCTAACACCATTAACCAGCCAATGACGCAGCAGAAAGCACGATCAACACCGTAGTCAAGCCATATATGTCTTCGTTTTCCCTCCAACTCGATGAAGGTTCTGTTCTTTGAAACAAGATGTCATATGGGCACAATATAAATACACAATATGGGTGCAATCACAGATACTATACACTATATATGTACAATACACCATATAGGTCCATGCAACACACGTATAATGTGCCATATAGGTACAATATACGTACAATATAGGTAAAATACACCATATAGGTACAATATACGTGCAATACACCATACAGGTACAATACACCCTATAGGTACAACACACCATACAAGTACTATACAGGTACAATACACCATGTAGGTATTATACAGATACAATGCACCATATAAGTACAATACGCCATGTAGGTGCTATACAGATGCAATGCACCATATAAGTACAATACGCCATGTAGGTGCTATACAGATACAATACACTATATAAGTACAATACGCCATGTAGGTGCTATACAGATGCAATACACCATATAAGTACAATACGCCATGTAGGTGCTATACAGATACAATACACTATATAAGTACAATACGCCATGTAGGTGCTATACAGATACAATGCACCATATAAGTACAATACGCCATGTAGGTGCTATACAGATACAATGCACCATATAAGTACAATACGCCATGTAGGTGCTATACAGATACAATACACCATACGGGTACAATACACCATATAGGTACAACACACCATACAGGTACTATACAGGTACAATACACCATATAGGTACAATACATGTAGAACTCACCATATAGGTACAACGCACCATACAGGTACTATACAGGTACAATACACCATATAGGTACAATACGGGTACAGTACACCATATAGGTACAATACGGGTACAACACACCATATAGGTACAATACAGGTACAACACACCATATAGGTACAATACAGGTGCAACACACCATATAGGTACAACCCACCATATAGGTACAATACAGGTACAACACACCATATAGGT
>NC_134906.1:21603888-21608888 GCF_041734735.1 Babylonia areolata
GTCTCTGCCTCTCACTGTCTCTCTCTGTGTCTCTGTGTCTCTCTGTCTCTCTCTGTCTCTCTGTCTTTCTCTGTCTCTGTCTCTCTCTCTCTCTCAACTGTCTCTTCTTCTCTCTGTCCTCCCTTCCCTCCCCCCCCCCACCTCCCACTCCCCACCCCTCTGTCTCTCTATCTCCCCCTACTAACTAGCTAACTGTTCCTTCACTCTTTCTGTGACTTCTATTTTGGTCTTTTCTTTCTTTCTTTCTTCTTCTTCTCTCTCTCTCTCTCTCTCTCTCTCTCTCTCTCTGTGTGTCTCTGTCTCTCTGTGTTCTGTGATGTCAAACAAATCGTTCCATCATACCAGAAGGGAGGTAGGGGACATCACTCCATGCAGAAAATAACATCAACAACAACAACAACATTAAGGGGACAAAACTCCTGCCTCATGACAACACGCTGCTATTTACGAACCCTGTGTGGGTTACTCTGTTGCCCTCACCCCACACCCCTACACATCCCACGCCCCTCCCTTCACAAAGAAAGAAGAAAAGTAAAGAAAAGAACATGCCCTCCCCCTCCCTCTCCCCCCCCCCCCTGTCTCTCTCTGTCTCATTGTCTCTCTGTTTCACTTTCTCACTGGCTGTCTATGTCTATGTCTCTGTCTCACTGTCTCACTGTATCTCTGTCTCACTTTCTCCACACACACACACACACACACACACACACACACACACAAAATACCCCACGCCCTTTGAAAAGAAATCTTATTCTTCTCTCTCTTGAACATTATTTTTCACAAGAGAGAGAGAGAGAGAGAGAGAGAGAGAGAGAGAGTGAAATAGGCACACACACACACACACACACACACACACACACACACACACACACACACACACACACACACACACACACAAAGGGGGAGAGAGAGGTATAACAGAGAAAGAGTGAAATAGGCACAGAGAGAGGGAGGGAGAGAGAGAGAGAGAAATAGGCACAGAGAGAGAGGGAGAGAGAGAGAGAGAGAGGGGGGGAGAGAGAGAGAAAGAGTGAAATAGGCACACACACACAGAGGTGAGAGGTAGAGAGAGAGTGAAATAGGCACAGAGAGAGAGGGAGAGAGAGAGTGTGTGTGAAATAGGCACAGAGAGAGAGGGAGAGAGAGAAAGAGTGAAATATGCACACACAGAGAGAGAGAGAGAGAGAGAGAAATAGGCACAGAGAGAGGGGGGAGAGAGAGAGGGGGGCTGTTATTAATATCTCTCACTGAGATTATAAACCATTCTGTATTCTGTAAACAGAAAGGGAAAGAGAGACAGGCAAACAGACGACAGACAGACAGGGAGACAGGCAGACAGAGACAGAGAAAGAGTCAGAAACGGACAGAGACAGAGAGAGGCAGACAGACACAGAGAGAGGCAAACAGAACATGGTGATTATCATACAGATGATAGTGACGATAACGATAGTGATACTTGGATGGTGATGACGAAGATGAGGAGTAGGAGGAGGATGACGACAACGATGACGATGACGACGACTCTAACAAGTGGGAGACTGAGAGACAAGAGGAGAGGGGCTGAGGGGGCAGAGAAGTGCCTTTTGCAATAGATGGCCATTTGGCTGAGGGGGGCAGAGAAGTTCCCTTTACAATAGATGGCCATTTGGCTGAGGGGGGGGCAGAGAAATGCCCTTTGCAATAGATGGCCATTTTGCTGAGGGGGCAGAGAAGTGCCCTTTGCAATAGATGGCCATTTTGCTGTGGAGGCAGAGAAGTGCCCTTTGCAATAGATGGCCATTTTGCTGAGGGGGCAGAGAAGTTCCCTTTACAATAGATGGCCATTTGGCTGAGGGGGCAGAGTAAGTGCCCTTTGCAATAGATGGTCATTTGGTTGAGGGGGCAAAGAAGTGCCCTTTGCAATAGATGGCCATTTGGCTGAGGGGGCAGAGAAGTGCCCTTTGCAATAGATGGCCATTTTGCTGAGGGGGCAGAGAAGTGCCCTTTGCAATAGATGGCCATTTGGCTGAGGGGGCAGAGAAGTGCCCTTTGCAATAGATGGCCATTTGGCTGAGGGGGCAGAGAAGTGCCCTTTGCAATAGATGGCCATTTTGCTGAGGGGGAAGAGAAGTGCCCCTTGCAATAGATGGCCATTTTGCTGAGGGGGAAGAGAAGTGCCCTTTGCAATAGATGGCCATTTTGCTGAGGGGGCAGAATAAGTGCCCTTTGCAATAGATGGCCATTTGGCTGAGGGGGCAGAGAAGTGCCCTTTGCAATAGATGGCCATTTTGCTGAGGGGGAAGAGAAGTGCCCCTTGCAATAGATGGCCATTTTGCTGAGGGGGAAGAGAAGTGCCCTTTGCAATAGATGGCCACTTTGCTGAGGGGACAGAGAACTGTCATTTGCAATAGATGGCCCCTTTGCTCTTCGTAATGAAGAAAGATAGTGCAATAAATGTGGTATATTTGCAGTAAGTGATGGATTTCTTTCTCTTTTTTTTTCTTCTTTCTTTTAAGCACGTTGAATTACGTAACAGATACTTCAGGGGGGATGGCCATTTGGCTGAGGGGGCAGAGTAAGTGCCCTTTGCAATAGATGGCCATTTGGCTGAGGGGGCAGAGAAGTTCCCTTTGCAATAGATGGCCATTTGGCTGAGGGGGAAGAGAAGTGCACTTTGCAATAGATGGCCATTTTGCTGAGGAGGCAGAGAAGTGCCCTTTGCAATAGATGGCCATTTTGCTGAGGGGGCAGAGAAGTGCCCTTTGCAATAGATGGCCATTTCGCTGAGGGGGCAGATAAGTGCTTTTTGCAATAGATGGCCATTTGGCTGAGGGGGAAGAGAAGTGCCCTTTGCAATAGATGGCCATTTGGCTGAGGGGGCAGAGAAGTGCCCTTTGCAATAGATGGCCACTTTGCTGAGGGGACAGAGAACTGTCATTTGCAATAGATGGCCCCTTTGCTCTTCGTAATGAAGAAAGATAGTGCAATAAATGTGGTATATTTGCAGTAAGTGACGGATTTCTTTCTCTCTTTTTTTCTTCTTTCTTTTAAGCACGTTGAATTACGTAACAGATACTTCAGGGGGGAAAAATTGTTCAGAGAGAGAGAGAGAGAAATAGGCACAGAGAGAGAGGGGGAGAGAGAGAGAGTGAAATAGGCACACATAGAGAGGGAGAGAGAGAGAGAGAGTGAAATAGGCACACATAGAGAGGGAGAGAGAGAGAGAGAGTGAAATAGGCACAGAGAGAGGGGGGAGAGAGGGGGGAGAGAGGGGGGGGGGGGCTGTTATTAATATCTCTCACTGAGATTATAAACCATTCTGTATTCTGTAAACAGAAAGGGAAAGAGAGACAGGCAAACAGACGACAGACAGACAGGGAGACAGACAGACATGCAGACAGAGACAGAGAAAGAGTCAGAAACGGACAGAGACAGAGAGAAACAGACACAGAGAGAGAGAGGCAAAAAGGACATGGTGATTATCATACAGATGATAATGACGATAACGATAGTGATACTTGGATGGTGATGACGAAGATGATGATGAGGAGGAGGAGGATGACGACAACGATGACGATGACGACGAGTGGGAGACTGAGAGACAAGAGGAGAGGGGTTGAGGGGGCAGAGAAATGCCCTTTGCAATAGATGGCCATTTTGCTGAGGGGGCAGAGAAGTGCCCTTTGCAATAGATGGCCATTTGGCTGAGGGCTATATATATATATATAGTATTCATTTCTGACATTGTTTTGAAATGTATCCAACTATGCATCATTAATACAATACATCCCCCAGCTTTCTCTCTCTCTCTCTCTCTCTCTCTCTCTCTCTCTCTATATATATATATATATATATATATATATATATATATATATATATATATATATATATATATATATATATATGATGATGGTCCGTTGATTAGTATTATAATTATCATTAGTAGTAGTAGTGGTGGTGGTGGTGGTAGTGGTAGTAGTAGTGGTAGTGGTAGTAGTAGTATTTACCATTGTTATTATTGTTGTGTCTTATCGTTACTGTTTTTGTTGTCACAAGTACAGATTGGAAGACTAGGCAATCCCTAAAATCTTTATCCTTGAGTAATAAAGTTTTTGAGTCTTGAATCTTTGAATCTTGAATCTCTGTCTGTCTGTTTGTCTTTCTCTGTCTCTCTGTCTGTGTATCTGTCGCTCTTGCCTTTGTCTCTCTTTCTCTGTCTTTGTCCCTGTCTTTCTGACTGTATCTCTGATATATAGATATATACATCTCTTTCCGCATTCCTGTTTTTCTATCTGTCTGTCTGTCTGTCTGTATCTCTCTCTCTCTCTCTCTCTCTCTCTCTCTCTCTCTCTCTCCCTCCGTCTCTCTCTCCCCCCTCTCTCTCTCTCTCCCTCCGTCTCTCTCTCTCCCCCTCTTTCTCTCTCTTCCTCTCCCCCTCTCTCTCCCCCTCTCTCTCTCTCCCCCTCTTTCTCTCTCTCTCTCCCTCTCCCCCTCTCTCTCCCCTCTCTCTCTCTCCCCCTCTTTCTCTCTCTCTCTCTCCCTCTCCCCCTCTCTCTCTCCCTCTCTCTCTCCCTCTCTCCCTCTCTCTCCCTTCCTCTCTCTCTCCCTCTCTCTCTACCTTCCTCTCTCTCTCTCTCCCCCCTCTCCCCCCTCTCTCTTCTTCTCTTTCTCTCTCCCTCTCCCTCCCCTCTCTCTTCCTCTCTCTCTCCCTCTCCCCCTCCCTCTCTCCCCCTCTCTCTCTCTCTCTCTGTCTCTCTGTGGGGTCTTCCAGATTTGTAGCCTATGACCTGTCAAAAAGAGCTGGGCGGAGGAAGAGAAGGGGGCTGGGGGTGGAGGTAGGAGGTGGAATAGGGGTGGGGTGAGTTAAAGAGGGAAAGGGTGAGAATGGTGTATGTGTGTGTAGGGGGGGAAGAGAGGGCGTGGAGAGTTGGGTTGTGGGGGTGAGGAGTCAGGCTGAGGGTGAGGGTCATGCTCATTCATCACACACGTATCACGGTCGGATGAATTATGTGATGGGGAAAGGA
>NC_134906.1:21613888-21616388 GCF_041734735.1 Babylonia areolata
ACTGAGCGTCTAGTCTTTCGGATGAGACGATAAACCGAGGTCCCGTGTGCAGCACGCACTTGGCGCACTGAAAAAGAACCCATGGCAACGAGAGTGTTGTCCTCTGGCGAAATTACGTAAAATGAAATCCACTTTCATAGGTACACAAATATGTAAGCATGCACTCAAGGCCTGACTAAGCGCGTTGGGTTATGCTGCTGGTCAGGCATCTGCTCAACAGATGTGGTGTAGCGTGTATGGATTTGTCCGAACGCAGTGACGCCTCCTTGAGAAAGTGAAACTGAAACTGAACCTGAGACAAGTAAACAACACGGGGACCATAACTGTTCAAGTCAACAACAGCTTTTACGAATATTACGAAGATACAAATGTAAAAAAAAAACTATCACATACACCGTTTCATACATACATCCACACACTGCAGGTAATAACTAGTATTCTTAATGTAAAAACAGAAAGAATTAAGAAACATTATTTGAATATCCGCGCACACACACACACACAGTTCTCAAGAATTTAAAAGGTGGATTGAACGTGGAATAAAAGTCTTCAGAGCTCTGGATTTCAACTTAAAAGTTCTGTAGCGTCGATATCTTCAGACGGTAGAGGTGGGAGAGGAGCTGACAGTGTCCCGTTCGCAGTCTGGAGATTGTGACCTGTGCCGCTCTGTCCAGCTCATGGATGCCGTCCTTTTAAATATTGAAACAAAACAACGACGGGCGCAGTAGCCAAGTGGTTAAAGCGTTGGACTGTCAATCTGAGGGTCCCGGGTTCGAATCACGGTGAGGCCGCCTGGTGTGTGAAGGGTGGAGGTTTTTACGATCTCCCAGGTCAACATATGTGCAGACCTGCTAGTGCCTGAACCCCCTTCGTGTGTATATGCAAGCATAAGATCAAATACGCACGTTAAAGATCCTGTAATCCATGTCAGCGTTCGGTGGGTTATGGAAACAAGAACATACCTAGCATGCACACCCCCGAAAACGGAGTATGGCTGCCTACATGGCGGGGTAAAAACGGTCATACACGTAAAAGCCCACTCGTGTGCATACGAGTGAACGTGGGAGTTGCAGCCCACGAACGCAGAAGAAGAAGAAGAAACAAAACAACCTTTTTTTCCTCCAAGGAAAAATGGCAGCAACCATCAGGCCACTACCACCCAACACATAAAACCCCCTGTTTGTTCAGTTATCAGTGAAACAGATCCCAACATAGGCTACAAACTTAAATGTCAAACCTGTCTAACCACGCAGTTTGTGGAGTGATTTTTTTTTTTTTTTTTTTTTTTTGCCGAATCTTCAAAGCTTTTGATAATTATAAACTTTGCCATCACGATTACCACCTCGTGATCTTCTGATCTTAACACGCTGAAGACATCCTAACGTTTTTGGGTTGGGTTTTTTTTTTAAATTCTCTTTTTAAAAAAAATTACACATTTCTTTCTCAAATCATCGTAAGATTTACAATCAAGCATGAAATGATTTACATCGTCAACACAAAGGACATGGAGATTTTGTTGGCGTACCTGGGATAAATCGGTTGTTTTATTTTTTTTTACATTTTTTTTTTTGGGGGGGGGGGGGGAAGGGGGGAGGTGGAGGGGGGTTGTTTTGCTTTGTTTTTTTTTGTTGTTGTTGTTGTTTGTTTTTTGTTTTTTTTTTGGAGGGGGGGGGGGAGTTGGTGGGACTTCTTTTATTCCTTTTTTTTTTTTTTTTTTTTTGCATTAAACCTAAGAGTTCTTAATCTAAATTGTGCAGGCGTTGTACGATTTTGTTCGTAATAACACTTAGGAATTTTTCAGCTTGGAATATACTTTTAAATGAATGGAACCAGATGTACTTATCCTTACTTGACAGAGACACAGAGAGACAGACAGACAGGGAGGAGAGACAGGCAGACAGACAGACAGACAGACAGAGACAGGGCTAGAGAGAGAGAGACAGAGAGAGAGGGGGGAGAGGGCAGGGAGAGACAAAGTGACTGAGAGAGAGAGAAATAGGGAGAGAGAGAGAGAGAAATAGGGAGAGATAGAGAGAGAGGGGTGGGGTGGGGACAGAGAGAAACTGAGTGAGAGAGACAAAGAGAGGAAAAGAGAGAGACAGAAAGAGAGATATAAAAAAGACAGAAACAGAGAGAGATGTAGGTTGGGAGAGAAGTACACACGATACTCTTCATCAAATTTTAGAGCGAATTTTTTTTTTTTTTTTTTGATTAAAAAAATGAGCAACTGGCACAGCCTTCGCTCATCACAATGCACATTAAAGTAAGAAAATGTTACATTTTAAAGTAAAGTTAAACAACAACTAGTGTCTTTTTTTATATAATGAAAGGAAGTAAGGAAAGAAGAAAAATCAAGGAGGGATGGGGGGGGGAGGAGGGAGGAGGAGGAAAAGAAAGAAAGAATGAAAGAAAGAAAAAAAAGAAAAAGAAAACGAAAACGAAACCAAAAACAAACAAGCAGACACCAGCATCTTCGACGCCAACCACAAAATCTTTAATG
>NC_134906.1:21621388-21636388 GCF_041734735.1 Babylonia areolata
GCATTGTTCTGTATCGCATTGCATTGTTTTGCATTGTATTGCCTTGCATTGCATTGTGTTGCATTGCATTGTTCTGTATTGCATTGCATTGTAGTGTAGTGTAGTGTAGTGTATTGCATTGCATTTGTTGTATTGTAGTGTATTGTATTGCATTACATTGCATTATATTGTGTTGCATTGTATTGTATTACATTGTATCGTACTGTATTGCATTGTATTTATTGTATTGTATTGTATTGCATTGTATTATGTTGCATTCTATTGTATTGTATTGCATTGTATTGCATTGCATTGTACTGTATTGTATTGTAGTGTATTCTATTCTATTACATTGTTTGCATTGTATTGTACTGTACTGCATTGCATTGTACTGTACTGTATTGCATTGTATTGTATTGTACTATATTGTATTGTATTGTACTGTATTATATTGTATTAGATTGTACTGCATTGTATTTTACTGTACTGTACTGTAATGTATTGCATTGTACTGCATTGCATTGCATTGCATTTCATTGCATTGTATTGTATATTGCACTGCATTGTGTTGTATTGTATTACATTTTGTCACAATCCTTTTTTTTTTTCTTTTTCTCTTTTTTGTCTTTCTAAATGTCCGTTAAATTGTTCCTGTTGTTGTTGTTGTTGTAAAATGTCAACCTATCATAATGGAATAAATGAAGAAAATGTCAAAAAAAAAAAAAAAAAAAAAAAAGGTTTTGCCAGTCGCAGTGGGAAAGAGACGTCACTGCTTTCGGGGGGGTGGGGTGGGGGGTGGGGGGAGCAATATACTTACCCCACACAACATCTACCAGGTAGATGCTGCCTTACCATCAGCGCAACACAACACACTTCGTCAGGACTCTAGTTCATGCATATATTATCTTCTTCTTCTTCTTCTGCGTTCGTGGGCTGCAACTCCAACGTTGACTCGTATGTACACGAGTGGGCTTTTACGTGTATGACCTGTTTTCACCCCGCCATGTAGTCAGCCATACTCCGCTTTCGGTGGGGGGTGGGGGTGGGTGTATGCTGGGTATGTTCTTGTTTACATAACCCACCGAACTCTGACATGGATTACAGGATCTTTAACGTGCGTATTTGATCTTCTGCTTGCCGTATACACACGAAGGGGGTTCAGGCACTGGCAGGTCTGCACATATTATGTTGACCTGGGAGATCGGGAAAAATCTCCACCCTTTACCCACCAGGCGCTGTCACCGAGATTCGAATCCGGGACCCTCAGATTGAAAGTCCAACGCTTTAACCACTCGGCTATTACATACATTATATTTGTGTAGCTATCAGCGTGGATTTCTTCCGCACAGATTTGCCAGTCAGAGTGAGAGACTGCAGTTTCCGTTTCACTTTGTCAAGGAAGCGCCGCTGTGTTCGTAAAATAAAAAAAGTTTTTTTTAAATAAAAGAGAGAGAGAGAGAGAGAGAGAGAGAGAGAGAGAGAGAGAGAGAGAGAGAACATAATACGTTGCACCACATCTGCCAAGCAGATGCCAGATCAGCAATATAACCAAACGCTTTTAGTCAGGCAGTTAGGCCTTGAGCGCACGCATACATGGCTTTTTGTTTTGTTTTGTTTGTTTGTTTTTTGTTTTTGTTTTTTGTTGTTGGTTTGTTTGTTTTTTTGCTGCCCCATCATCTGCACCATTTCAGTGGCATATACTCCCATGCCGCTCATTTAGATTCCCCCCATATACACGGCCACACCCGGGTTCGTCCGTTACAGTTCCAGCGTCGGCAGTCCGCAGGGGAACCATCGATGTTAGGTCGTCAGGAGGCCAAACACCAGAGGAGACCCTGCACTGCTGCTGAGTCGCTTCGGTGGTGTTCAGTGGTGCCTGTTCTGATTCAACGTACTTAGGACACCACCTACTAAGCCACCTACTGACGACAGTAATGGCTTAGTCGCGGAGCCAGACTGAGTGAGCGTCCCCCCCCCCCCCCAGTGTGGAGACCGCCACCACGTCCCTCAAACAACAGTCCCCCGTGAATCTGCCGACACTGAAGACGCTGACAGGACTCACCCTCGAATTACATGTATTTAGTTGTGTACCTATCAGAGAGGACTTCTTCGACAGAGTTTTGTCAGTTACGTTAATTAAGAGACTTCAGTTTTTTTTGGTTTCAGTTTATCCAGGAGGTGTGACTGCGTTCGTACAAATCCAAAACACAATACTGCTTATACTTCGTCAACAGACTTTTTTTTTTGAAATTGGACAACACTGGAGCGATAGCCTAGAGGTAACGCGTCCGCCTAGGAAGCGAGAGAATCTCTCCCTCTCCCTCCCCCTCTCTCTCTTTCTCTCTCTGTCTCTCTCGGTCTCTCTGTCTCTGTCTCTGTCTCTCTCTCTCTCTCTCTCTCTATCTATCTATCTATCTATGTGTGGAGTGATGGCCTAGAGGTAACGCGTCCGCCTCGGAAGCGAGAGAATCTCTCACTCTCCCTCCCCCTCTCTCTCTTTCTCTCACTGTCTCTCTGTCTCTGTCTCTGTCTCTGTCTCTGTCTCTCTCTCTCTCTCTCTCTCTCTCTCTGTGGAGTGATAGCCTGGAGGTAACGCGTCCGCCTAGGAAGCGAGAGAATCTCTCACTCTCCCTGCCCCTCTCTCTGTCTCTCTCTCTCTGTCTCTCTGTCTCTCTTTCTCTCTCTATCTATCTATCTATCTATCTATCTCTCTATCTGTGGAGTGATAGCCTGGAGGTAACGCGTCCGCCTAGGAAGCGAGAGAATCTCTCACTCTCCCTGCCCCTCTCTCTGTCTCTCTCTCTCTGTCTCTCTGTCTCTCTTTCTCTCTCTCTCTCTCTCTCTCTCTCTCTCTCTCTATCTATCTATCTATCTCTCTCTATCTGTGGAGTGATAGCCTAGAGGTAACGCGTCCGTCTAGGAAGCGAGAGAATCTCTCACTCTCCCTCCCCCCTCTCTCTTTCTCTCTCTGTCTCTCTGTCTCTGTCTCTGTCTCTCTCTCTCTCTCTCTCTCTCTCTCTCTATCTATCTATCTATCTATCTATCTATCTGTGGAGTGATGGCCTAGAGGTAACGCACCCGCCTATGAAGCGAAAGAATCGGAGCGCGCTGGTTCGAATCACGGCTCAGCCGCCGATATTTTCTTCCCCTCCACTACACCTTGAGTGGTGGTCTGGACGCTAGTCATTCGGATGAGACGATAAACTGAGGTCCCGTGTGCTAGCATGCACTTAGCTCGCGTAAAAGAACCTACGGCAACAAAAGGATTGTTCCTGGCAAAATTCTGTAGAAAAATCCACTTCGATAGGAAATAAAACAAATTAAACTGCACGCAAGAAAAAACAACAACAACAAAACAACAACAACAACAAAAAAGAAAAAAAAAAAGAGTGGCGCTATAGTATAGCGACGCGCTCTCCCTGGGGAGAGCAGCCCGAATTTCACACAGAGAAATCTGTTGTGATAAAAAGAAATACAAATACAAATGGTATTATTTACCATGGTTTGTGTGTGTGTGTGTGTGTGTGTGTGTGTGTGTGTGTGTGTGTGTGTGTGTGTGTGTGTGTGTGTGCGCGTGCGTGTGTGTGTTTTGGGTTGTTGTTTTTTTGTTTGTTGTTGTTTTTTGTTTTTTCAGATCACTAAGTCAGTGCATGCTGCACACGGGACTTCGCTTTCTCGTCTCATCCAAATGACTAGACGCTCAGTTTGATATTTTCCAGTCAAACTTTGGAGATTGGGAGAGACCTACCAGGATTGGAACCCAGACACTCGATCACGGTCTCTGTGTTGGCAGGTATGTGTCTTAACCATTCTGCCACCTCCCTCCTTGGAGTCTTCAATATTGGAGAACACATGAGGGGCACACACACACACACACACACACACACACACACACACACACACACACACACAAACAAAAAAATTTCAATGAGTTATGACTGAAAATATTGGAAGCAACTTCTTCTTCTGCGTTTACTCGTATGCACACGAGTGGTCTTTTACGTGTATGACCGTTTTTACCCCGCCATGTAGGCAGCCATACTCCGTTTTCGGGGGTGTGCATGCTGGGTATATTCTTGTTTCCATAACCCACCGAACGCTGACATGGATTACAGGATCTTTAACGTGCGTATTTGATCTTCTGCTTGCATATACACACGAAGGGGGTTCAGGCACTAAGCAGGTCTGCACATATGTTGACCTGGGAGATCGTAAAAATCTCCACCCTTTACCCACCAGGCGCCGTCACCGTGATTCGAACCCGGGACCCTTAGATTGACAGTCCAACGCTTTAACCACTCGGCTATTGCGCCCGTCATTGGAAACAACGATTTGGGATGGGTGGTGGAAGTGGGGGGGGGGGTATGCAGATAGGACTCTAGAATGTTTTTTAACATTCGGAGCACTTGGGGAGGGTGTGTGTGGGGGTATGGGGGTTGGGTGGGGAGGGGGTTGGGGGAGGGTTCAATTCATTCTGATTAATGTATAGGTGAAATAATGAAATACGTTGAACATTGTTTGACACGGTAGTTAAAATCTGGGTGAGCACACATTGCTTCCTGAAGCATACACGATGCTGACAACACGCTTGACAGGAGAGTAAAGAAAAGTGATTGTGTGTGACCTTCAAAACCTCTTTGCTTCGTGAGTTCCCTCCCTTGCAATTTCGGGAAAAGAATAGGTCTTTCGTTTCTGCTTAATAATCTATGAATCTATGAATGAATGAATGAATGAATGAATGAATGAATGACTCAGAGAACGAACGACCGAACGAATTAGTAGATTAATTAATGAATGAAATTAAAGAGATATGAAAGGGATTGTATTCCTGGATGGAAAGAATAATGAAATAAAAGAACGAATGTGTGCAGACAGATGACATGCATGATTTCATTTGGTCTCCTCTGTTGATACAATACAATACAATACAATACAATAAAACAAGGTATGGTAAGGTACAATAAAGGCAAGGCAAGGCAAGGTAAGATAAGGTCAGGAAAGTCAAGGCTAAAAGCCGCGTTGTTCACATAAATGTTTGTTCAAAAGATAAGGTTAATTAAAAGGCGCCTTCTTCACACAAAATATCGTTCAAAAGGGAATCTTTTCCCACCCAGTTTGCTAAGCATGGTGTACCACTGTCGATAATGTAGATCCCGCGACCGACTGTGTGTTTGTTTGTTTGTTTGTTTGTCTGATTTCTGGTGGGGTTTTTTTGTTTTTTTTTTTTTTCTTTTAGTGGTCACACTCCAGAAATCGCTCGCATCAACGAATGGGCTTCGACTCGCGTGAGTTAATTGCATTTTGTGTTTGTATTTCTTTTTATCACAACAGACTTCTCTGTGTGAAATTCGGGCTGCTCTCCCCAGGGAGAGCGCGTCGCTATATTACAGCGCCACCCTTTTTTTTTCTTTTTTTTTTCTTTTTCTTTTTTAAAAATATTTTTTCCTGCGTCCAGTTTTATTTGTTTTTCCTATCGAAGTGGATTTTTCTACAGAATTTTGCCAGGAACAACACATTTTTTGCCGTGGGTTCTTTTACGTGCGCTAAGTGCATGCTGCACACGGGACCTCGGTTTATCGTCTCATCCGAATAACTAGCGTCCAGACCACCACTCAAGGTCTAGTGGAGGGGAAGAAAATATCGGCGGCTGAGCCGTGATTCGAACCAGCGCGCTCAGATTCTCTCGCTTCCTAAGCGGACGCGTTACCTCTAGGCCATCACTCCACTAGAGTGGAGATAGATAGAAAAAGGGAGGGGGGTAGGGGGGGGGGGGGAACCGCAGACCATTTACTGTTTTTCCTCCAAATTCCATATGGACACCCATCAGGAACTACTGTAGAAGCTAGTTTCTCTTTCTATGCAGTGTATGTATAATTATGTTGGAACGTGAAAACCGTTTAACTCTCTCCATACGAACGGCGAAAGAGACGACGTTAACAGCGTTTCACCCCAGTTACCATCATCAAAATATTGCAAGCGGAAGGCTCTTATACTGAAGAGGTGAATGTTGACAAAGAATACCACAATTCTGACGACGGAAGCTAAAGGTTGGGTCATTGAGACACCCACTGGACATCCGAGGGGTCTGTGTAGAGGAGAAGAGAGGACTGGCCGTACTGAGTGAGTTAATTAAACTGACGAGACGATGAATTTTGACGTCAGAACAACTATGCTTGTGCTGCAGGGATCAACGAGTTAATTAACTAACCCAACAAACGCCGCCGATCAATACCAGGGGGGATTCAAACCCACGACCCCCTCAGACTGAAAAAAAAAAAGAAAAGTCTGGCCCAGCGCGCGCTCTAACACGCACTGCACTCGGCTCCCGTCAACTGAGGGAGATTTTAAAAAAAAATTTTAAAAAAATCCCCCCCCCCCCCCGTCCCTCTCCCACGCCCCTACCACCATCACCCCGCTCCCCACCCACCCCCTGCATGGTTTGACCAATAATTCTATTTACTTTCTGTTACGTTCACACTGACTTGGACCTTCTGTGGGCCTTTCCAAAATGCCACACACAGGCGAACCAACAGATTTGAAAGTCAAACTCGACGGGCGCAAGAGCCGAGTGGTTAAAGCTTTGGACTTTCAATCTGTGGGTCCCGGGTTCGAATCACGGTGACGGCGCCTGGTGGGTAAAGGGTGGAGATTTTTACGATCTCCCAGGTCAATATATGTGCAGACCTGCTAGTACCTGAACCCCCTTCGTGTGTAAATGCATGCAGAAGATCAAATGCGCACGTTAAAGTTCCTGTAATCCATGTCAGTGTTCGGTGGGTTATGGAAACAGGAACATACCCAGCATGCACACCCCCGAAAGCGGAGTATGGCTGCCTACATGGCGGGGTAAAAACGGTCATACACGTAAAATTTCACTCGTGTGCATACGAGTGAACGTGGGGGTTGCAGCCCATGAACTCAGAAGAAGAAGAAGAAGAAAGTCAAACTCAAATATTAAAAAAAAAAAAAAATTAAAGTGCATGCAGCAGACGACAAAAAAATATTTTTAAAAAATAACAAAAATAAAAACCGGGACAGCGTTTGTAATCATCGGGAATTTTAATACACGAATCGGAAAAGAAAAAGAACCAAAAAATAAAAAAAGTGGAATCTCCGCCGGCGCCCATAAGAAGAAGAAGTTTAAAAAGAAAAAAGGAGAAAAAAAAAGAATGAAATCCCTCAAAACAGAAACATAGAAGCTGCGAAATAACATAATTTCAGACACACACACACACACACACACACACACACACACACACACACACACACACACACACTGATTGTAAAAAAAAATAATAATCATCATAAAAAGCATGGGTCTATTCAATTCCCGAAAGTGAAAAGAGAGAGAGAGAGAGAGAGAGAGAGAGAGAGAGAGAGAGAGAGAGAGAGAGAGTGTGTGTGTTTTTTTCCAACAGGAACCTCAAAAAAAAAGAAAATTAACCCCTGAACAAGATGTCATCATGTGACAGTTGTGACCGGTAGGGGTTAAAGGTTGAGGGGTGGGGGAGGGGAGGGGGGTGAGGGGAGGGGGGGTGGGGGGTGGGTGGGCGCTGTAACGAAGTGCGCGTGCAAATCGTGCAGTCGTGAATATTCATTACAGCGCCGCTGACTAAATCGGATAAACGCTGCCTTTCTCGTGACCTGCGCGCATGGCCTGAAGAAATGTTTCTGTCACTCACTTGTTTTGAAGGAAGGAGCCGTATAGACTGGCCATTGAAAGAACTTTGCATGTGAAGAGGAGGAGGAGGAGGAGGATAAATAGAAAGAAAAAACTTTTTTTAAATAAACGAAATCAGAAATAATACTGGTGAGAGGAAGTGGTGAGAGAGGGGGGTATTGGGGGGAGGGGGGGCAGGGAGAGAGAAAGCGGGGGGGTGGTAGAGGGAGAGAGAGAGATAGAGGGGGGAGAGGGGGGGAGGGAGAGAGGGAGGGGAAGAGAGAGAGGGGGCAGAGGAAGGGAGAGAGAGGGGGGGTGAGGGAGAGAGAGAGGGGGGGTGGTAGAGGGAGAGAAGGAAGGGGGGGAGAGAGGGGGAGGGAGAGAGAAACGGGGGGAGGGGGGGAGGAAGGGAGAGAGAGAGGGGGGAGAGGGAGGGAGAGAGAGGGAGGAGAAGAGAGAGAGGGGGGAGAGAGAGAGGTGTCAGAGGAAGGGAGAGAGAGGGGAGGAGAGGAAGGGAGAGAGAGGGGAGGAGAGAGAGGAAGGGACAGGGGTGGGAGGGAAAGAGAGGAATGGACAGAGAGAGAGAGGGGGGAGGAAGGGAAAGAGAGAGAGGGAGGAAGAGAGAGGGGGGGGGAGAAGGAGGGAGGGAGAGACAGAGGTGGTGAAGAGAGAGAGGGGGAAAGAGAGAGAGACAGACAGGGGTGGGGAGAGAGGAAGGGAGAGAGAGAGGGGGGAAGAGAGGGAGGGAAAGAGAGAGAGAGATAGTGGGGGGGAGAGAGGGAGGGAGGGAGAGAGGTGAGGGAGAGAGAGGAAGGGAGAGAGAGAGGGGGGAAGAGAGAGAGGAAGGGAGAGAGAGGTGATTGGGGATGAGAGAGAGCGAGACAGAGAGAGACAGAGACAGACATGGGGAGGAAGGAGCTACAGCGACAGAGAAGATCACACACACACACCCACCCCCCAAAAACACTAAAACCAACCCAAAAACACAAAAAAACACACCACCACACCCAAAAACAAAACCACACCCAAAAACCCCCACCCCCCCAAAAAAAAAACCCCCCCCAAACAAAACCCCCCACCCCCCACCACACCAAAACCACCACCCACCCACCCAAAAACACACCCCCAAAACCACCCCCCAACCCCCACCCAAAACCCCCCAACCCCCCCCCACCCCCCAAAACCCACCCCCCACCCCCACACCCAAAAACCCCCCCACCCACCCCAAAACACCCCCCCCCCCACACCCCCCCCAAAACACACCACCCCAAAAACACACCACCACACCACCCACACCACACCCCAAAACCCCCCAACCCCACCCAAAAAACCCCACAACCCCCAACCCCCAAAAACCCCCCCACCCCCCAAAAACACCACCCACCACCCACCACACAAACACACACCCACACAACCCCACCCCCAAAAACCAACAACCCCCCAAAACCCCACAAACCAACCAAAAACACCCCACACCACCACCACCCCTAAACCACCCCACAAAACCCCCCCAAAACCCCCCCAACCCCCCCAACCCCCCACCACCACACCCCCAAAACCACCCCCCACACAAAAACACCACCAAAAAAAACCCAACCCCCACCAAAACCCCACAAACACACCCACCCCACACCAAAAACCACCCCCACAACAAACACACAAAAAACCACACACACACACCACACACAAAACACACACACCAAACACACAACAAAACACACAAACACAAAAAAAACACACACACACACCACACAACACCCCCCACACACCACAAAAACAAAAACAAAACCCCCACACACCCCCCACAACCCACAAAACCCCAACCCACAACCAACCCAACCACAACACCCCCAAAACCCCCACACACACACCACCACAGAGAAAAAAAAAAACACCCCACACCCCCCCCCACACAACCCCCAAAACCCCACCCCCACCCCCCCCACCCCCCACCCCACCCCCAAACCCCCCACACCAAAACCAACCCCCCCAAACCCCCACCCCCCCCCACCCCACACACACACCCACCCCCACCCCCAAAAACCCCCCCCCACACAAAACCCACCAAAACAAAACCCCCCACACCCCCCCCACCCCACACCAAACAAAACAACCACAAACACCCACACCCCCACACAAAAAAACCACACCACACCCCCACCCCCAAAACCCCCACCCCACCACCCCCCACCCCACACACCCCCCACCCACCCCACCACCACACCCCACCACACACCAACCCCACACACCCCCACCACCACACACCCCACCCCAACCACACCCCCCACACCACAAACACCCAACAACCCACACCCCCACCCACACCCCCCAAACCACACACCCCCCCCAAAACCCCCCCAAAACCCCCCCAACCCCCCCCCCACACCCCAAAAAAACCCCCACCAACACCCCCCACACCACACAACCCCCAAAACAAAACACACCACCCCACCCACACCCCACCCACCCACCCACACCCCCCCCCCCCCCACCCCCCCACCCCCCCCCCCCACACACCACCAAACCCCCCCACCAAAACAAAACACAACCCACCCAACCCAAAACACAAAAACACCACAAAACACACACACACCACACACCACCAAAAAACCACAAAAACACCCCCCCACACCACCACACCCACAACCCCCCAACACACAAACCACAACCCCCACAACACAACAACCCCAAAACACACACCACACCCCAAAACCCCCCCCCAACACACACAAAAAAACCCCACACCCACAAACACCCCCCCAACCACACAACACCACCCCACAACAACAAAACAACCCCCAACCACCACCACCACCCCACACAACACAACCCCCACCCCCCACACACAACCACCCACACCACACCCAAACAACCCACACCCACAAAAACAACCAACACAACACACAACACCACAACCCACCCCACCCCAAAAACACACCAAAACACCCCCCCAACAAAACCCACCCCCAACCCCCCACAAAAAAACCCCCACACCCACCACCCACACACACACCCAAAACACACCCACCACACACACCACACACCCCACACACACACAAAACCAACCCCACCACCACACACAAAACCACACACAAAACAAACACAACCCCCCAAAAAAACCCCCCACCCCCACCACACAACACACCACACACAACAAAAAACACCCCACCAAAACACACAAACCACACAAACCCCCACCCCCACACCCCACCCAAACACCCACCCAACCCCCACAAAAACCCCAAAACACACCAAACACACACCCACCAACCCAAAACACACACCCCAACCACACACAAAAACCACCCACACCCCAAACACCACACCCACACACCCCACCCCACACACCACACACACAAAAACCACCACACCAACACACAAAAAAACACCCAAAACCCCAAAACCCCACACACACACCCCCACCACACACACCCCACAAACCACACAACAAAAACCCCAACCCACACACAAAACCCACCACACACAACAACAAAAAAAAAACACACACCCACACACACACACCCCACAACACCCCCACACAAAAACAAACACCACAACACCCACACACCACACCACACACACCACAAAAAAAAAAACCCCACCCCAACACACACCACCCCCCCAACCACACCCCACCCAACCCCCGGAGAGAAAACACCACACACACAACAACACACACACACCCAAAAACAACACACCCACACAACACCAAACACAAAAAACCACACCCCACACACAAAAACCCACACACACCCCACACACACACCCCCGAGAGAAAAAAACACCACCACAAACACACCCCCCCAAACACACAACAAACCCCCCAACACACCACCACCACCCCCCAAACACCCCCACAAACACAACACACCACCCACAAAACCCCCACACAAAAACACCCCACACCCCACCCACACACAAAACCCAACCCCCCCAAACCCCAAAACACCACCCCCACCACCCCCCCCCCCAAAAAAAAAACCACACCCCCACCCCCCCCACAAACCACCCACACCACCACACCCACACACCCCCAACACCCCCACACACAACCACACCCACACAAAAACACAACCCCAACACCCCCAACACACCAACAACCCCCCACCCCCCCAAACCCCCAAAAAACCCACCACCCCACCCCAACACACAAAAAACACCCCACCCCAAACCCACACACCACACACCACAACACAACCCCCCCAAAACCACACCCACACAAAACCCCCCCCACCACCCCCCCCCACACAACACCCCACCACACCACACCCCACACACACCCCACAAACCCCCACCCCCCAACCACACCCCCCCCAACCCACACCACCCCCAACACACACCCCCACACACAAAAAACACACAACCCCAACACACACCACACCCCCAAAACCCAAACACACACCCACCCCAACACCACACCCACACAACACAACCCACACACCACAAAACACCCCCCACCACACACCCCCCCAACACACCCACACCAACAAAACACACACCCCCCAAACACCCCACCAAAAACCCCCAAACCCAAAAAACACACAAACACAACCACACACCACAACAACCCAAACACACAAACACACACCCACACCCCCCACAACACACAAACCCACACCCACACACACACACCCCAAAAACCCCCCCACACAAAACCCCACACCACAACCCCACACAAACACAAAAACAACCCCACAAAACAAAACACACAACACCACCCAACACCACACACCAAACACAACACCCACACCAAACACCCCCCCAAAAAAAAAACACCCACAAACACACACCCCCCCACAAAACACCCAAAAAAAAACACCCCACACACACACAACACAACCCACACCCCCCCACAAAAAAAAACACCACAACACAAAACAAAAACACAAAAAACCACAAACACACCCCCACCCCAACACACAAACACACCACAACACAACAAAAACACACACACCACCACACAACACACAACACACAAAAAACAAAAACCCAACACACCACCCCACACACACACCCCAAAACCCACACCCACACAAACACCCACAAACAAAAACCACACCAAAACAACACACACCACACACACAACACACACACACACAAAAAAACCCCACAACACACCACACACAACACCCCAAACAACAACCCCACACCACCCAACAACAAACACACAAAAACCCAACACACACAACACCCAACCCACACACACACAAAAAAACAAACCCACACACCACACCACACCCAAACCCACAACCACACAAAACAACACCAACAAACCACACACCCAAACCAACACCCCACACACCAACAACCCCCAAAACACAAACACACAACCCCCCCCACCCACACACCCCAAAAAACACACCACACCACACACACCAAAACAAAACCCACACACAAACAAAACCCCACCCCCCACACACACACAAACACCCCACCACCACAAAAACCACCACCCCCACCACACCACACAACACACAACCACCCCAAAAAAAACCACCACACCAACACAACCCCCACACACCACACAAAACCACAAAACACACACCCCACCCCCAACACAAAAAAACACCCACCAAAAAAAACCACCACCCGCCCCACCCACACCCCACACAAAACACCCACAACACACCAAAACCCGTTTGCTGCTAAATTTTTTTTATTATTTTTTTTTTCTTATGAATTTGTAAACCTTTGGGGTTTTTTAAACATCTTTTACGGAAACTTTACTACGGAAAAGAAGGGGTAACTTTTATTAATTGGGGAAAAAAAACCCCCCTCTTTTGTATTCCGATGAACTGTTTCCTTCCCCCCCCTCCCCCCCCTCCCCCCCCCTCCGCGCGGGGGGGCGCCCTTTCCCCCGGGAATCCCCCCTCCCGTCCCCCCCCCCTCCCCGCCCACCCCCTCCCCCTCTGCCCCCCCCCGGTTCTCCCCCCCCTTCCCCGACCCCCCCCTCCCCCCCCCCCCCCCCCGCGTCTGCCCCGGGGGGGCTCCCGGGGGGCCCCCGCCCCGGGGGGCCCCCCCCCCCTCCCCCCCCCCCCCCCCCCCCCCCGGGGGGGGCCCAGGGGGGGGCCCCCAACCCCCCCCCCCCCCCCCCCCCCCCCCCCCCCCCCCCCCCCCCCCTCTCCCCCCCCCCCCCCCTGGGGGCCCCTTCGTTTCCCCAACCCCCCCCCCCCCCCTTCTTCCCACCCCCCTCCCCCTCCCCCCCTCCCCCCCCCCCCCCCCCCCCCCCCCTTTTCCCCCCCCCCCCCCTCCCCCTCCCCCCCCGGGGGGCCCCCACGCCCCCCCCTCTCCCCCCCTTTTCCCCCCCCCCCCTCCCCTCCCCCCCCCCCCCCCTTTCCTCCCTCTTCCCCCCTCTCCCCCTCTTTCCCCCCCTTTGCTTCCCCCCCCCTCTCCCCCTCTCTGCCAACCCCTTTCTCTCCCCCCCTTCTTTCCCCCACTCCCTCTCCCCCCTTCTCCCCCCCTCTCTCTCTCCCCCTATTGTTTCCCCCCTCCCCTCCCCCCCCCCTCTCTCTCCCCTCTTTCTCTCTCCCCCCTTTCTCCCTCTCCTCTCCCTCTCTCTCCCCCCCCTCTTCTCTCTCTCCCCCTATTGTTTCCCCCCCCTTCCCCACCTCTCTGCCAACCCTTCTCTCTTCCCCCCTTCTTCTCCCCCCCCCCCCTCTGTCTCCCTGCCCCCCCCCCCCCCCCCTCTCTCCCTCTGTTTTTTTCTCTCTCTCTTTGAAAATCAGTATACTATTTCACGCCAGCATGCCGAGAGACAGACAGGCAGACAGACAGACGAACAGATAGACAGGCAGACGGACAGACAGAGAAAGACAGACAGACAGACAGAAACAGACAGATAGACAGCGACAGAAAGACAGACAGAGGCAACGACAGACAGACAGACCGAGAGACAGACAGGCAGACAGACAGACAACCAGAGACAGCGACAGCAGACAGACAGAGACAGAGATAGACAGACAGAGACAGCGACAAACGGAGACAGACAAAGACAGCGACAGACAGACAAAGAGATAGAGAAAGACAGACAGACAGAGACAGCGACAGACAGACAGACAGAGACAGCGACAGACAGACAGAGACAGCGACAGACAGACAGAGACAGCGACAGACAGACAGACAGAGACAGCGACAGACAGACAGACAAAGACAGCGACAGACAGACAGAGACAGCGACAGACAGACAGACAGACAGAGACAGCGACAGACAGACGGAGACAGCGACAGACAGACAGACAGAGACAGCGACAGACAGACAGAGACAGCGACAGACAGAAGACAAGACAGCGACAGACAGACAGACAGACAGCACGACAGACAGACAGACACGACAGACAGACAGACAGACAGCCAGACAGACA
>NC_134906.1:21643888-21668888 GCF_041734735.1 Babylonia areolata
GGGGGGGTGGATATGGGGAATGGATGGGCGGGGGATGGATGGATGGGAGGGGTGGGTGGAGGGATGGTGGGGGGGGAAAAGGTGGGGGGTGGAGGGATGGTTGGATGGGTGGGGGGATGGATGGAGGTGGGTGGGGGGATAGAGGGAAAGGGGGGGGTGGGTGGGTGGGGGGAGGGATGGGGGGGTAGGGAGGTTTGGGGGTGGGGGGGTAGGGGGGGGTGGAGGGAAATGGATGGGTGGGGTGGTTTGGAGGGGGGGTGGGGGGGGGATAGATGGATGGGGGGTGGGTAGGTGGGGGGGAGGGTTGGAGGGTTTTGGGTGGTTGGGGGGAGGGGGGTGGGGGGGTTATAGATGGAGGGGGTGGGGGGGATAATGGGAATGGGTGGGGGGGTGGATGGGTTGGGGGGGGGAGGGAGGGGGAAAGGGGGTTGGGGGAAATGTGGGGGGGGTGGGTGGGGGGGGGGGTTTGGTTGGGGGTTGGGGAGGGAAATGGTTGGGGGGAAAGGGAGGGGTGGTGGGGGGGATAGATGGATGGGTGGGGTTTTAGGTGGGGGGGTGGGCGGGGGGGTGGATGGATGGGTGGGTGGGGGGGGGAGGGTTGGAGGGAAGGATGGGGGGGTTGGGGGGAGGGAGGGGATGGAGGGAAAATGGGGGGGGGAGGGAAAAGGGGGGGGTTTGGGGTGGGGGGTTTAATAATTTGGAAAGGAGGGGTGGGGGGAGGGGATGGGTGGGGGGGGGGATGGAGGGATGGTGGGGGGTAAATGGTTTGGGAAAGGGGGATGGGGGGGAAGGGGTTTGGATGGGGGGGGGTGGGGGATAAGGGGAGGGATTGGGGGGGTGGGGGGAGGGGGGGGGGGGAATAAGGTTTGGAGGGAGGGGGGATTGGGGGGGAAAAGGAGGGGGGGTTATAAAATAGGGGATGGGGGAATGGTTTAGGGGGGGGTGGGGGGGGATAGGGAGGGATGGATGGGGGGGGGAAGAATTTTTTGGGGTTTAAATAAAATTTGGGGGGGTTTTGGGGGGGAAAAGGGTTGGATGGATGGGGGGTATTAGGGTTTGAGGGGGGGATGGGTGGGGGGGTTAAAAGGGGATGGGGAGTTTGTGGGGGGGGGGGATGGGGGTTGGGGTTGGGGGAGGGGATGGTTTGGGGGGTGGTTTAAGTGGGGATGGAGGGGATGGGGATGAGGGGTAGGGATGGATGGGTGGGGGAGGACCCCCCCTGTCCCCTTTCTCTTGTCTGTGTTCCGCTCTTTTTCTTTCCCCTCGGGTCTTCTTTCTCTGCCCCTTTTTCCTTCTTTTCTTTCTGCTCTCTGCTCTTTTCCCTTGCCCGGGCCCCCCCCTCTCCCCCCCTTCCTCGTCCCCTTCTCTCTCTGCCCTTCTTTTCTCTTTAATATCTTTTTTTTCTGTGTTTTTGTGTGTGTTGGGGGGGAAAGGGGGAAAAGAAAAAGAGGAAAAGGAGGGGGAGGAAAAAAGGGAGGAGGGGGAAGAGAGGGAAAAAGGGGGAAGGAGGGGGGAAGGGGAGGAAAAAAAGGGGGAAAGGAAAAGAGGAAAAGAAGGGAAGGAGGAAAAAGGGAAAGGGAGGAAGAAGAGAAGGAGGAAAGAAGGAGAAGGAGGAGAAGGGGGGGAGGAAAAAAGGAGGAGAAGGGGGGGGGAAAAAGGGAAAAAAGGGAAAGGGAGGAGGGGGGAAAAGGGAAACCAGCGGGGGGTTTTTACGAAACATGGTGGGGCGGGGGGGGGGGGGGATTTTTGGCAGTCACGCTAGGGGCCCTTTTCCCTTTTTTCTTTTTCTTTATCGGGCGCCCCACTCCATTTCACTTCCCCAACACTCCACCGGGGCTTGGGGGGCAAAATGGCTAGGGTATCCTCGGGGTTGGGGGTGGTGGCCGGCCGGCCAGCCACACGCGATCTCACTCCCCCTCCTCTGGACACGGGCCCCTAAAAAATATCCCCCCTTACGGGGGCCCCTTTCCCCTTTCTGGTCGCCACCATGGGGTCCCCTGTTTTCCCCACTCTTTTTTTGTAACTATTCTTAGTTTCCCTTCGACAATCCTGACCGGGCCCGTATTTCTGTTGTGTTTTGTGGGGTGGTTTTAGTAGGTGTGTGTTGTGGGTATGAGTGGTGTGGTGTGGCTGGTTGTGTGTGTTGGGTGTGTGTATAGTTTGGTGTGTGGGGTTCCCCTGTGGTTGTTTGTGGTGAAAGGGGTGTGTTTTTTGGTGTGTTTGTGTAAAGGGAAAGGTGGTGTTTTTGGGGTTTTTGGGGTGTGTTTTTTGTGTGGTGTGTGTTGTTTTTATTTTTTTCCCCCTTTCCTTTTTTTTTCTTCTTCTCTCCCTCGACACCCTTGACCTATGTACTTTTTTTTTTTTTTTTTTTGTTGTTGTTCCCTTGATTTTTTTTGGTTTTGGTTGCTTCTTGCTTGCTTCCTTTTTTTTTCTTCTCTTCTGTCGCCCTTTTTTCTTTTTTTGCAGTTTTTGTCAGTTTTTTATTATCAAATGATCTATTTTTTTTTTTAATTTTTTCTTTTCTTTGCCAGGTGGGGGGTTTGGGGCCCCTAAAATTTTTTAAAATCCCGGGGAGGTCCAAAAATAAATTTTTTTGGGGGGCCCTAAGGTTCTCTTCTTTGTCTGTCTTTTTGGGTCGGGTCTGGGGGGTTCTCTCTGTGTCTCAACTCCTCGTCTCCTTTCCTTGGGTTTGTTGGTTTTTCAAAAAGGGGGGGGAAAAAGGGAGGGGCGGGCTTTGGTTCCCAAAAGGGGGGTTTAAAATTGGATAACCCAAATTTTCCTTTCCTCATAAATTTTTGGGCCCCTACCCCTTGGGGTTCCTCCATTTCTCCTAAGGTTTCCCCCCCTTCCCTCCCCCACTTGTCCCTCGTTACCTCCCTTCTAAAAAAAACCCTCCACCCAAAACCCCCTTCCCAAACGCCCCCCCCTAACAAATTTTAAATCTTAAACCAAAACCCCTTTCCCGGAGTCAACAACCCTCCCCATCTCCCCCTCTTTTTCCCTCCTTCAAATCCCTCTCTCCCCTTTATATATTTTCCCTCTTTCTCGTTCTCTAACTCCCCTCTCTCCCCTCCCCCCTTTCAAACTCTTTCCTCCTCTCTCTATTCCCCTCTTTTTTCCTCGTCTTTTAACCCCCTTTTCCCTCCCTTTCTCTCTCTATCCTCTCTCCATCAATCCTCTTTTTCCCTCTGTCTCTAACCCTCTCTCTCTCCCCTTTTCCCTTTCTATCTCTATCCTCTCTCCTCTCATCTCCCCCCTTTTTCCTCTGTCTCTAACTCTCTTCCCCTCCCCTTTCTATCTCATCCTCTCTCTCTCTCTCTCTATCTCTCCTCTCTTTCTCGGGCTCTAACTCCCTCTCTCTCTCTCCCCCTTTTTCCTTTCTCTACCTCTCTCTCTTTTCTATCTCTCCTCTCTTTTCTCTTTTAACTCTCTCTCTCTCCCCCCCTTTCTTCCTATCCTCTCTCCCCTTTTCCCCTTCTCTCCTCCTCTCCCCTTTTTCTTTCTCTTTTTAACCTTTTCTCCTCCCTTTCTATCTCTATCCTCTCTCTTTTCTTTTATCTCTCCTCTTTTTTCTCTGCCCTTTTAACTCTCTCTCCTTCTCTCTCCCTTTCTACCTTATCCTTCTCTCTCTTATCTCTCCCCCTCTTTTCTGTCTCTAACTCCTTCTCCTCTCTCCCTTTCTAATTTTCTACCCCTTTCTCTTAATATTTAAACTCCTCCCCTTTCTCTGTCTCTAACTTTTCCTCTCCCCTCCTCTCTCTCTCTCCCCCTTTTTTTCTATTTTCTATCCTCTCTCTCTCTTTCTCTCCTCTTTTTCCCCTGTTCCCTTTCCCTTCCTCCTCCCCCTTTCCTTTCCTATCCTCTCTCTCTCTCTCTCTCTCTTTCTTCCTCCTTTCCCCGTCAACTCTCTCTCTCTCTCTCCCCTTTCTACTCTATCCTCTTCTCCTTCCTCTTTTTCCCCTCTCGTCTTTCTCTGTCTCAAAAACTCTTTTCTCTCTCTCTCTCCCCTTTCTACTTTATCCTCCTTTAAACCTCTTTGGGTGCCCCTGGTAAACTCTTTTAAAAAATTTTTTGGGTTTTGTTGTTTTTTTTTCCCCCTTGTATTTGGTTTTAACTTTGGCGTTTGCCTTGAGATGGCCCTTATGGTGGGCGGGGCTTTTAAGCACCTTAATTTCTTTTATTTAGTCCCCCTTTCCCCTCTCCCCTCTCTTTTTTTCTCTCTTTTCCCTTTTCTCACTTATTCCTCGCTTCTTCTCCCCTCCCTCTCTCTCCTTTTCTCTCTCTCCCCTGTCCCCTCTCTCTCGAACTTTTTTTTTTTTTTTTAAAAGAAGGAATCAAGTCTAACAAACCGTGAATACCCCGCCCAACATCGCTGCAAAACCACACACCCACACACACCATACACCCCCAAAACAAAACACAAATAAACGGGCTGGGGGAAAAAAAAAAAAAAAAAAGAAAAACCCCCAAAACCTTTCTTCAACCCGCGCAAAGGACCAAAGTCCAAAACACCCAGTCGTTCCAAAAATTATACTATATGGGATGTGAGAAGGGGGTTGGGTGGGGCCGGGGGTGTTTTTGTGTGGGGGGGGGGGGGGGGGGGGGGGGGGGCGGGGGGGGGGGGGTAAAGGGGGGAGGGGTGGGGGGGGGGGGGGGGCATCCAGTACAAAAAGCACCCCAAAAGTCCCTTTTGTGGGGGGCCTGGGTTTTTTAATCACAGCCAATCACATAACGGCTTACATATTCATAAACCAATCACAAATGACCTCTCGCGACAGCCGAAGGGGGGGGGGGGGGCGGGGGGGAGGGTACAGGGGATGGGGGGGAATTTTGGGGTAGAGGTGGTTTTTGCATCAGGGATGGCGGGGGGAATTTTCCCTGGGAAAAACGTTTGGGAAAAAAATTCATTGGGCGGGGGGGGGTTTTTTTGGGAAAATCTATTTCCGGGTGGAAAAGAGAGGGGAAAAAAGGGGAGGGGGGGGGAGGGGGGGGGCCCCCCCCACCCCACCCCCCCCCCCCCCTTGGGACTGGTCGGGAAGGAAGGGGGGGGCCAGGGCGGATTTGGGCCCCCCCCCTTGGAGGACCTTGTCTGGGTGCCCTGGTCATCTTGTTTGGCGTGCGGGTTTTAATTTATTTATAGTGCGGCCCGAGATTTTCAAATTTCGGGTCTCTTTCTCTCTCCTTCTTTTCTTTCTTTTTTTTTTTTCTTTTCTTCTTTGTGGGGGGTTTTGTGTGGGGGTTGTGTGGGGGGGGAATTGTTTGTTTTGTGTGTGTGTGTGTTTTTGGGGAAAGGTGGGGGGGATTTTATGTTTGTTTTTGTGGGTTTTTTGGGTGTGGGTGAGGGGTTTTTGGTGGGGATGGTGTGTGTGAGAGAGAGTGGGGGGGTCGATGTGGGGCGTTTTGGGTTGTGTGTGTTTTTAACGGGGTGTGTGTTTTTATATAAAAAAAATTTTTATATTTTTATCTAAATATTTTTTTGGGGGGTGGGGTTGGGGTGGGTGTGTGTGGTGTGTGTGTGTGGGGGCAGGTGGGGGTGTGTGTTTTTTCCCCTCCCGGGAAGGTAAAAACAAATTTTTGGGGCTCATTGTGTAGCAAAGGGCCCTTGGGTTTAAAAACCCCCGGGTTTTTTGTTCATTTTTCCTGTGTGTTTTGTGTTTTCCTTTGTGTCCGGGGTAAATTTTTTCCCAGGCCATTGTCTCTGCAAATATTTTTGTCGGGTTGACCCCAAAATTTGACATAAAAAAATGGGAAAAAAAAATTTAAATTCTATTTTTTCCAAAACTTTTTTTTTAAAACCCAACTTTGCCCGGGGGGAAGGGGCCCAAAAAATTTTTTTTTTTAAAAAAAGCCAAATTATTTTGAAAATTTTTTTTAAATTATTTTTTTTTTTTTTTTTATTCAAAAAACCCTTTCGCATTTTGATCTGTTTTTTGGTATTTTTAAAACAACAACAAGAGCACCCAAATTTTTTTCATTTTTTGTTAAAAACCCGGGTTTTTCCCTTTTTGAAAAGCAGGGAAAGTTGTTTTTAAATTTTGCATGTTTTGGGTTTTTCCCCGGTAGAAAAAAAAAGGGGAAAAAAAAATCTTTTAAAAATTTTTCCCAAAGGGGGTTTTTTTATTTTTGTTTAAAAATGATCTTTCCCCATCTTAAACATTCCATTTTAAAATTAAAACCCCTTTCCCAAAAAAAAGCTTGTGTGTTTTACTCTCGGGTGAACGGGGCCCTTTAGCATATTTTTCATTCGCCCAAGGGGTTTTTTTTGGGGTTTAAAAAAATTTAATTAAAAAAAAAAAAATCAATAGGGACGGGGATTTTTTGTCTTTTGGGCCCGGGCCCGGAAGGTCAGGGGCAAAAAAAAAACTAACAACAAAATTTTTTTATACATTTAAAAGGGCCCCGTGCCGCAACATCGAAGGGTGATTTTTTGGGTTTAAAAGGGATTTTGACCTCCCTTTTCCAACCCTTTATTAAACCCAATAATACCCCGAAAACATGTGAGGGAAAATTTGGGGAAAGGGGGACCTTTAAAATATTTTATTCAGGGGCAGATTTGGGGAACGCCTAATCACTTACGGGGATTGTGGGCCCAAACTGCCATAAAAATATCCCCCCAGAACATGGGGAAAAAACACATTTTTAAAAAAAATAAACCATGAGATTTTAATCCCCTTGATGACAAAAAAAAAAATTTTCCCAGTTTTTTATTTTTTTTCCAAAATTAGTCCTTTTCATTTTCCATACGACGTTTTTTAAAAGAAACCTTTTTTGGGGGGCCTTTGGGTGTTTTTTGTTTCACAAAAATACTAAATTTTTCTTATCAATTTTTAAAAACTAAAAAAAATTAAAGTTGGAAAAAATGGGGGCCCATTTCCCCCCGGGAAAATGTTAAATGTCTTCATGCTTTTTAGCAGATTGCTTTGTTACCACTGTTTTGAAACACATGAAGGGGGTTTTAAAAAAAAGGGAAAAAGAAAACAACAACAACAACAACAGCCGGCAAGAAGAAAACCACTGTTTAAAAGAAGCTCAGCCTTCTCCCCTAAAAAACGGGACCATAGTCTGAAAAACTCCCACTGGTTTAGTTTCTGAATCAGGGGCGGGACTACCCCGGTTTTTGGCACTAAAAAAAGGCCCCCCCCCCCCCCCCCCAGGGTGAGACCACAAACAGTGTCACCCCCCTTTGAAACACAGTTTTTCAGTTTCAGTTTAAGTTTCAGTACCAAAGGAGGCTCACGGCTTTGGGACGAACCCTTTATCCCCCTACACCACATCTCCCAAAAGCAGATGCCTGCCCAGAAAGCGAACCCCAAAAGGTTTTTTGTCGGGCCCTTGAGGAAAAAAAGAAAAAAAAAAGAAAAAAAAGGTGAATAAATAAAAAAAGAAAAGCTTAAAATAAATAAATAAAAAAAATAAATAAAAATTTTTAAAATATAAAAAGATAGTTTTAGGAATAATATAAATTTAAAAAAAAAAAAATTTTTAATTTAAATTTAAAAAATTTAAAAAAAAACAACAATGATGATAAGTAAGCAAATAAATGTAAAACATGGAAAAAAAACCAACACCCAACACACACACACACACACACACACCTTTTACAATTTGCACCAAACATGAAACAAAAGCCATCCTTAACCCAAAAGATCCTGTCAATTGATACACTTTTTTAAAACCCCGATCGGAAAAAAGGGGTGGGTTGAATCAATATGTTCATAAACCCGCAATTTTAAAATAGATCTGAAAACCAAAAGACATGTCCTTTTTTGAATTTTTAAAATTTTATATTGAATTTCTTCCCAAATGCCACACCCACCCCACACACAACCACCCACACACACACACACAAAACCCCACAACATTAAAAAGAGGGGGGGGGGGGGGGGGAGAGGGGGGGGGGGGGAGGAGGGGATAACAAGAAAAAAAAAAACCCCGAGGATACATAAAAAATTTTTATTTTAAAAGGGAAAATTTTTTTGTTTTTTTGCTCACATGTTTTGTATCTCTGTTTTCGTCCTCTGTCTCTGTCTCTCTCTCTCTCTCTCTCCTCTTTTTTCTGTGTTTGTGTGTTGTGTGTGTGTGTGGTTGTGTGTGGTAGTTTTAAATGTGGAATTTTAATTTTTCGGGAAAATTTGATGTGTATGAGAAAAAAGAAGCTTTTTCAAATAAAAATTTTTTATTTTATTTAGGATTAAAAGATATATATAAAAGGGAAAATTTTGGTTTGGGGTTTTATATATTTATAATATATTGTATTTTGTATTTTTAGTTTTCCATGTTTTTTAGCTCAAATTTGATTCAAAAGTGGAATGTTTTACTGAATTAAGGGGGCATCACACACACACACCACCACCACCTCAAAAACACACACACACACAGGGTTACAAAAAAAATCTTTTTTTTAAGGGTACAAGATATTTAGGGAAAAAAAAAAGTTGTTTGTGGGTTAAAATGTGGTTTTATCTTTTGTGGTGTGTGTTTGTGTGGGGGGGGGGGGGGAGGAAGAGAAAAGGGGGGAGAAAGGGGAGAGAGGGGGAAAAAAGGAAAAGAGGAAGAGAGAGAGAGAGGATTTTTGTTAATTTTTTTAGTAGGGCTGTTTGGGGTTTACAAAACTGATTTCAGACTGCTGGGGGGAAAAGACCCTTTGGCCCGAAATGATAAATTTCCCGGGGGGGGGGAACCAAGTTTTTGGTTTGGGGAAAGGGACGAAATTTTTTTTCTTATTGAAGTTGAATCCTTTTTTTAAATTAAAAAAAAAGCAAATTTGAGTTTTTTAAAAAATATTTGAAAAATTAGCCCGGGACCTTTTTAATATCTATATTTATTTTTAAAGGGGCCCCCAAAATTTTTTGTTTGGAAAATAAATTTTTAAACAAAATAGGCAAAGCCCCATTGTTAATATCGATAAATTTTTTTTTTTTTTTTTAAATTTAACCCTTTTTCTCAAAAAAATTTTTAAGCTTATAATTTTTGTAATTTTTTAGTTTTTGTTTTTTCATAATAGTAAAAAAGCTTTACTGTTCGGGGGGGGGGGGTTTAAAACTTTGTATTTTTAAAAAAAAACATGTAAAAAATAATGTAACTGACTATATTTTTTTAAACATTTGAATTTTTTTTTTCATGTGTGAGCATATTTGCAAACTGCACTCAAATAAAGGGGCATGTTTGAATTTTTAAGTTTACACCGAAAAAGAAGTGAAATGTTTAAAAAGAAAATGGTCTAGATTATGAAGGGAATTATATATATATTTTTAAAATATATTTATATAATTTTTTTATTAATATGTGGGTGTTGTGTGGTTGTGTGTGTGGTGGTTGTGGGGTGTGTGTGTGTTGGGGCTTTCTGAAACCCGGGGTTTTCCAAAAAATCTGTAAAAAGATGAAAATTTTGTTGTGAAAACATTTTTTTTCTTTTTTCTAAATACTAATTTTAAATTTTTAAAGCAAAAAAGGCAAATTTTTAATACCCATATTGGGTTTTTTTTCACATTGGGATTTTTTGTTTTCTCTATGATTAATCTTTTAAATGCATTACGTTATAGTTTTACCAAAAAAAAGTTCCCGTTTTCATCTTATATGTTTTAAAATGTTTTTAAAAATGTAAATTAAAATTTTTTTTCCTATTTGTGTTTCCTTTTTGTTTTGTTTGTGTGTGTGTGTGTGGTTGGTCACAAAATTAGGTGCATTCCCCTTTCATTTATTAAAAAAAAGCAAAAATGGGTGGGGGGGAAATGTTTCGGGATGTTCTTGTTTACTTTAAACCCCCGGGGGAAGGGGGGGTGGGGGGTGTGTGGGGGGGGGGGGGGGGGGGGGGGGGGGGGGGGGGGGGGGGGGTTAATTTTGGGGGGGTTAAAATACATCAACCTCAAAAACCCCAACACCCCACATTTAAAACCCCGAAACCCAAACCCAAACCCAACCCCCCCAAAACCCAAAAAAAATCCCCTTTTTTTTTCCGCCCCTCCCTAACCCCCCCCAGTTTTTCCCCCCCCTTTCCCCCATTAACCTTACCCTAAAAACCCCCCCCTTTTCCCAAACCCCCAAACCCCTTTCCCCAAACCCCCCCCAAAACCCCCTTTTTCCCCAAACCCACCCACCCTCAAACCCCCACCCTCCCTTTCCCCCCCCCTCCCCCGTAAAAAAAAACCCCGCCCCCCCCCCCCTCCCCAAACCCCCCCCCACACAAACCCCCCTGTCCCCCCACCTCCTCCCTTTTTCCCCCCCCCCCCCCCAAACCCCCCCCCCCCCCCCCACCCCCAAACCCTTTCCCCCACCCCCACACATTACTCCTACTACAACCCCCCCTAAATTTCACACGGTAAAACAAAAAAAAACCCCACCGGTTTTGCACCCAAAGCAAAAAAAAAAAAACAAACAACACCCACAAAAACCCCCACAAAACCCCAAAAAAAAAAAAAAGGGGGGTATGTTGTTGGTGGTAAATAGCGTATATATAAGGGGTCTTTTTCTTGCCCCTCCCCCAACCCCCCCCCCCCCCCCCCCCCCCCCCCACCCCCCTTTAAAAATTATTTTTTAAAATTTATAACGAAAAAAAACCCCTTTTCCCCAAAAAACAAAACTGTGGGGGTTTGGGGGGGCTTGTTCCAACCCTCACCCCCCCAAACCCCACCCAAAAACCCCCCCCCCCCTACCACTCACCACAACAACCCCTATTGTGATGGCCCATCCCGGGCGTTTTGACCGCTGTAGGCACACGTGGTGGCGCGAAAAATAGCCCCGGGAAAAAAAAAAAAAAGAAAAATAAAATTTGCAAACGGTCATTGTTGGTGTTTGTAAGGGAAAGTTTGGGGGGGAGGGGTTTGGGGGGGAAGAAAGGGGGAAAAAAAAAAAAAAAAAAAAAACCCCCCGAATGGGTGGGCGAGGGGCAAGGGGTTTTAGGGGTTTTCGTGCGTGCGTTGTTTTGGGGGTGTGTTTTTTGTGTGGTGTGTGTGTGGGGGTGTGTGTGTGTTTTGGTGTTTGTGTTGTGTGGTGTGTTTTGTTTTGTTGTGTTGTGTTGTGGGTGTGGGGCGTGTTTGTTGGGGGTTGGGGGGTGGTTGGGGGTTTTGTGTTTTCGTGTGTTTTTGTGTGTGTGTGGTGTGTTTGTGTTTTTTTCGTGTGTGGGTGTTTTTGTGGTGGGTGTGTGTTGTTTGTTTTGTGTGGGGTTTGTTGGTGTTGTGGGGGGGTTTTGTTGGTTTGTTGTTGTGCGTGGTTTTTGTGTTTTTTGTTTTGTTTAGTGTGTTGTTGTTTTTGTGGGGTTTTCGTTTGTTTTGGGGGTTTTTTGTGTGGGGGTTTTGTGTGTGTTTTGTGTGTTTGTTGTTGGGTTTTTGTTGGTTGGCGTTTTTGTGTGGTGTGTGTGGGTGTGTGTGGGGTGTGTTGGGGTGGTGTACCGCGTGTCTCAGCGCTGGTTTTTTAACTTTTAAAACTATTACCCTTTCCCCGGTCAACCGATCTTAAGCTCCGGGCCCCAAAAACCGGGGTTTTAGGGGAAAAAGATATCACCCTTGGAAATTTAAAAAAAACAAAAACAAAAAAAACTACCAAATGGGGTGTGTATTTTGTGTTTGGGGTGGGGTGTGTGTAGGGGTTTTAAAAAAAAAAAAAGAAAAAAAACCATCAATCTGTCAAAAATTCCATTTTTTTTCGGGAAAAATTCCCCGTTCCTTTCTCGTCAAAGGGTAATTGTTTTACTTTTTTACTAGGGCCTCTTATCTTTACGAATCCCTTTTAAATTTTTACAGCCAAACCCCCATTCATCCATACATACATACATACAAAAAACATAAATACATAACCTTTCCAAAAACAAAGAAAACAAAAAGCTTTCAGCAAACATTCCAAAAGCTTAATCGGGGGGCCCAAAACCCGGCTTTTATCACAGATTTTACATAAGTTTTAATTTGGGCCCAAAACAAAAAAAAGTGAGAGCTTTTATCCCAAAGGGTTTTTTTCCCCCGTCCATGGGGGGCCATTTTCAATTTGTTTTTTTTGTGAAAGGCTTAAAAAATTCAAACTAGGAGGGAAAATTGCACTGGTTCTTTGTGCTGCACCAAATGGGGGGCCCCAGTTGGCCTTTTGGGGAAACCCTTTCCCCCAAGAAATTTCCTTTAAAACCCCCTTGGGCCAAAGGAGAGTGGGGGTGTAAACTTGGGGAAGACAACCCCTCCCCTATAATCAAAACTAGCCCAAAAAATTGGAAAAAAGCAGTTGCCCCCCCTGCTGTTCTGATGGTCAAGTCCACCGACTTTACAATCATAATTTTATATATATAAAAAGCTTTAAAAGCGATTTATGATGGCCACAATGCTGCAACCCGGGAAAAAATTTACGGTGAGGGTAAATGAGTCTTTTATCATTTTATAAACAAATTTAAATTTTTATTCCTTTAAACAGGAAAATGTGAAAAGAAATTTTAAAACAAAAAAAAAAAACGAAAAACAAACCAAATGAATAGGATAATGGGTGTTTTCATTGTCAATTTCTTTTAAAAATTATTGATTTTAACGTTTAAACCCTAGACCCTCACCCGATGATAAAATAGAAAAAAAAAGGGCCAAATTTTCAAAAATTAATGTATGATGACTGTCTAAGTCTTTCTTTCTTCTTCTTCTTTTCCCTTTTTTTTTTATTTTTCTCTCCTCTTTCTTTACTTTTTTCCTTCGTTCGTGGGCCTGCAACTCCCACATTCACTCGACATGTACCATGAGTGGGCTTCTTTTACGTGTATGACCGTTTGTTGTTGTTGTGTTTTTTGTTTTTTGTGGGTTTTTTTTTTTGTTTGTTTTTTTTACCCCCGCCTTCTAGGCAGCCATACTCCGTTTTCGGGGGAGAATACAGTTCAAAAATGAAAGGAGCAGAAACGGCCATTCTTTTTTTCAACTTGTGTGTTGACTGGGGTTATGCGAATACGAATGCGATAATTAAGTCTGTTCATTATTATTGGGGCCACATAACTCTTCATGATGGGGGTCGGGGTGGGGTGGGGGTGGGGGGTTAATAGATGGGCAGGTAGACACAGCAAAAATGTTACATACCTAGCCTATATATCAGCGGTTATGTCAAACGGAATTGTTGTTTCAATCATACTTATCAGGACAGGACATTGTGATGGTATAGATATACTTATAATTATAGGGTCTGTCCTCTGTTGGAGACCAAGGTCTAAGCGCTTTACAAACACGGAGTCTTTTTTTGTGTGTGTGTTTGCACAACAGGCTGCCTACCTGGGTAGAGCCGACTGACAGCTGCCATTGGGCGCTCATCATTCGTTTCCTGTGTTATTCAGTCAGGTTTCACTCAGTCACGCACACACACACACACATATATATATATATATATACATAATCTCTGAATTGCACGAGAAAATGGACAAATTTCGAACATTACTTTTTCTTTTAGGGACGATACCAACCATCAAATTTTTTTAATTAAAGGCACGTGGATTTCGGTAATATTTTTAAAGGATAAACTTGGCTTGGGGAAAACGGGAATTTCTGGGTAGTAGAAAATAATTTATTCCGCGCGGAACAGTAATTCTATGTAAGGTTTGTAATGACTTAACTAATCAGGGAGAGGGAGCTTTTTGTTATTATTAGAGTGCGTGTGCTCGTCTTTTTTGTTAGCTTGTTGTAGTTTGTGTGTCTGTTGTTTTCTCCTTGGAAAATAACATCACTCCCACAGTGTTGCTTATTTTCAGAGGGGGGGGGGGGGGGGGGGGGGGTGGGCTCCCAGGTGACACCGGTCCATGATGATCCGAACAGAGAGAGCTACGTCAGACCTGACGACGACAACATGCCTTGGCACATGTAATGGAATGGACAGGGATGTTCAGCTGAAAGAAAAGTTTGGTAGCTAACAGGTAGATATATTTATCAAAGTTATTATTATATATATGCTGTCGTTTGTTGTGCAAATCAACCTTTCTTTTGATGATACTTTGGACCTACATGGGCTAATAACAGTTTTTTACCACCACCCGTATCAAACAACCCAGTTTAAAAGGTTAAAGAACTAACCAAGACTGTTGTTGTTGTGTTTGCCATTCCATTATGAAAATACAAAGACATCTGGGCCTGGATTTAATATTTTTTCTATGTATTTTATATATAATCTATGTGTATACATATATAATATTTTATTATTTTTTATATCGCCACAGGTATTTTATAGAATATAATATTAGAAATATATATATATCGGTAAATCAACAATAAAGAGAAGTAACTCTCTGCATTTGCAAGGTACACAATTTAACACAAAGTTAACACTGTTCTTGCTCATACTACCGATTCAGTCAGCACATCGGCAAATAAAAAGTACATTACGAGGTCATTGCGTCTTCTTAACAATCTGGCAGCTGCAAAGGGGTAACTGTGTCCACTTTAGAATATTCATTCCTAAAGAATCTGGAACAAGCACCAACGAAATAAGCCGTTAATGATTCGGAAATACGGCTAAATTCGGGAGACGTACAACCAATTATTGGTATGACTGTGAAGATAAAATTACCTGCTGGCAGACAAAGTATTTCAGACGGGCGCAATAGCCGAGTGGTTAAAGCGTTGGACTGTCAATCTGAGGGTCCCGGGTTCGAATCACGGTGACGGCGCCTGGTGGGTAAAGGGTGGCGATTTTTACGATCTCCCAGGTCAACATATGTGCAGACCTGCCAGTGCCTGAACCCCCTTCGTGTGTAAATGCATGCAGAAGATCAAATACGCACGTTAAAGATCCTGTAATCCATGTCAGCGTTCGGTGGGTTATGGAAACAAGAACATACCCAGCATGCACACCCCCGAAAGCGGAGTATGGCTGCCTACATGGCGGGGTAAAAACGGTCATGCACGTAAAAGCCCACTCGTGTACATGCGAGTGAACGTGGGAGTTGCAGCCCACGAACGCAGAAGAAGAAGAAGAAGACAAAGTATTTCCAGAGAAAATGTCAATGTTAAAGTTTAACACACACACACACACACACACACACACAGAGAGAGAGAGAGAGAGAACCGAACACCGGGTTATAACATAGACTGACTTTGTTTACACAAGTGAGTCAAAAATTGTGCCCTTCCCAGAATATCGTTGGTCCCAGCAAAACGTTCTTTTCCTGACTCTGCATTAAATTAAAGCTTTTTTCAGTTTGGGTCAACAAGCGAGGCGAGTGCTCTATGATCAATGGCCTCTCCAGTTTCAGTTTCAGCTCCAATGCTAACGGAAATTCATTTACAGCTTGAGCATTTTGTGAAGGACTACGACTCTCAAACTTGGAAGCAGGATCTCACAGGCTCTTAGTGCTGCTACAGGCTTTGGGTGCTGTTTGGCCTTTGGGGACCATCCTCAACGCCGACTGTCCTAAAAGCCTCTTGGCCGAGAGAGTGGGGATGTAATTTGGACAAGACGCTCTGCATTCTAATCGAATTCTGGCCTTGATAGTCGGGGACAGCAGTTGTGTTGCCTCCTGGACCTGCTGTTCTGATGGTCATAGTCGGAAGCAACTGACTGTCATGCACTTGAATTGAATGGGTCTCTGAACATGGGGGGTGTCACTGCCCTCTTTTCAAATGATAATCAACAGAAGTAGTGCATACAATATTTGATTATTGATTTTTTTTTTTTTTTTTTTTTTTTTTGGGGGGGGGGGTCCTAATCCCGCTTCCCCCGTCCCGCCTCTCACACACACCCTTCCAATATTATGTTTTTTCATTCTCCAATCACTGACACTCACCCTCTCCATTTTAGATTTTGTACTCTATCCTTTCCACATTCTGTTCTCTCTCTCTCTCTCTCTCTCTCTCTCTCTCTCTTTCTTAGTCCCCTCCCCCTTGCCCCCACCCCCACCCCCACCACCACCCCCACCTCCCCTCCCCTCCACCCCAACCGCCCCCCTTTTTCATTCGAATATACAGAAATGTCGATTTCTAATTAATAATAACAATCATCATTATGATAGAAATGATAATAATCCAAATGATAATAATAATAATAACATCATTTATTTTCAGTCTAATATCATCATCTTAGATGAACAGACTATCAATAAATAACCAAACGAAACGGATGTCACTGCGTGGCTAAACTTGCAAACGTTCTTCTTCTTTTGTTTTGTAATAGTGCAGAACAATTTATGTACTTTACTGGCATTTGGGGCGTTATTAAAATTCAAGTACTTGCTTTCTGTGTACTTTGATTTCAATTCTTGTCTTTTTCTTCTTCTTCTTCACTTGTTTGTTTTCTTCGTTCATTTATCTTTAGTTTACTTTTTCTCCCTGTTTTCTTATTTACCTGTCTGTCTGTCTGTCTGTCTGTACATCGATCTATCTGTGTGTGTGTGTGTGTGTGTGTGTGTGTGTGTGTGTGTGTGTGTGTGTGTGTGTGTGTGTGTGTGTACGTGTGTGTTGTTGTGTGTGTGTGTGTGTGTGTGTGTGTGTGTGTGTGATCAAATAAGCACGTTACAGATCCTGTAATCCATGTCAGCGTTCGGTGGGTTATGGAAACAAGAGCATACCCAGCATGCAACCCCTCGCAAAAAACGGAGTATGGCTGCCTACATGGCTCAGGGTATAAAACGGTCATGCACGTAAAATCCCACTCGTGTGTACACGAGTGAACGTGGGAGTTGCAGCCCACGGATGAAGAAGAAGAAGAAGGAGGAACCCTTACCACTTGATGGATCTGAAAGTCCATCGCCTCACCGATTCTGCCTCAATGCCTCTGAATAAAACGGTATCTGGTCGTTTCGCTGCCCCCGCCCCCACCCCCGCCCCCTCTCCCCCGACTCCTATATCCCCCCAGTTCGCCCCCCAACCAGTTTGCCCCAATGCCAGTTCGCCCCTATGGTTAATTCGCCCCCTTTGCTGTCTTTTCGCCCTGCCTTGCTGCCTGAGAAGTACGCCTCGTGAATGTTAATTAGTATTACTACCACCAGCCTTCCACGAATTCAAGGAAAACAATACACAGTCAAACGTTTATACTTTATGAAGTGGGGGAGGGAGGAGGGGGGGGGCGGGGAGCAGGGGGGGGGGGACGGGTGGGTTCGAAGCAAATGGGGTCAAAACCACTAGTTTTGAAAATAGATAGACAGCTCATTGGCCAGGAAAGCTGAAGCCGACTGGAAACCATACTGACACTCGTATCTGGCTGTCAGTCCGTTGAGAAGTTGTCTGCTAACTGGTGGTAGTTTCATATCTGTTATCATGTATCTTCAATGAAATCGTGTTATGCTTTGCCCCTACGACATGCCAAATGTTGTGTCTTGATTGATACCTGCCAATGGTTTATTTACCAAAGTTATTACAGGAAAACAGTGCAGTGACACGTAGCGCAAACTTGCTGTGGAGACACACACAAGAATGTCAGCCTTATTTAACCTAACGCCGCGAGCAAAGTGAAAGCTTGCCGTGAAGCAGTCATCGTAGCCACCTGAGCGCTCGGCTACATACTATGAAGTTACCGCTTCGCGCTGTAACCTAACACGAGTAGCAAAATGGCTGATTAAACACTTCCGCTGACTTCAGTTAGCAAAGGGGCTCAAAGAAGGCATGCGTTATCCACCTAATTTTTAGAACAGTGGGGCGAAACGACCTGTGGTGTGGGGGCGAACTGGCCGGCTCTGTACGGGGGCGAACTGGTTTGGGGGGCGAATCGACATCATTATTGGGGGCGAAACGACTGTATTTAATCAATAGAACTGGGGGTACAAAGCTAATAACTGGAAAAAACAGTTCTGTTTCAGTTCTCAACGAACGTTGTGTGAAGTTGAAGGGGGCCGCGCCAGAGGCGTAGGAGTGAGTTTGGTTGACTGGGGGCGGTATTGTAGCGTGACGGGAGGGGTGGAGGAGGGGTAGTGGGGGGGAGGGGGTTGGAAAGAGGGGGGAATAACCAGTGGAACAAAAGTGAATGACGCACTTCACTGCCCTTATGTTGTCACCTCTCTCTTTGTACTGCCCCGCCTGATCGTTTGTTCCTTTGTTCTGGGGGGGGACTGGAGGGGTGGTGGTGATGATGTTTCTTTCTTTGTTTCTCGCTGTGTGTCCAGTGTCCATGGTGGAGGTGTCTCTTCGACTGACTGACTGACTGACTGACTGACATACACGCGCGCACTTTGTTCTCTTTGTCTATTCTCTTTCTCTCTGTCTGCATAATGTACGTAGGCTACGTGCCTGTTATATGGCACACACACACACACACACACACACACACACACACACACACGCCGCGTGCGCACGTGACGTGCGCGCGAGCACACACACACACACACACACACACACACATTGTTTTATCTCTCTCTACATATATATATATATATATATATATATACTTCTCTATGCCTCTTTCTCTCTCTCCCTGTGTGTGTGTGTGTGTGTGTGTGTGTGTGTGTGTGTGTGTGTGTGAACAAAAAAAAACCCAAACAAACAAAAAACCCAATGAAAAAGAACAGCGACACACACACACACACACACACACTGTTTTATTTCTCTCTCCCTCTCTCTCTCTCTCTCTCTCTCTCTCTCTCTATATATATATATATATATATATATATATATATATATATATATGTATATATATATATATATATATATATATATACTTCTCTATGCCTCTTTCTCTCTCTCCCTCTGTGTGTGTGTGTGTGTGTGTGTGTGTGTGTGTGTGTGTGTGTGTGTGTGTGTGTGTGTGTCGCTGTTCTTTTTCGTTGTTTGTTTGTTTGTTTGTTTTTTGGTGTTGTTTTTTTTGTTACTTTGTTTTCACGAAGAGTGATATTAGTTGAATATCTATGAAAAAGCAAAATGATAATAGATAAATAAAACAACAGAGGTTTGGGGGGGGGGGGGGGGAAGAGTAGGAGGAGATTGGAAGTTGAAATGGTGGTGGTGGTAGGATGAACTGTGTATCGGAACAATGGCCCGAGTTCATATGCTGTGTGTGTGTGTGTGTATGTGTGTGTGTGTGTGTGTGTGTGTGTGTGTGTGTGTGTGCGTGTGTGTGTGTACGTGCGTGCGTGTTTATGTGTGCGTGCGTGTTTGTGCGCACGCGCGTGTGTGTGTGTGTGCATGTGTGCCTGCATGCATTCTGTGACGGAGACATGACAAGACATGTGTTGGCTAAATGAATTATAAAAATAAGCAAGCACGTACTTTTTCTTTCCTCCCAACGACAAACCCTTGTCTTTGATGCGATTGAAATGAAACGAAGCAATGAGGCAAAATATACACAGCAACGTGAGAACAGCGCGATCAAGTCGGCAAAGTTCAGTCTTGCTGTGCTTTAGAGCTGTGATGGCCGAGTGGTTAAGGCGTTGGACTTGAAATCCAATGGGTTCTACCCGCGCAGGTTCGTACCCTGCTCGCAGCGATTTTTTTTTAGGAGGAAGGTGGCAGAATGGTTAAGACGCTCAGCTGCCAATACAGAGAGTCCGTGAGGGTGTGGGTTCGAATCCCGCTCTCGCCCTTTCTCCTAAGTTTGACTGGAAAATCAAACTGAGCGTCTAGTCTTTCGGATGAGACGATAAACCGAGGTCCCGTGTGCAGCACGCACTTGGCACACTGAAAAAGAACCCATGGCAACGAGAGTGTTGTCCTCTGGCGAAATTACGTAAAATGAAATCCACTTTCATAGGTACACAAATATGTAAGCATGCACTCAAGGCCTGACTAAGCGCGTTGGGTTATGCTGTTGGTCAGGCATCTGCTCAACAGATGTGGTGTAGCGTGTATGGATTTGTCCGAACGCAGTGACGCCTCCTTGAGAAAGTGAAACTGAAATTGTGCTTGTGCCCCAGCGTTGATACTTGGTTTAAACATTTTTAATATCAAGAAACAAGGCCGTGCAATACAGCGTTCAATTAAGAAGACTTGAGCAACAACAAGCATGAGCTTATATCGTGTTCTTTCATATGTAACAAGCAATACACAAACGCAATGACGAAAATACACACATTATTTGACAATGAAAAGAAGGCGTTGATACTTCTCTTTCTCTTTCTCTCTCTACTGACTTCTTTCTCCACCACACGTTTATTATTCATTTCCTTCACTTTATTTATATATCAGCTTAGTTTTGTTCAAACTCAGGTATGATCACGTCTCAACTTCTAGTTCAAGTTATGATGACATCCATCACATATTCAGTATGTACATGTATCTGGACAGGACTTTATATAAGATTTTCATGTTGTCCTGTTCATCGATATCTGTGTTGTGTTGTGACATGTTTCAAATAAAATACTGTTTAATTAAAAGGGGGGACACGGCAGTGCAAAAGAGACCAAAATGATGATTTTTCATGATTTGGGTTTTTGATGGATTTTGACTCTTGATCTCTTCTAATCATATGCATAAGTTTTTTCCACTGTAAAGATGTCTTTAACAATGAAAAAATTCCCAATAAAGATTGCTTGCTGAATCACGAAAGTGTTTATTAATAATTTTTTGTTCAATTTCGACGCAAGTCGTCAAGTTTCTGGCCTTGACAACATACCTTGGACTTGCTCAATGATGAGTAAACATACAACCATGAGACTCTGCATGATTGTTTTATGACTTGTTATTGAAGTTTTGTCACGAGTATGTATGAAAATATTCTCTGGGTTTTAATTCATAGCAGTTCCAATCTTTCTACTCACTGTAAATTTTGAGGATTTCGCAATACCCAAAATTTCAAAAATTCATAAAAAGTACAATAATTGAAGAATCAACACAATCTCACGTGAAAATGAAGATAATTTCGTTGTGTATCAAGTCCACATAACAAAAAGTGTCTCCATGCACCACATGGACCACAAACCAGATTTCTTTGATACATCGTTGGCGGCCATTTTGATTTGTTTCCATAGCAATGGGTATTCACAGAAATCTAAGAACACTTTTTTGTGATCCACAAGTGATGATACACATGGTAGACAAAAAAAGAGAGAGATATATTCGGAGAGAAAAAAGTCGTTATTTGACTGTAGTGTCTGGCCTTACCCCTTACCAACAGAGCGATCACTGGATTCTTCCTCCGCAACAAGAAGTCATTCGCGGCTTGGTCTTTTATGGACTGTTAACTCTCGCCATACGAACGGCGAAAGAGACGACGTTAACAGCGTTTCACCCCAATTACCACCATCAAAATATTGCAAGCGGAAGACTCTTATACTGAAGAGGTGAATGTTGACAAAGAATACCACAATTCTGACGACGGAAGCTAAAGGTTGGGTCATTCAGACACCCACTGGACATCCGAGGGGTTTGTGTAGAGGAGAAGAGAGGACTGGCAGTACTGAGCGAGTTAACTCTCTTCTTCTTCTTCTGCGTTTGTGGGCTGCAACTCCCATGCACACGAGTGGACTTTTACGTGTATGACCGTTTTTACCCTGCGCTATGTAGGCAGCCATACTCCGCTTTCGGGGGTGTGCATGCTGGGTATGTTCTTGTTTCCATAACCCACCGAACGCTGGCATGGATTACAGGATCTTTAACGTGCCGTATTTTATCTTTTGCTTGCATGTACACACGAAGGGGGTTCAGGCTCTATAGCAGGTCAGTACATATGTTGACCTGTGAGATAGTAAAAATCTCCACCCTTTACCCACCAGGCGCCATCACCGAGATTCGAACCCGGGACCCTCAGATTGAAAGTCCAACGCTTTAACCACTCGGCTATTGCGCCCGTCACTGTTAACTCTCAAACTAGGAGGCAAGGTTGCACTGGCTCTAAGTGCTGCTGCAGCCTTGGGGGGCTGGCTGGCTGGCCTTTCGGGAACCATCCACACCACCGAGTGTCCTGAAACTCTCTTGGCCGAGAGAGTGAGGATGTAACCATTGATCAAAATAGTAATAATAATAATGGTGGACAGTGCATGCCTTCTTTGAGCCCTTTCGCTAACTGAAGCCACCAGAAGTGTTCAATCAGTCATTTTGCTGCTTGCTTCAGTACAGCGCGAAGCGGTAACTTCATATATGTAGCCCAGCGCTCAGTTGGTTACGATGACTGCTTCACGGCAAGCTTTCTCTTGCTCGCGGCGTTAGTTAAGGCTGATATTCCTGTGTGTGCTCTCCACAGCAAGTTTGCGCTACGTGTCACTGCACCGTTTTCCTGTAATAACGTTGGTAAATAAACCGTCGGCAGATATCAATCAAGACACAACACAACATTTGACATGTCGTCGGGGGCAAGCATAACACGATTTCATCGAAGATACACGTTTGCAGTTCAGAAACTACAACCAGTTAGCAGACTTCTCAACGGACTGACGGCCGGATACGAGAAACAATATGGCGTCCAGCTGGCTTCAGCTCTCTGGCCAATGAGCTATCCATGTATTTTTAGAACAGTGGGATGTAACATGGGCAAGACATTTAACTCCACCCAATCATCAAATTCTGGCTCAGATGGTACCGGGACAGCATTTTGCATCCTGTCCTGCTGGTTTTCGCTGGACAGGGCTGACTATTACATACACAACAAAAGGGTTGTTCCTGGCAAAATTCTGTAGAAAAATCCACATCGATAGGAAAAACAAATAAAACTGCACGCAGGAAAAAATACAACAACAAAAAATGGGTGGCGCTGTAGTGTAGCGACGAGCCCTCCCTGGGGAGAGCAGCCCGAATTTCACACAGAAATCTGTTGTGATGAAAAGAAATACAAATGCAAATACAAAATGAATAAGAGAGCTAATTATTCCTGGCACATAGAGACGAGGACAGATAGAGACACAAAGAGGTGGGGGGAGGGGCTGGGAGGAGTACGGGGGCGGGGGGGGGGGGGGGGTCTGGGGGGGGGGGGGGTAAGAGATTTTATCTAGCAGAATTGCAGACAGCTTTGGGATGGTCAAGAAATACTCACTCTGTTTCACTGTTAACCAACATCAGATTTATCGAGCTAGCAAGAAACGAGCATAAAAGGTCACTCAATAAATGATAGTACAATAAATCAATTTAAACCAGTAAATAACATGAGAGAGAGAGAGAGAGATGGTTTATTCATATAGGCTACAGCCCCTTTAAAGGGGGATATACAGTAAAATGCTTAAGTCTTACATTCAAAAAGTCTTCATGATGTAACATATACACTTCTTCTTTTGAGTGCTTAATACAGATACAGAGAGAACTCCTTGACAGTCTTTTCATTTTGTTGATGACACATGATAGGTCTAAACAGGACAGGGTATTGACAGTATTTAACTGGAATCAATTGTTCTCTAAGATCGCTCAGCTTAGTTTTGTTCAAAACTCATGTATGATCACGTCTTAACTTCTAGTTATGATGACATCCATCACATATTCAATATGTACATGTATCAGGACAGGACTTTATATAAGATTTTCTTGTTGTCCTGTTCATCGATATGTGTGTTGTATAGTGCGACATGTTCCAAATAAAATACTGTTTAAACCAAGATCTCTAAGTTTCAGTTTCAGTAGCTCAAGGAGGCGTCACTGCGTTCGGACAAAACCATATACGCTACACCACATCTGCCAAGCAGATGCCTGACCAGCAGCGTAACCCAACGCGCTTAGTCAGGCCTTGGCAAGATCTCTAAATGCTGGGCAACACAGCACAAAGTGAACTTCATCTTTTTTTAGATTGTTGACACATTGGACACATCAAATTTTGGAAACGAGAGAGAGAGGGGGGGGAGGGAGAGAGAGAGGGAGGAGAGAGAGGGGGGATACAGGGAGAGAGAGAGGGGGGAGGGAAAGAGAGAGAGAGAGAAAGAGAGAGGGGGAGAGAGGGAAAGATAGAGAGGGAGAGAGACAGAGAGACAAAATAATGCCAGGATAGCCATCAAAACAGCATATAAATCGAAAAAAACAAACGATTTTCTCTAAAAACTAATCAGAAACAGATGGACCTGGAGGAAAAGCAAAAAAAAAAACAAAAAAAAAACAACAACAAATAAATAAATGTGCGACGTGAACCACAGGCACACAGCCAAATGCTCCCCCAAAAAGATCAGCCTCCATGTGAACCATGTCATCGTTCATTGGACACGCTGGGTTGTGTCGATTTCTTTGCCTGCACGCGCGCGGAGTGGGTGGAGCTTTGCCGATCGATTCTCTCTCTCTCTCTCTCTCTCTCTCTCGTGTGTGTGTGTGCCAGTGTGTGTGTGTGTGTGTGTGTGTGTGTGTGTAAGAGGCTTCAAGCGCCTGCGATGACAGAATGTTTGGAACTGATCAGTGAAATTTATTCTTTTAAGGTTCCGTAATCTCCAAAAGGCGAAACACACGAGCTCTGATCCGCGTGGATTTGTTTTGTATTTGTATTTGTATTTCATTTTATCACAACAGATTTCTCTGTGTGAAATTCGGGCTGCTCTCCCCAGGGAGAGCGCGTCGCTACACTATAGCGCCACCCATTTTTTGGTTTTTTTTTCCCTGCGTGCAGTTTTATTTGTTTTTCCTATCGAAGTGGATTTTTCGACAAAATTTTGCCAGGAACAACCCTTTTTGTTGCCGTGGGGTTCTTTTTCGTGCGCTAAGTGCAATGCTGTACTCGGGACCTCGGTTTATCGTCTCATCCGAATGACTAGCGTCCAGACCACCGCTCAAGGTCTAGTGGAGGGGGAGAAAATATCGGCGGCTGAGCCGTGATTCGAACCAGCGCGCTCAGATTCTGTCGCTTCCTAGGCGGACGCGTTAACTTTAGAGCATGACTCCACTTTGAATCAAATCAAATCAATTAATGGTACTTAAGAGCCTTGATCGCCGACGACTGTTATTTGAGGGGCATTATGGAAAGAAGAATTCGGTCCTTAGAAATGAGTAAGATATTTTCGCAAGATACTTAATTAACATCATATTTACTGAATTAACACATCATGTTACCAGCGAACACGCACACCAACCAAATCATCAACCAGCACAGTGAACCACGTGAACATCGTTCGTTCATTTATTTATTTATTTATTTATTTATTTATTTATAGTCTGTTCATGTAAGATGATGATATTAGACTGAAAATAAATGAAATTCTTGTTATTATTATTTGGATTATTATCATTTTTATCATAATGATGAT
>NC_134906.1:21673888-21676388 GCF_041734735.1 Babylonia areolata
ATTTTTTTGTTGTTGTATATACCATCGTCGTCTGTTATCTCCCCAGTCCAGTCAACAAGAAGAGACAAAGAAGAAGAAGAAGAAGAAGAACATTAATCTCATTCTGCCAGACTGATCAATTGCGATGTTGTACGATGCACAAAACAACAACAACAACTTGAAACCAAACGCGTTTATGAGTTCGTCGTTTTCAACTGACAAACGGCTGACAGAACTGGAATAATTTGCAGTGGAACTACTGGCTGATTTATTTATGTGCGCGCGCGCGGGCGCGCGTGTGTGTGTGTGTACATTTTCGTGTATGTTTTCTAAGAGGGTGTGCATTTCTGATTGAAGTCTGATCAACGGTTTTTATCTGGACTTTTTGTGGCTTGAAAGTGGTCAGCTTTGTGACTTGCTGTTAGCAGATTTAACGAACAACAGATTGAAAGCGGTTCAGCTCTGAGACTGTTGTGAGGAGGTTTAACGAACAAAAGATTGAAAGCGGTTCAGCTCTGAGACTGTTGTGAGCAGATTTAACGAACAAAAAATTGAAAGTGGTTCAGCTCTGAGACTGTTGTCAGCAGATTTAACGGCGAACAAAAGATTGAAAGCGGTTCAGCTCTGACACTGTTGTCAGCAGATTTAACGGCGAACAAAAGATTGAAAGTGGTTCAGCTCTGAGACTGTTGTCAGCAGATTTAACGGCGAACAACAGATTGAAAGTGGTTCAGCTCTGAGACTGTTGTGAGCAGATTTAGCGAACTCAAAAGATTGAAAGTGGTTCAGCTCTGAGACTGTTGTGAGCAGATTTAGCGAACTCAAAAGATTGAAAGTGGTTCAGCTCTGAGACTGTTGTCAGCAGATTTAGCGAACTCAAAAGATTAAAAGTGGTTCAGCTCTGAGACTGTTGTTAGCAGATTTAGCGAACAACGAAACGAAACTCCAGACCAGCATCTTTTTTGGTTGTTGAAGCACACACACACACACACATACAGACACCAGTGTACCCTTTACAATCAGCCAGAATCGTGTAACAGAATATCACAACCGTTTTTTTTTTTTGTACAAAACCTCACTTGGCAGATTTATAATATAAAGAAAAATCTCCCTCAGATTTTGTTGTGTTGTTTTTTTAGTTGGTATATATATATACACACATATATGGTACATCCTAGTATCAATCGTCCTGGCGCAACAGATTTAAGCACGAAAAACTTTATCAAGTAATTCAATTAGCCTACTAGTAGGGGGCTCAGTCATTCTACCAAACCTTGACACTGTGACGAATAGATTCTATTTCTCCTGCCAAGTCTCCACCCAGTTTGGAAACGTTGTTGGGACAAAGTGCAAATCAGTGGAAACGAAAGTTACGTCTGTAACAACACTGGTTTCTCAACGATACCCCCCACCAAAGCTGCCGTCAGTCACTGACTACAACCCCCTCCCCATCACCGTCACAACCAGACACAGCACAACTAAGGGAAGTGTCTGAATCTTGCAAACGAAATCCGGGTAGTAGCCTACCGTCAAAAAAAACAAACACAAAAAACCAAAAAAAAACCACCTTTACAGAGTTTGAAAACTGTTCGCAGAAGAAGCCAACAGCAAACCAAGGCAGCAGAAGCAGCAGCAGCAGAGTTTGATTGTGTCCTCGTGTTGTACGTTCTTCAGTTGTCGGAAGACGTCCTATTTCAGCAACACGACAAACACGAGCGCCGTGTTACCCGGCACGGAAGCCTTCCTAGAATCTCTGAAGTCCTCCACCAGGGAACCCCCCCCCCCCCCCCCCCCCCCCCCCCCCCCCCCCCCCAAAAAAAAAAAAAAAAGGAAGAAGAAGAGAAGAGAAACAACAAACAATCGACCATCAGAAAACCAAACCAATCAGACAAACATGGTGTGTGGGGCAGTAAGGTTCTACACAGTGTGAACGTGTTCATCTGTAGTGCAGCGGCTCCGAAACACGAAGACAGTCTGAGCTGCGTTAGAAAGAGAGAAGGGGGAAAAAAAAACAACCAGAAAACCCTCCCCCCAAAAAAACACCGACAGAATCTCTGAAGTGATCGACCATCATAGAAAAAAAAAAAAAAAAAAAAAAAAAAAAAAAGAACACTAACAAACCAACCAAGCAAACAAAAAAGTGTGACAGTGTTTAAAATAAAAATTTAAAAAAAAACCGAGTCGCTGTCCTCCCGTTATTGGAGCTTGACAAGTTTGGTGTCCACACAGCAGACACACCGGGCATTGCAGTCAGTCAGCAAAGAATTTCTCTCTCAAGAGTCTGTTAGAACTGTCCGATGCAACATGAAAGGGCAATACTAGGCCCCTTCTACACCGTATGAACGTGTTCTTTGTTGTTGGGTTTTTTTTTAGTGCAGCAACTCCCCCGAACTCATTGACAGTCTGATTCGCGTCAGAAAAGAGAGGCCCGTTAAAAACAACGACGACAACAACAGCAGCAGCAGCAGCAGCAACAGCTTCAACAACAAAAATTACTGAAGAGTGTGAAAATGTTCCATTG
>NC_134906.1:21683888-21688888 GCF_041734735.1 Babylonia areolata
AATAACATTTGAAACTGGTAACAGGTGTTCAGTAATTTCTGGAGGCGAAAAAGGTTTCATTTCTGAACAGCAGGTTTAAAACGTGCTCAACCGTTAAACGTCCCTTGCAAATGCGTTCAGTATTTTTGTTGGTTTTTTTTCTCTATTATGCACTCGAGGTTTTTTGTTTTTTTTGTTGTTTTTTTTTACGTATTGTTTTTAGACGTGAACTATTAGAGGTTCGGGCAACATCGCTTTGTTATTTAGAATGACTAATAAGTTTCTTGTTGTTTTTACGTTTACAATGGATATACTCTCGCTTTTAATTTTCAATTATTGTATTTGTATTTGTATTTCTTTTTATCACAACAGATTTCTCTGTGTGAAATTCGGGCTGCTCTCCCCAGGGAGAGCGCGTCGCTACACTACAGCGCCACCCTTTTTTTTTTGTTGTTGTTGTTGTTTTTTCCTGCATGCAGTTTTATTTGTGTTTTTCCTATCGAATGATAGACTGAGAACGATTGAACTTTCAGTTTGTTAATCAAATAGATATTGTCGTTGATTTTGCTAGTAAGTTTATTCTTGCTTCTTTAAAAAAGAAAAAAAAAATTTCCCCTCTTTTTTTTTCTTTTTTCTTTAAAAAAAAAAAAAATTTAAGTAGGTTAACTTTTTGATTTGTTCATTAAGTTTGAATTTGTGTTCGTTGTTCATCAGACAGGTACCGTCTTTTGCTTTGTTCATGAAAATTAATAAGCTCTGACGTTGCTTTTGTTCATCAATAGGAAAAACAAATAAAACTGCAGGCAGGAAAAAAAAAAATAATAATAATAATGTGGCGCTGTAGAGTAGCGACGCGCTCTCCCTGGGGGAGAGCAGCCCGAATTTCACACAGAGAAATCTGTTGTCATAAAATAGGAATACAAATACAAATACAAATGAATAGACAAACAACGATGTTTGCTTTTTGTTGATTAGATAAGCAATTACGTTTGCTGTTTTGTCCACTGAATAAGCAGCCAAGTTTGCTTAAATTATCACCAAGCTCATATGCAATGATGCTTGCTTTGATGATTAGCTCACTCAGTACGGCCAGTCCTCTCTTCTCCTCTACACAGACCCCTCGGATGTCCAGTGGGTGTCTGAATGACCCAACCTTTAGCTTCCGTCGTCAGAATTGTGGTATTCTTTGTCAGCGTTCATATCTTCAGTGTAAGAGCCTTCCGCTTGTAATATTTTGATGGTGGTAATTGGGGTGAAACGCTGTTAACGTCGTCTCTTTCGCCGTTCGTATGGAGATAGTTAGACAAGCGGTGTTGTTTGCTTTGATCGCGGCATATCAGGAGTGAAGTTTGCTTTGCAGATCAGATAAGCGCAGACCTTTGCTTGGCTGACTGACTGACTAGGCATTCACTCCTCTTCGTTTCGTTTTTATTAAATTTAAAGCCATTGACCATTCTTCGTTTATTGTACAGTGGTCAGTCATTGTCCGACTATGACCACCAGAGGAGGCAAGTCGATAGGAAAAACAAATAAAATTGCACGCAGGAAAAAAAATAAAAAAATAAAAATGGGTGGCGCTGTAGTGTAGCGACGCGCCCTCCCTGGGGGGAGAGCAGCCCGAATTTCACACAGAGAAATCTGTTGTGATAAAAAAGAGAAATACAAATACAACTTCTGTCCCCAAACTATCTGGGCTAGATTTTGATTTTTAGGTGGAGAGTGAGTGAATAATGATTCGTTTTGTTATCAAATAAGAACTAACTTGTGCATCGCTTATTAGGTAAACATTTGGGTTGTGTTTTGTCCATTTTTCTGTTGTTTGTGCACGTGTCATTGACGTTTCTGGTTCTATTCATCGCGTATTTATCATCATTATTGGGTTATTTTATTTTATTTTTTTTTATTGTTATTATGATTATTATTATTATCATGTATATAAATGAAGTTTCTGACAACTACTTTTTCGTCTGCACCGAAACACAATGTCAATGCTACTTGGAGTAAACAGGTATATTTCCCATTTCAGTTCTTGTAAAGTGTAGAATGGTGCGTTTTTGGTCAGGATTAATTGACGATACAACTGATAAATTATCATGTACAGCATATTCTGCTTTATACAGATTATTTCCATATACAGATTTCCCATCAAAGTGGCTAAACTTCATCAAGAATATTTTGATGAACAGTAGTTATGATTGTATTTGGTTTTCACATACATTCCATGGTAAGGATTTCTTTTATCGGAAATATCACGCAAAGTCTAAACAAGAGAGGCAAGGCCTTCAAGACTCACTTGTGATAAATTAAATCCCCTAACATTAATTACAGAGTAATTTCCCTTTTTTACTATCTGCACCAAAACGTTTGCAAAATAAATAAAACTTCCATGCTTAGCAAAAGAAGTTCCTGTTTGAACAAAAAATGATAATAATGACTGCTCTTGTTGTTGGATCTGAATATCAGATCAAAGTGCCAAGTTTAGAGAATACAAAAAATATAAATATAACAGTAAATGCAGTTTGCATATAATTAGGCCTCTTTTTTATTTTTTGTGCCCATCCCAGAGGTGCAATATTGTTTTAAACAAGATGACTGGAAAGAACTGAATTTTTCCTATTTTTATGCCAAATTTGGTGTCAACTGACAAAGTATTTGCAGAGAAAATGTCAATGTTTAAGTTTACCACGGACACACACACACACAGATACACGGACACACACACACACACACAGACAACCGAACACTGGGTTAAAACATAGACTCACTTTGTTTACACAAATGAGTCAAAAAGATATGTGCATTCAATCACGGAGAAAAATCGCTCGAAGACAGTACTAAATGTCTGTTCTTTTGGAGCATCAAACCTAACTTTTGTCAAGAAAAATATATCTCACACTTCCATATACTTACATATATCCTTTAATAAAGTTTCGTTGCAGTAGCCATAAACTGCAGATCGAAACAGGAAGAAGAGAAGGCGAAAAAAGAGAAAACACAATTTGCAAGGAATGTAATATGGGTACTGTTGGGGATGAATTTCATTTTGTTTTAGAACGTCCCCCAAATACTGTAATTCGAAATAAATTGACACCACGTAAATATAAATCATATATGTCAATGTTCGGTTTATGTAATTTATTCAGTGCTGGGAAGAAAACACAACTTAATTTAAGTTAAAATCATAAAACTTTGAAAGGATGTGTAACTTTTGTTACATCTAAAACATACATGTCAGTATGTTTAAGTTTGATTTGTTTTGTTGCAAATCATCATTAGCGCGCGCGCGCGTGTGTATGTGTGTGTGTGTGTGCTTGCGTGGGTGTGCGTTTTTGCGTGTTTCGACGACATCTTTGGACTGAAGTTGTGATTCAATGAGTATGTATTGTTATTGTATCCTCCACACCCCAAAAGGGGCAAAAGGATTAAATTTCTTTGAATCTTTTTCTTTCTTTCTTTTTTTTTTTTTTTTTTTTTCTCAAGGCCTGACTAAGCGCATTGGGTTACGCTGCTGGTCAGGCATCTGCTTGGCAGATGTGGTGTAGCGTATATGGATTTGTCCGAACGCAGTGACTCCTTCTTGAGCTACTGAAACTGATGGTCGCGTAGGCCGTTGCGTTTGTGTGTGTGTGTGTGTGTGGTTTTTTGTTTTGTTTTGTTTTTGTTCAGTATGTAAACATCGTTGAGGTTTGCTTTTTTGTGTTTTGTTGTTGTTGCTGTTGACTCACTTGTGTAAACAAAGTGAGTCTATGTTTTAACCCGGTGTTCGGTTGTCTGTGTGTGTGTGTGTGTGTGTGTGTGTGTGTCCGTGGTAAACTTTAACATTGACATTTTCTCTGCAAATACTTTGTCAGTTGACACCAAATTAGGCATAAAAATAGGGAAAATTCAGTTCTTTCCAGTCATCTTGTTTAAAACAATATTGCACCTCTGGGATGGGCACAAAAAAATTTAAAAAATGAAGCCTAATTAGATGCAAACTGAATTTACTGTTATATTTATATTTTTTGTATTCTCTAAACTTGACCCAACAACAAGAGCAGTCATTATTATCATTTTTTGTTCAAACAGGAACTTCTTTTGCTAAGCATGGAAGTTTTATTTATTTTGCAAACGTTTTGGTGCAGATAGTAAAAAAAGGGAAATTACTCTGTAATTAATGCTAGGGGACTTAATTCGAATCTGGTTAGGACTTCTTTTTTTTTTTTTTTTAACGCGAAGCTTTATAATAACAAATACAGAACACATTTTAACGATTAGTTGGTGTTTTTTTTTAAGTGTATCACAAGTGAGTCTTGAAGGCCTTGCCTCTCTTGTTTTGTTTTTGTTTTTGTTGCTGATTGTCTTTAGAATTTTCCCCCCTTGTTTTATACACCCGTATGTCAGTGTGGGCGGTGGGGGATGTTTGCTTGTTTGTTTGTTGTTTGTTGTTTGTTTATTTGTTTGTTTTTCGTTTGTTTAGGCGTATTTGGTTTCCTTTTGCTGTTGTTGTTGTTGTTTTTGTTGTGTGGTTGTTGTTGTTTTTTTTAATTGTTGTTCGTTTAGTACAGTGATGACCTAGAGGTAACGCGTCCGCCTAGAGAGCGAGAGAATCTGAGCGCGCTGGTTCGAATCACGGCTCAGCCGCTGATGTTTTCTCCCCCCTCCACTAGACCTGGAGTGGTGGTCTGGTCGCTAGTCATTCCGATGAGGCAATAAACCGAGGTCCCGTGTGCAGCATGCACTTAGCGCACGTAAAAGAACCCACGGCAACAAAAGGGTTGTTCCTGGCAAAATTCTATAGAAAAAATCCACTTCCATATACAAATAAAACTGCACGCAGGAAAAAAATACCAAAAAAAAATGGGTGGCGCTGTAGTGTAGAGACTCGCTCTCCCTGAGTAGAGCAGCCTGAATTTCACACAGAGAAATCTGTTGTGAGAAAAAGAAATACAAATACAAATAGTGGTTTCTTTCTTCTTTAAAAAAAAAAACCAAACCAAAAAAAAAACAGATATAAAATTGGTTGTTGTTGGTTTTTGTTG
>NC_134906.1:21711388-21713888 GCF_041734735.1 Babylonia areolata
AGCTGAGTGTGGAGACTTGACGAAGCGAAAGAGGAAGTTCATTCCAATTGCAAGGTCCAGAGACAGAGAAAGACTATAGTATCACTCACTCGGAAGCCACGTTTCCTTTGAAAGCACTCACACTCACCTACAAGTTAGTTGGCCCTGTCTGTTTGTGTCGCAAGACCCGTGGTTAAGCTACCTAGTCTACAACACAGGAGGCAGCGGGGAGATATGTATGACTGATTGCTGTAAATACATACACGGAATCTACAAGACCACAAATCCCGAACTATCACCTGCAGTAAGTAGAGACAGAAGAGGTACTGGTTTAATGCTAAATAAATCACATTGTAGACTGAAAGTGCGCAGTTCCTTCTTTACTGAGCGAAACTGCGTTTTTGGGGCATATCTGTTACGCATGTGTGGGTGTATGTGTGAATGTGTGTCTTCATGTTTTATATTTATTTGCTTATTTATCATCATTGTTTTATTTATTTAATTATTTATTTATTATTATTATTATTATTATTATTATTATTATTATTATTATTATTTTATCATTATTTTCATTACTACTATCTTTTTTCTTCTTCTCTTTTTCTTTTTTTTTTTCCATCATAATTATTATTTATTTATTTATGTATGTACGCTTCTCTCTCTCTCTCTCTCTCTCTCTCTCTCTCTCTCTATATATATATATATATATATATATATATATATATATATGTATATATATATATATACTTTTTTTTCAAGGCCTGACTAAGCGCGTTGGGTTACGCTGCTGGTCAGGCATCTGCTTGGCAGATGTGGTGTAGCTGTAGCTATATGGATTTGTCCGAACGCAGTGACGCCTCCTTGAGCTATTGATACTGATACTGATACTGATACTGAGCGAGTCGTTAATAAATGGAACGGTTTCCCAGACAGTGTTGTGACTGCCCCAACCATGTTATCTTTCAAGACTAGGTTAGACACTCATTGAGCCAACTCTCCAAATATCAACTCACTCAGTACGGCCAGTCCTCTCTTCTCCTCTACACAGACCCCTCGGATGTCCAGTGGGTGTCTCAATGACCCAACCTTTAGCTTCCGTCGTCAGAATTGTGGTATTCTTTGTCAACATTCACGTCTTCAGTATAAGAGCCTTTGGCTTGCAATATTTTGATGATGGTAATTGGGGTGAAACGCTGTTAACGTTGTCTCTTTCGCCGTTCGTATGGAGAGAGTTAATATTAATGATCCAGTATGCTATCATTAGGCCACGCATGCTGGTATACTGTATCGAATTGAACGACGAACAGGTCTTCACAGGCTTCAAACGTCTGGTTCCAGTTCAAGTTGTGTTCACAGAAGCTGATGGTGATAATTATTATTAAAAAAACAACAACAACAACAACAACAACAAAACAAACAAAAAACATAAACGTCACCCATCCTCGAGTACTGGTTCTTGATGGTGCAGTTGTAAACGGCGAGAAGGAAGAAGATACGGCAATGATTAATTATCCACAAATTCTTTTCTTTTTTTTTCCCCGCCCCTCCAGTCGGAATGAATCGTGTTCACACACAGAAATACTAAAGAGGTGGATGTTCACTTCGCCAGTCGCACAGTACACAGGAGGGAGGGTGGGTGGTGGTGGATTGAGGAGGGGGGGGAAGAACATTGAATGTGGACAAAGTCGTAGACAAGTGGTACATCTTTGCGAATTTGCGCAAAGATTGGTGTGTAAGTGTATCAGTCTGTGTGATTTGAGAGAGAAAGAGAGAGAGCGTGAGAAAGAAACAGAGAGAGAGAGAGGGAGACAGAGAGACAGAGGCAGAGAAAGAAAGAGAGAGACAGACAGAGATATGTCTTTGCGAATTGCACAAACATCAGTGTGTAAGTGTATGTGTGATTTGAGAGAGAAAGAGAGAGTGAGAAAGAGACAGAGAGAGAGACAGAGACATAGACAGGAGAAAGAGAGAGACAGAGACAGGAGACAGACAGACAGACAGAGGCAGAGAACGAGAGAGAGAGAGAGAGAGGTATATCTGCGAATTGCACAAACACTATTGTGTAAGTGTATGTGTGATTTGAGAGAGAAAGAGAAAGAGACACAGAGACAGACAGACAGACAGAGGCAGAGAACGAAAGAGAGAGAGAGAGAGAGAGTAAGGGAGAAGGGGGGGGGAAGGGGGAGCAGACTAAAGTGTTGTCCTTGTGAACTGACTTTATTTACATTATGTTAGTGTTTGTTGTTGTTATCATCATCATCATCAACAATATTATTATTATTATTATTATTGTTGTTGTTGTTGTTGTTAGTAGTAGTAGTAGTAGTAGTAGTAGTAGTAGTCAGGTATGTACGATTGAGAGACGCGGTCACAGATCCCCCCACCCCCACCCCCCAACCCCCCAAACCTCTACCCCTACCATTGCGCCATCCCCTTCCCTCCGCCCCCACCCCCCACCCCCCCACCCTCTCTCACACACACACACACACACACACACACACACACACACACACACGCATCC
>NC_134906.1:21728888-21731388 GCF_041734735.1 Babylonia areolata
CCTAACCGCGTTGGGTTACGCTGCTGGTCAGGCATCTGCTTGGCAGATGTGGTGTAGCGTATAATATGGATTTGACCGAACGCAGTGACGCCTCCTTGAGCTACTGATACTGATACTGACACTGATACTGTCACCATAAGAACAGCAGAGGAGGCAACTGCTGTCCCTGACTATTTTGGGGTGGGGGTGGGGGTTGGGGGGGGGGCTAGAATTTGGATTATAGTGGAGAGAGAGTGTCTTGCCCCAAAGTTACATCCCTATTCTCTCGGCCAAGAGGATTTTTAAGGACAGTCGGTGTTGGGGTGATGGTTCCCGAAAAAGGCCAGATAGTCCTCAAGACGTCTGTTTGTGCCCACAAAGTGAAGCGAAAAGCCCCCCAGAAGATGAAGAAGAAAAAAATTTCCTGTTAAACTGCAAAAGATACGAAGAAGGGTGAAAACAAAAACAAAAAAAAACCACCACCCCAAAAAACATCAACTATATATCACTTAGTTGATACAGCTTTAGCACTCAAGAGTTTCAGTTTCATTTTCAGTTTCAGTAGCTCACGGAGGCGTCACTGCGCTCGGTCAAATCCATATTATACGCTACACCACATCTGCCAAGCAGATGCCTGACCAGCAGCGTAACCCAACGAAGTACTCAAGAAAGATATGTTTAAAAAAAAAAACAAAAAAATAAAAAAACCAACTGAGGGCAGAAAATGGAGATCGTTGTGTTTTTTTTTCTATCTTTCCATGGTCCTCTCACGTGTAAAAATAAAATTATGTCTCTGAGGTAGAAAACATATGCAAAAAAAGGAAAACAAAAAGGGTTACTGTAGCTCCAAACGCTCATTAATCAATTACGAATTCTCTTACGGGCCCCAGCAAAGAAAAGGTTGTGTGTGTGTGTGTGTGTGTGTGTGTGTGTGTGTGTGTGTGTGTGTGTGTGTGTGTGTGTGTGTTTTAAGTAACAGTTCCATGTGGATGACCAATCTGATGTTGGTATTTATGGGATGATATGATGTGCGCCTCGGATAAAATTGCTTGCTACATGTATTCTGTTTTTGTTTTCTTGTTTTGTTCTAACTTTGGAGTCGAAAGACTGGGAACATATGTGTGTGTGTGTGTGTGTGTGTTTTCCTGTCTTTATTTAAATAATTGATGTTGTGTTCAAGTTTTCAGCCCCAGGGGTATAGGGTTTAGCTGTGTACGTGAACAGCGTGATTTGATTTGGTTTGATTTGAGTAGAATGGCGTATTTTCATTCTCAGAACAAAAGACCCCCGTCAACTCCTCGTGAATGAATGAATGAATGAATGAGTGAACTTGATTTCTGCGATAGGGCGCTTAGGATTTCCCACACTTTGGTTGTGTGCTCTCAGCGTCACCCGCACTCACACACACACACACACACACACACACACACACACACACACACACACACACACACACACACACACACACACACACACACACACACACACACACACACACACACACACACACACACACACACACACACACACACACACAGACAAGAAAAAAGAAGAAGGCTGGACTTGTCAGTACTTAGAACTTAATTATGTGCTCACCCTATACTTTCTTATGGACAAAAATATATAAATTTTGTATCTGTAAGTAAACCTTTGTCTGAATAAAGAATGTTGGGGGGAAAAAAACAACAAAAAACAACAACAACAAAGCACAATCAAATGTCTTGTACAGCAGACATCACACACACACACACACACACACACACACACACACACACACACACACACACACACAAACACACACAACAATCAACAATCAAATACCCGGACAGGAGACAACAACAACACCACACACACACACACACACACACACACACACACACACACACACACACACACAATACTTGAGAAAGTGGCGGGGGGTGGGGGAGTGAGTAGGGGGGAGGGGCGTGGGGTGGGGTGGGGGGGGCCTCTGGACGTTGGCTAACATCTGACATCAGAAGTAATAATCACATATAATTATACATACATTCATACACTTACGTATTTTCTCTCCGTCAGATCTCAGAATAACTAGACCATTGAATTGAATTTTTTTTTGTAATAGTAGTAGTAGTATTTTTATGCTTTTATCTTTTCTTCTTTTTTTTTTGTTATTTTATTTATTTTATTTTATTATCATTATTATGTATTTTTTTCATATTTATTTTAGTTTTTGGGGGGTGGTTTTTTTTGTTGTTTTTTCTGTTTTTGTTTTTTTCTTCTCAAGGCCTGACTAAGCGCGTTAGGTTACGCTGCTGGTCAGGCATCTGCTTGCATTGGCAGATGTGGTGTAGCGTATATGGATTTGTCCGAACGCAGTGACGCCTCTTTGAGCTACTGAAACTGAAATTGAAACTCCCCTAAGGATTGAAGAGGTCTAGCGGTCGAATCCGAGTTAGCGTCTAGTTGGGTAAGAATAGAGATTCATTTCTTCTTTTTTTCTTTCTTTTGTTTTCTTTTCCTGCCTTTACTTCAACCACCA
>NC_134906.1:21746388-21758888 GCF_041734735.1 Babylonia areolata
CTTCCCAGGGAGAGCGCGTCGCTACACTGAGAGCGTCACCTTTTTTTTTTTTTTTTCTTTCTCGCTTGCAGTTTCTTTTTATTTGTTTTCCTATCGAAGTGGATTTTTCTCCTAGATATTTGCCAGGAACAAGCCTTTTGTTGCCGTGGGTTCTTTATCGTTCGTTATCGTCTCATCAGAATGACTAGCGTCCAGAACACCACTCAAGGTCTAGTGGAGGGGGAGAAAATATTGGTGACTGAGCCGTGATTCGAACCAGTGCGCTTTGTTTGTTTTTTGTTGTGTCGTGTGTTTTTTTTGTTGTTGTTGTTTTGTTTGTTTTGGGGGGAGGAGGGGGGTGCGTGTGTGTGTGTGGGGGGGGGGGGTGGTAATCGTGTTTTAATCTTGGGTAGGGGATGGGAAGAGTTAATGTTGATTAAGTTTTGTGGTACGGTGTACATTCTGGCCAATGTATGTTAGTGAGTGGGTTGGAGAAAGGGAAAGGCTTGTTTGTTTTTTTCTGATTGACTTTATTTGTTTAATTAGTTAGTTAGGGTTTTTTGGAAGGTCGATGGGGTGGGGGGGGGGTGGGGGGGGGGAGGGGAGGGGATTGTTGTTGCAATAAATCGTGATTAAATCTTAGGTAGGAGAGGTATATAGAGAGTTTACGTGGATTAAGTTTTTCGCTTTGTATATGAAGAGGAGGGAGAGAGAGAGTCAGCTTTGATTACGTTTCACTGTGAATATAAATATATATATATATGTGTGTGTGTGTGTGTGTGTGTGTGTGTGTGTGTGTGTGTGTAAATATATATATATATATATATATTATTGTTGTTGATGTTGTTTTGGACAACCAGTATGGCGATTCTTAGTGGAGCTGATTGATCTTTATATCACCACCTATGATATGATGGAGCTGCTGTGTGAGTATGAGTCACAATGAATATCACTGCAATTAACAGGTATATATAATTATATGTATAACGTTCACAAAATGATGAAAGGTTTGGTAACAGCTGGTTTTACATGCACGTACACATACTCACATACACACACATTTATACACACATATTTGCGCACGCACACACGCGCGCGCTCACACACACACACACACACGCACACACACAGAGACACACGCACGCACGCACGCACGCACTCACACACACACACACACACACACACACACACACACACACACACACACACACACACACACATAATAAGAATGAATTGTACAAAAGTCTACAGCTTAACAACAACAACAAAAAGAAAAATGAATTGTACAAAATTTTATAGCTTAACAACAACAACAAAAATAAGAATTGATTGTACAAAATTCTATAGCTTAACAACAACAATAAGAATTGATTGTACACGTGTGTGTGTGTGTTAACGCGTGCATGCACGCGCACACACACACACACACACACACACACACACACACACACACGTGTGTGTGTGTGTGTGTGTAAATTATGCGTAAATTGCAGTCAGTTCACTGACCAGTAACCAGATCAGATCACGAGCATAAGCTTTATCAGTTGTGCTTCGACACACCTGTTATGCAGCTGCTTCGACGTTTCTGTTGAATAAAGTTTGTAGTAAAACCTTGCACTTTCGTGTCATGTCATGTTGTCTTGTTCTTATTTCTGCTTTTTGTGCTGTCACGAATTGACTACTGTAATTCTCTTCTCATAGGCTGTCCACATAATATTCTTCAGCGAATTCAGAAACTTCAAAACAATGCTGCCCGTCTGATTCTCAGAGTCCCACGTACTGATCACATTTTCTCCTCAACTCCGCACTCTACATTGGCTCCCCGTTGAAGCGAGAATTAAATACAAAGTTGCGTGTCTCTGCTATTCTGCTTTCCACTCTGCAGGACCTACTTATCTTTCTGACCTTATCAGTGTTTACACTCCCACAAGAAATCTCCGCTCTTCCTCTGACTGTTACCTTTTGAAACTTCCTCGTGTCAATACAAGAACCTATGGTGAACGTTCTTTCTTCTTTGCTGCTCCTCACATCTGGAACAACCTTCCTTGTCATATCCGTGCATCTGATTCTATTTCTGCTTTTCTCTCATCACTAAAGACTCAGCTTTTTAAAACCTATCTATAAGTACTCTCAGCTTCCTTTTCTCCAACACCACCCATGTCAGCTCACACTTTGGATGTATGTGAAGTGGGAAAGGGGGAGAGTGAGTGGGGGGGGGGGTGAAAAAAAAGTGGTCATGAATGTTTTATGTTACTTGTAATATTTTTCTTTCATGTGAAGCGCCCTGAGCTCTTAGTGACAAAGGGCGCTATATAAATGTACATTATTATTATTATTATTATTATTGTGTGTTCGCAGGCATGTCCCTCGCCATGCAGACAGCGGAAGCGGTTCACCACCACAAGAGCGGCGTCGGCGGTGGCGTCGGCGCAATGCACATGCGCGAAGTGCTGGGCGACTTCCTGTCGTGGCTGGCCCTGGATCACGACATGCTCTTACCCAGAATGCACTACGAGCAGCTACTGGCGGCCCGGCTGTACGCCACAGAGCGAGCCCTTCGGCTGAAGGACAGCCTGGACCACCTGAACCTGGCCAGAGACGCTTCTGTTCAGGAACGTCTTCGAAGCCACACCTTCAACAAAGACCCCAGTGCCGTTCAAGAACGTCTTCACCCCCTCACCTTCAAAGACCCCAGCGGCGACCAAGAACGTCGTCACCCCCTCACCTTCAAAGACCCCAGCGAGAGACGGACACCTGACATCACTGCGGCTGACAGCGCTAAGGTGATGCTGCACCCTCAACACCAACACCACCGCCAGAGCAGGTCCCCGCTATCCTCAGAACCACGCTCCGGAGGCGCGGCTGCGGCGGACCTTTTCCAAGGAAGCTACGAGAACTTTATAGTGTCCAGATCCTTGTCGTCAGAACGCAGTACCCTGGACCACCCTGCGAGTAGTAGTAGTAGTAGTAGCAGTAGTAGTAGTAGTAGTAGTCGTCTGTGTGATTCGAACCCCTCTCCTCCAGAACGGAGCTACGAAAACCTCAGCAGTCCTTCCAAACAACCACAGCCACCACTACCACCACCACCACCACACCTCCCTGAACTGAGCCCGGACATGCGCAGTGCCTGCCTCTCCAGATTTCCTCTCCTCCTTCCTGAACGTGGCCTTGACCCCATGAACCTCACCACGCCCAGACAGCCCCCCATTGAACACAGCCTGGACTTGCGTTGTAGTAGTAGTAGTAGTAACAGTAGCAGCAATAGCAGTAGTGGTGGTGGTGGTGGTAACGGTCTTAGCAGCTCCGGTAGACAGCAGCCCGCGACTGAACGGAGCCCCAATTCGTCGGACGTGGGTTCACATCCTTCTTCATCCGCAGCCGACAAGCGAGAAGAAAAGAGCGTCATTCGCATCTCGCCCTTCGACGTCCGAAGCATCCTGGGCAAGAGGGCAGCAGGAGCGAGGAACGACTCCAGCAGCCCGGACCACGCCGGAAACCGAAGACCTTCACCGCCCCGAGAGGACGTGAAAAAGATGTGCGGTGGCGGTGGGCAGCTGCCTCCGCCGCCCCTTCCCAGATTCTACCCCCCGGAATATTTCAACCCCAGCGTGTACGAAAAGTTCCACCACCACCACCACCACCACCACGCCTTCAAGAACGGGGGTGGGGGTGTTCCCCCACCACCCCTCCTCATGCTTCCCCCCCTCTCCCCCTCCTCCTCCTCCTCCTCCTCGTCCTCCATGGTGCCCCACCCTCTCATCCCCTCCCCTCCCCACGACTGGGGGAGGCGGGAGGATTTCCCCAGGTGTTCCTGCCCGCGCTGTCTGCCCAGAGAGGTCAAGGTCAGCCCCAACACCTCCCCCTCCTCCTCCTCCTCCTCCTCCCCCTCCTCCTCCTCCGCTTCCGCTTCCTCTTCCTCCGTCTGTGCTCTGGCCAGTCCCGAGAACTCCAGGTAGGTTTTGTGTTGCTGGGACAAAACGACAGTAATAACGATGATGACGATGGTGATGATGATGATGATGGTGATGATGGTGGTGATGATGGTGGTGATGATGATGGTGATGATGATGATGATGATGGTGATGATGATGATGGTGGTGATGATGATGGTGATGATGATGATGGTGGTGGTGGTGATGATGATGGTGATGATGGTGGTGGTGATGATGATGGTGATGATGGTGGTGATGATGGTGGTGGTGATGATGATGGTGATGATGATGGTGATGATGATGGTGATGATGGTGATGATGATGATGATGGTGATGATGATGAAGATGATGCTTATGGTGATGGTGATGATGATGATGATGATGATGGTGGTGGTGGTGGTGGTGGCGGTGATAAAAGAAGAATGATGACGACGATGATGATAGCGATAATGTTAATAGTAAAAACAATGATAATGATAATAATGATGGATACTACTACTAAGAAGAAGAAGAAGAAGAAGAATGATAATACTAATAATGATAACTATAATTATAACAATAATAATGACAATAGTAATGCCAATGATAATTATTGCTAATAATACTCAAAAAGAAGAAGAAGTAGAAAAAAATCATCATCATCATAACCATCCTGATAATGATTATGATGCTGTTGCTGATAATGACGGTGATGATAATCATTATAACAATGATAACAATGATAACAATACTGAATACTGATGATGATGATGGCGACTACGATGGTTTAAAAAAAACGTTTATCTACTTATTCGTTCATTCATTCATTCATTCTTCTTCCATTAAAATATTATTTGATTGATTTGATTTGAGTATGTTTGTGTTTATAATGACCGTTTGAATGTACAGTGTAGATTAATAAAGTGTTTTTGATTTGATTGGTTTGATTTGAATCTGCTTCTGCTTATGACGAATATGGCTGCGATTGCAAATGCTGATTTCCACGTGGATTGATTAATTAAGTTGTTTTTCTTTTTCTTTTTTTTATCTGATCTGATTCTAAACCGAACTGCATGTCCACATGGATTAAATAAAGTATTTTTGATCTGATCTGATATGAAACCGAACTTGTTATCCACATGAATTAATTAACAAAGTATTTTTAGTCTGACTGATTTGAAACCGGACTTGTCCACATGGATTAAAATTAATAAACTTTTTTTTTTTTTTTTATCTGATCTGATTTGAAACCGAACTTGTTGTCCACATGGATTAAATAAAGTATTTTTGATCTGATCTGATATGAAACTGAACATGTTGTCCACATGGATTAAATAAAGTATTTTTGATCTGATCTTATCTGATTTGAAACCGAATTTGTCCACATTGATTAAATAAAGTATTTTTGATCTCATCTGATCTGATCTGATCTGATTTGAAACCGAACTTGTTGTCCACATGGATTAAATAAAGTATTTTTGATCTGATCTGATTTGAAACCGAACTTGTCCACATGGATTAAATAAAGTATTTTTGATCTGATCTGATTTGAAACCAAACTTGTTGTCCACATGGATTAAATAAAGTATTTTTGATCTGATCTGATTTGAAACCAAACTTGTCCACATGGATTAAATAAAGTATTTTTGATCTGATCTGATTTGAAACCGAACATGTTGTCCACATGGATTAAATAAAGTATTTTTGATCTGATCTGATCTGATTTGAAACCGAATTTGTCCACATGGATTAAATAAAGTATTTTTGATCTGATCTGATCTGATTTGAAACCAAACTTGTTGTCCACATGGATTAAATAAAGTATTTTTGATCTGATCTGATTTGAAACCAAACTTGTCCACATGGATTAAATAAAGTATTTTTGATCTGATCTGATTTGAAACCAAACTTGTTGTCCACATGGATTAAATAAAGTATTTTTGATCTGATCTGATCTGATTTGAAACCGAATTTGTCCACATGGATTAAATAAAGTATTTTTGATCTGATCTGATTTGAAACCGAACTTGTTGTCCACATGGATTAAATAAAGTATTTTTGATCTGATCTGATATGAAACTGAACATGTTGTCCACATGGATTAAATAAAGTATTTTTGATCTGATCTGATATGAAAGTGAACTTGTTGTCCACATGGATTAAATAAACTATTTTTGATTTGATCTGATCTGATCTGATTTGAAACCGAACTTGTTATCCACATGGATTAGATAAAGTTGTTTTTTTTTTGTTTTTTTAATCTGATCTGATTTGAAAGCGAACTTGTTATCCACATGGATTAGATAAAGTTGTTTTGTTTTTGTTTTTTTTAATCTGATCTGATTTGAAACCGAATTTGTTATCCACATGGATTAGATAAAGTTGGGGGGGGGTGGGGGGGGGGGGTTGTTGTTTTTTTTAATCTGATCTGATTTGAAACCGAATTTATTATCCACATGGATTAAATAAAGTTGTTTTTTTAACTGATCTCATTTGAAACTGAACTTGTTGTACACATGAATTAAATCAAGTTGTTGGGGTGTTTTTTTTTCAACTGATCTAACCTGATCTGAAAACTGAACTTTACCCTCCCTCTCTTTGAAAAAGTTATATATTTCAAACTGTTCTTTATTAAAGTTAGCTAGTTATGTGTTGAATAGTCCAGTTGGTTGTTTATTGTAGGTCCCCACATGAACCTCTTTTCAAATAATAATCTACAGAAGTAGTGCATACAATATTTGATTATTGATAATTTTTTTGTTGTTGTCCTAATCCCGCTTCCCCCGTCCCGCCTCTCACACACACCCTTCCAATATTATGTTTTTTTCTTTCTCTAATCACTGACACTCGCCCTCTTCAGTTTACATTTTGTACTCTATCTTATCCACATTCTGTTCTCTCTCTCTCTCTCTCTCTCTCTCTCTCTCTCTCTCTCTCTCCCTCCCTTTCTTAGACCCCTCCCCCTCCCCCCCCCCTCCACTTCAAGCGGGCTCCTTTTCATTCGAATATACAGAAATGTCGATTTCTAATTAATAATAACAAACATCATTATGATAGAAATGATAATAATCCAAATAATAATAATAATAGTAATAATAATATCATTTATTTTCAGTCTAATAGTATCATCATCTTAGATGAACAGACTATAAAATAACAAGAGAGGCAAGGCCTTCAAGACTCACTTGTGAATGAGAGTAAAACACACAAGCTTTTTATGTATTGAGTATAATTTCAAAATGTAATGTTTAAGATGAGAAAGATCAGTTTAAAGCAAATTAAGTCCCCTAGCATTAATTACAGAGTAATTTCCCTTCTTTACTATCTGCACCAAAACGTTTGCAAAATAAATAAAACTTCCATGCTTAGCAAAAGAAGTTCCTGTTTGAACAAAAAATGATAATAATGACTGCTCTTGTTGTTGGGTCAGAATATCAGATCAAAGTGCCAAGTTTAGAGATTACAAAAAATATAAATATAACAGTAAATGCAGTTTGCATATAATTAGGCTTTTTTTTTTTTTTCTTTTTTGTGCCCATCCCAGAGGTGCAATATTGTTTTAAACAAGATGACTGGAAAGAACTGAATTTTTCCTATTTTTATGCCTAATTTAGTGTCAGCTGAAAAGTATTTGCAGAGAAAATGTCAATGTTAAAGTTTACCACGGACACACAGACACACGGACACACACACACACACACACACACACACACACACACACACACACACACACACACAACCGAACACCGGGGTTAAAACATAGACTCACTTTGTTTACACAAGTGAGTCAAAAAAACGAAACGATCTCTTCCAGGACGGAGATGTTGTGCTCGTCCTTGAGCAAGTCGTTCAGCAGCTCCTTCAGCTCCTCCTTCAGCAGCGTCCTGTTCCACAGTGCCGTGCCCAGGACCTCCTCCATCAACACCCAGGTCAGCAACATCCTCAGCAACAACGCCATCAGCAACGCCGTCAGCAACTCATTCGCTAGCAGCAACAACAACAACAACGGCATTGTCGTCGCCACCACCGGCGGCGGCGCTGGAACTATCAGGTGTGTGTGTGTGTGTGTGTGGGTGTGGGTGTGGGTGTGTGTGTTGGGGTTGGGGGTTGGATGTGCTGGGTGTGTTTGTGGGTGTGAGGGGGTAGGGGGAGAGGGGAGGAGGGTGTTAGTGTGTGTTTGTGTTTGTTGGTGTGTTGTTGTTGTTGTTGTTGTTGTTGTTGTGTGTGTGTGTGTGTGTGTGTGTGTGTTAGTGTGTGTGTTGTGTTTGTTAGTGTGTGTGTGTGTATGTGTATGAGCGCGCGCGTGTGTGCGTGTGTGTATGTGTGTGTGTGTGTGTGCAAAACAAAAACAACCACAACAACTACAGTTATCGACCATATCTATCACTCCGCTTGTATGGTTGATTTCAACAACAGCAATAACAGCATTAACAACAACAACAACAACAACAACAATTGTCAAATTTATCCATCTTTTCGGTTCAACAGCAACAACGACAACAACAACAACAACAACAACAACAGCAACAGCAACAACAATTATCAAATCTATCCACCTTTTCGATTCCTCAGCAATATCAACGACAGTAACAACACCAGCAGCTGCAACAACATCAACAGCATCAACAACAACAACAACAACAACTCGGCCCTCTCCAACAACAACAACAACAACAACAACAACGGAAAGACGTGTACCCTGGACAGCAAGGAGCGGAGCTTTCAGTGCAGGGAGTGCGGGAAAAGGTTTAAGCGCTCGTCCACCTTGTCCACCCACATGCTGATCCACTCGGACACCCGCCCGTACCCCTGCCCTTACTGCGGCAAGCGCTTCCACCAGAAGTCGGACATGAAGAAACACACCTACATTCATACAGGTATTTGTCATTTGTCATATGTCGTGTGTGTGTGTGTGTGTGTGTGTGTGTGTGTGTGTGTGTGTGTGTGTGTGTGTGTGAGGGAGGGCGGGCAAGGTATCGTATTCTTATGATCTGGTATCGTTCCGTGATAAAGTATCCTTATATCATGTGTTTTATATCGTTCCATAATAAAGTGTCTTTACATCATGGTACTTTACATCGTTCCGTAATAAAGTATCCTTATATCTTGTCTCGTTCCATCATAAAGTATCCTTATATCATGTATTTTATATCGTTCTTTAATAAAGTATCCTTTTATTATGTATTTTATATCGTTCCGTAATAAACTGTCCTTATATCATGTGTTTTATATCGTTCCGTAATAAACTGTCCTTATATCATGTGTTTTATATCGTTCCATAATAAAGTATACTTATACTATGTGTTTTATATCGTTCCATAATAAAGTATACTTATACCATGTATTTTATATCGTTCCATAATAAAGTATCCTTATATCATGTATTTTATATCGTTCCATAATAAAGTATACTTATATCTTGTCTCGTTCCGTCATAAAGCATCCTTATATCACGTGTTTTATATCGTTCTTTAATAAATTATCCTTATATCATGTATTTTATATCGTTCCGTAATAAAATATCCTTATATCATGTGTTTTATATCGTTCTTTAATAAAGTATCCTTATATCATGTATTTTATATCGTTCCGTAATAAACTGTCCTTATATCTTGTATCATTCCATAATAAACTATCCTTATATCATGTGTTTTATATCGTTCCATAATAAAGTATACTTATATCATGTGTTTTATATCGTTCCATAATAAAGTATACTTATACCATGTGTTTTATATCGTTCCATAATAAAGTATACTTATAACATGTATTTTATATCGTTCCATAATAAAGTATACTTATGTGTTTTATATCGTTCCATAATAAAATATACTTACATCATGTGTTTTTATATCGTTCCATAATAAAGCATCCTTATATCTTGTATCGTTCCATGGTAAAATAACCTCATATCTTGTATCTTGTATCATTCCATGATGGAATACCCTTACATCATATCGTTCCATAATAGAATATCCTTATAGACTGCATCGTTCCATGATAAAACATTCTGATTTTTATCGTTCCCATATCAAAGTATCCTTTCATAAATTTGGATACTTAAAGTTTTCCTCGTTTTTTTGTTTGTTTTGTTTTGTTTTTGTTTTTGTGTGTGTTGTTTTTGTGTGTGTGTGTGTGTTTTTAATTTTTAATCTAATACTTTATATCGTTCCATAATAAAATGTTCCAACGGCCATACCACGTTGAAAACACCGGTTCTCGTCTGATCACCGGAGTTAACTCATTCAGTACGGCCAGTCCTCTCTTCTCCTCTACACAGACCCCTCGGATGTCCAGTGGGTGTCTGAATGACCCAACCTTTAGCTTCCGTCGTCAAACTGTGGTATTCTTTGTCAACATTCACGTCTTCAGTATAAGAGCCTTCCGCTTGTAATATTTTGATGATGGTAATTGGGGTGAAACGCTGTTAACGTCGTCTCTTTCGCCGTTCGTATGGAGAGAGTTAAGCGCGTTGGGTTACGCTGCTGGTCAGGCATCTGCTTGGCAGATGTGGTGTAGCGTATATGGATTTGTCCGAACGCAGTGACGCCTCCTTGAGCTACTGAAACTGAAACTCCAACATAATGTATCCTGTATCTCTCTTAACCAAGGCGAGAAGCCCCACAACAGCACCAACTGTGGCAAGGTGGAGGAAGGGGGGCAGAAAGGTCAAGACGCTCAGCTGCCGATAATTATAGAGAGTCCGTGAGGGTGTGTGTTCGAATCCTGCTCTAGCTCGTCCTTTTTCCAAAGGTTTGACTGGAAAATCAAACTGAGCGTCAAGTCTTTCAGATGAGACGATAAACCGAGGTCCCGTGTGTGTGCAGCACGCGCACTTGGCGCACTGAAAAAGAACCCATGGCAACAAAAGTGCTGTCCTCTGGCACAGTTCCATACAGGAAATCCACTCTGATAGATAGACACACACACACACTGACTGACTGACTGAAACCATTTATTGTCAGATTAACTGTTTGTTGTACTGACATTTTCGCAACCATTTGAATAAAATATTAACTGAGCAACACAAGGAAATTCTGATTTGAGGAAGGTATGATTTATGAAAAAAAACAAAAAAAAAAAAAACATATTTAACAAATCAAGGTACCAAATTTCATTAATATCATTATCTCCAAAAAATATTCTAACGCACCCACATACTCACATACGTTTCTCCCCCACCCTCTCTCTACATACATCCATGCATGCACACAAACGCCCATTATAATTCCCCTACCTCATTCCCCTGCCCACTCACTCACACACACACACACACACACACACACACACACACACACACACACACACACACACACACACACACTCACACTGTCTCTCACTCTTTCTCATCAAATTAAGGTTTCGTAATGTAATCAAGACGACATATTACATGTTAGGGTCGAACAGTTCCACTAATTAGAATAATGGGAACTTTGCTCTACAAGTAAATCTGACGCTATCACCCAAAACGAAACACTACTTTGGATTAAATAAAACAGAGGGGAACCTCTGCAGCAGAAGGGGGATGAAACAAATTAGAAAAACCGACCAATTGGATGGCTTTTAATTAGGTCAACTGCGGTTTTTGTCAGAGACCAACCATTTTCTTTGCTTGGGTGAAAAACGCGCGCGCACACACACACACACACACACACACACACACACACCCTAAGCCCCCCCCCCCCCATTTCCCCCGCCCCCCCCCCCTTCCCCCCGATAAGCGCGTTGGGTTACGCTGCCATCAGGCATCTACCTAGCAGATATGGATTTGTCCGAACGCAATGACGCCTCCTTGAGAAACTGAAACTGTGGTAAGATGATGTATAGTGTTTCGTTCCCACAGTAAAGTATCCTTTGATATAAAAGTTCTCCTTACAAATGGTCATGTTATACCTGTGTCTCTTGCAGGCAGAGAAGCCCCGTAAATGCACCATCTACGACAAGATCATGTATAGTGTATCGTTCCTACAGTAAAGTATCCTTTGATATAAATGTTCTCCTTAGGAATCATCATGTTATACCTGTGTCTCTTGCAGGCGAGAAGCCCCATAAGTGCACCATCTACGGCAAGATCATGTATAGTGTATCGTTCCTACAGTAAAGTATCTGATACTTACAAATGATCATGTTATACCTGTGTCTCTTGCAGGCGAGAAGCCCCATAAGTGCACCATCTGCGGCAAGGCCTTCAGCCAGAGCTCCAACCTCATCACCCACAGCCGAAAGCACACGGGGTTCAAACCCTTCTCCTGCGACAAGTGTGGCCGCTCCTTCCAGCGGAAGGTGGACCTCCGACGGCACACCGAGCTCTCCAACCATTTCTGATCGGGGCCTGCTGCTTGGCCACGACCTTCCCCCCCACCTCTTCTCCCCGCCCCCGACCCCACCCGCTCCCTCCCCCTCTCCACACACACACACACACACACCGCCTCCCCCTTTACCCTCACACACACACACACACACACACACACACACACACACACACACACGCAACACCTCCCAAACTACCCGCGCCAGACTGGGTTTGAAATAAAACGACCTATTGGCATTTCGCCTTTATAATTATTAAGGTCAAGTTGTTCGTGGCTGTGGTCTTTTCTTTTTTTTTTA
>NC_134906.1:21776388-21783888 GCF_041734735.1 Babylonia areolata
GCGACAAACTGTAGCTTTTCTGAGCTGTCACTCTACAGGTGAGGAAAAACGGGTGATGTGGAGGGGCGGGGGGGTTTGAGAGAAGGGGGGAGAGCGAGAGGGGGGGGAGGGAGAGAGAGAGAGGGAGGGGCAAGGAGAGAGCGAGATGAGAGGAGAGGAGAGAGAGGGAGGGAGAGAGCAAGAGAGGACCGAGTGAAGAGGGGGGGTAGAGAGAAAGAGAGAGGGGGGGGAGTGAGAGAGAGAGAAGAGAACGAGGGGACAGAGAGGAGGGAGAGAGAAAAGAGCGAGGAGAGGAGAGAGAGAGGGGGGTAGGAGAGAGAGAAGAGGGAGAGAGAGAGGTAAAGAGGGAGAGGGGGAGAGAGAACGAGAGAGGAGAGGAGAGAGAGAGGGGGGTAGAGAGAGGAGAGGAGAGGAGAGAGGAGAGAGAGGGGGGTAGAGAGAGAGAGAGGGAGAGGGGGAGAGAGAGAGAGAAAGAGGGAGAGGGAGAGAGAAAGAGAGAGGAGAGGAGAGAGAGAGAGGGGGTAGAGAGAGAGAGAGGGGGGAGAGAGAAAGGAGAGGAGAGGAGAGAGAGGGGGGGGTAGAGAGAGAGAGGGGGGGAAGAGAGAAGAAAGAGGGAGAGGGGGAGAGAGAAAGGAGAGAGGAGAGGAGAGAGAGAGGGGGGTAGAGAGAGAGAAAGAGGGAGAGGGGGAGAGAGAGAGAAAGAGGAGAGGGGGAGAGAGAGAGGGAGAGAGATAGAGAGGGAGAGAGAAAGAGAGATGAGAGGGAGAGAGAGAGAGAGAAGAGGGAGAGAAGAGAGAGAGGAGAGAAGAGAGAGAAAGAGAGAGGAGAGGAGAGAGAGAGCGGGGGTATGAGAGAGAGAAAGAGGGAGAGGGGGAGAGAGAAAGAGAAGAGGGAGAGAGAGAGAAAGAGAGAGGTGGTGGTAAGAATCCGAGAAGCCGTAGATAATCGGGTTGTCACACCTGTAAGCCTGGTGATGATGGCGACAAACTGTAGCTTTTCTGAGCTGCTACTTACAGGTGAGGAAAAAAAAGGGGTGTGGGGGGAGGGGGTGGTTGAGAGAGAGGGTGGGGAGAGAAGAGAGGGACGAGAGCGAGAGGAGAGAGAGAGGGGGGTAGAGAGAGAGAAAGAAGGAGAGGGGGGAGAGAGAGAGGGAGGGAGAGAGAGAGGGAGAGAGAGAGAAAGAGAGAGGAGAGGAGAGAGAGAGGGGGGTAGAGAGAGAGAAAGAGGGAGAGGGGGAGAGAGAAAGAGGGAGAGGGGGGAGAGAGAAAGAGAGAGGAGAGGAGAGAGAGAGGGGGGTAGAGAGAGAGAAAGAGGGAGAGGGGGAGAGAGAGAGAAAGAGGGAGAGGGGGAGAGAGAGAGAGAAAGAGGGAGAGGGGGAGAGAGAAAGAGAGAGGGAGAGAGAGGAGGGAGAGAAAGAGGGGGAGAGAGAAAGAGAGAGGAGAGGAGAGAGAGAGGGGGGGTAGAGAGAGAGAAAGAGGGAGAGGGGGAGAGAGAGAGAGAAAGAGGGAGAGGGGGGAGAGAGAAAGAGAGAGGTGGTGGTAAGAATCCGAGAAGCCATGATGGGGTTGTCACACCTGTAAGCCTGGTGATGATGGCGACAAACTGTAGCTTTTCTGAGCTGCTACTCTACAGGTGAGGAAAAAGGGGTGTGGGGGAGGGGGTTGAGAGAGAGGGGGGAGAGAGAGAGAGGGGAGGAGGGAGAGAGCGAGAGGGAGAGAGAGGAGAGAAGAGAGAGAGAGGGGGGGTAGAGAGAAAGAGAGAGAGGGGGAGAGAGAGAAAGAGGGAGAGGGGGAGAGAGAGAAAGAGAGAGAGGGGGAGAGAGAGAGAAAGAGGGAGAGGGGGAGAGAGAGAAAGAGAGAGAGGGGGAGAGAGAGAAAGAGGGAGAGGGAGAGAGGAGAGAGAGAGAGGGAGAGAGAAAGAGAGAGGAGAGGAGAGAGAGAGTGGGTAGAGAGAAAGAGAGAGAGGGGGAGAGAGAGAAAGAGAGAGAGGGGGAGAGAGAGAAAGAGGGAGAGGGGGAAGAGAGAGAGAGGGAGAGAGAAAGAGAGAGCGAGAGGGAGAGAGAGGAGGGAGAGAAAGAGGGGGAGAGCGAAAGAGAGAGAGGGGGAGAGAGAGAAGAAGAGAGAGAGGGGAGAGAGAGGAAGGAGGGAGAAAGAAACAGAGAGGGGGAGAGAGAGGGGGAGAGAGAGGAGAGGGGAGAGAGAGAGGAGAGAGAGGGAGAGAAAGAGAAAAAGAGAGAGAGGGGGAGAGAGAGAGAGAAAGAGAGAGGGAGAGAGAGAGAGCACTGAACACTGAATTGTTTAATGTCATTAGCTGAAAAGCTCTGGTGGCACAGCAGGTACTAATCAGAACAAAAATGGTGCAAAACAGATAAAATGGAACAGAAGAAGAGATAGACAGACAGACAGACAGACAGAGACAGAGAGACGGAGAGGAGACAGAAACAGAGACAGAGAGAGAGAGAAACAGAGAGAGACGGAGAGAAAGAGACAGAGAGAGACAAGGAGAGACATATAGAGAAAGAGCGAGACAGAGACGGTGACAGAGAGAGAGAGTGAGACAGAGACAAAGACAGGGAGAGACAAAGAAAAAGAGACACACACAGAGAGAGAGACCTAGAGACAGAGAGAGAGAGACAGAGAGAAAGAGACAGACAGAGACATAGAGAGGCAGAGACAGGGAGACAGATAAAGAGAGACAGAGAGAGACAGAGAGAGAGAGAGAGAGAAAGACATAGAGAGAGACAGACACAAGGACAGATTCAGATTCAGATTCAGATGGTTTATTCATTAAGGCCATAGCCCCATATGAACGAGGGGCGATAACAACATTAGTGTATGTCACCAGAACTATAGCAATTCATCATGACATAATTATACCTCTTAAGTGAAAAGCTTTATATAAATATAGAGCCAAATTACGTATAAGTCTGTATATGCCAAATTACGTATAATCTGTAGATGTCATTAGCAGATTAAATCGAAATGAACATGGGTATATATAATATTTCTTTGGGATAAATTTTTCACGAATAACACACAAAACGGGACATTTCAAAACAAAGTGTACTTCATCTTCTATCGACTCTTTACACAATGGACAAAAGAGATCAGAATTGTGTACATTTTTATATCGGTACCTGTAGGTGTTTATTTCCGATATACCAAGACTAAATCTTGCCAAAACAAATCTGAGATGTCTATCCATATTAAACAAGAGGTAATTCTGCACTAAATGAGTAGAAACATAACCCCTGTATATACCAAACCTTTCACTAGACTGAATATGGTTTTCCCAACTCTGCCATCTACAATCTATCATGCGCTGGCGAAGAGTTTGCAAAAAATACATTATCTAAACCTACATTTTGGAAATACCAAGCATACCCAAACCCGAGTTCACAAATACATATTCGTACATTTGAAACCCAATTTCTTTTGCCTCTTAAGTCTAAGTCATATAACATGTTGTACGATTTTCTTGGCAGTCGATCTGCACTCATTTTCAGTAGCTTTAGCCAATAGCGAATACAACTGATTGCAGAGTTATATAAACTGGATGTCTGTTTGTTTCTCCATATACTAAATCGTTTGGTGTTTTCATATCAATACCCAAAAACCTTTTAAGTCCAAATAAATGTAAAGATTCACAATGCACAACAGCATTCTTATCCAAACCCCATAACTCTGAGCCATACTGTACCATGGGCTGAATTTGGGCATCAAACGCTCTAGTAAAAAGCTCTAGAGAATTATTATTTAACATGAAAAGTTTTTTCATAATATTTAGTAACTTATACTTTTGCTTTACTAGACAAATCTCTGCAGGCAGCTGCAAAACTCAAACGAGTAGAAAATATAATCCCAAGATACTTATAAGCATTAGCAACAGGCATAGCAATACCATCGTACACCCATCTTTCCCTCGATGCTAAATAACCCCCACCTGCATTGGGCGCTCATCATTCGTTTCCTGTGTCATTCAATCACATTTCAGGCGCACACACATACACACTCAGACAGACATGTAACATTTTACGTGTATGGCCGTTTTTGTTTTAATTCTCCGCCAAGTAGGCAGCCATACGCCGTTTTCGGGGGTGTGCATGCTGGGTATATTAATTCTTGTTTCCATAACCCACCGAACGCTGACATGGATCACAGGATCTTTAACGTGCGTATTTGATCTTCTGCGTGCGTATACACACGAAGGGGGGGGGGGGGGGGTTCAGGCACTAAGCAGGTCTGCACATAATGTTGACCTGGGAGATCGGGAAAAATCTCTACCCTTTACCTCCTACCAGGCGCCGTTACCGAGATTCGAACACGGGACCCTCAGATTGAAAGTCCAACGCTTTAACCATTCTGCTATTACGTCCGTCGATGGATGTGTGTGTGTGAGAGGAGGGGGGGAGGCAGGGGGTTAGAAGGAGGGGGTGGGGGAGTGGAGGTGGGGGTCTTCTTCTTCTGCGTTCGTGGGCTGCAACTCCCACATTCACTCGTATGCACACGAGTGGGCTTTTACGTGTATGACCGTTTTTACCCCGTTATGTAGGCAGCCATACTCCGTTTTCGGGGGTGTGCATGCTGGGTATGTTCTTGTTTCCATAACCCACCGAATGCTGACATGGATTACGGGATCTTTAACGTGCGTATTTGATCTTCTGCTTGCGCATACACACGAAAGGGGGGTTCAGGCACTAAGCAGGTCTGCACAAAATGTTGACCTGGGAGATCGGGAAAAATCTCCACCCTTTACCTCCTACCAGGCGCCGTTACCGAGATTCGAACCCGGGACCCTCAGATTGACCGTCCAACGCTTTAACTACTCGGCTATTGCGCCCGTCGGTGGGGGTCTAATCGTCAGAAATGAGATGAGGATCAGTTGGTGTCAGCTGCATTGCTTGATTCTAACTTGTTGACAGTTACACGTGACTAAATGCCAACGTTGACCGAACTACGCCATTGGCATATGTGCTTTACAATAGCACTAAAAACATTCACTCAAACATCCCCACGTAAACATATGCATATAATTTGAAACATTGACCGAACTACGTCAATGGTCAGTTCCATACTACACACAGTTAGTAGCGGGTTAAATTAAGTTGCGACCATACTAGACTCTTCCGTCCGAGCAATGCAACTGGCTCCAGGATGTTTACGACGAGAGAGATACTAGCCACGGGAGGACGGTGGCCGAATGGTTAAGACGCTCAGCTGCCGATACAGAGAGTCCGTGCGGGTGTGTGGGTTCCATTCCAAATCCCGCTCTCTCCCTTTCTCCCAAATTTTGATACGAAAATCAAACTGAGCGTCTTGTCTTGAGACGATAAACCGAGGTCCCGTGTGCTAGCTAGCACGCACTTGGCGCACTGAAAAAGAACCCATGGCAACGAGAGTGTTGTTCTGAGGCAAAATTATGTAAAAAGAAATCCACTGTGATTCGTACATAAATAATATATAAGCATGCACTCAAGGTCTGACTAAGCGCGTTGGGTTATGCTGCTGGTCAGGCATCTGTCTAGCAGATGTGGTGCAGCGTATGTGGATCTGTCCGAACGCAGTGACGCGCGCCTCTTTGAGAAACTGAAACTGAAACTGAAACTAAGAGTTAACAAGTAGTAAAGAGTGGTAACTCTCTCCATTAATTCACAAGGTACACAACTTCAAGTCAGTGATGCTTACGCTACCGATTCAGCTAGCACACAGGTAAAGGAAAGGTACATTGGAACAAACCCAGACACTTCCTCGAAAAAAAAAAAAGGAAGCGCCGGGCATGTCCTTATACCGATCATTTATTATTTATTTATTTATTTATTAAGACATCTTGCTATAGCACATATTCTTGAAGCTCGATGCGCTTTACAATAGCACTAAAAACATTCACTCAAACATCCCCACACAAACATATGCATATAATTTGAAACATAGGTAAGAGAGAACAATTAAAATAGGTCATGTCAGTTGATTAAATCAAGAAATGCAACAGGTATAAAAAAAAATAATAATAATAATAAATTTTAAAAAATTTTAATTTTAAAAAGAAGAAGATAAAAACGAAATAATGATAGCAACAACAACAAAAAAAGTAGACAATTGAAATTGAAAGAACACAAGCACGTATGCGCATGCATATATACTTACATACATACATACATACATACACACACACACACACACAAAACACACAACGTTCACACACACACACACACACGCACACACACACACACACACACAATTATTATAAGCATGCTCTCAAAGCCTGACTAAGTGCGTTGGGTTATGCTGCTGGTCAGACATCTGACATGTGCACACAGCGGCACGGACAGAAGAACGTTGTGATGGCGATGTTCGTTGTTATGTGGGGGTGGGGTGTGTGTGGGGGGGGGGGGGGGGGTACGGAGTGTGAAGCCATGAAACACCGTCCACTATGCGCATCTGTGTGAGTGTGTGTGGGGGGGGGAGGGGGGAGGGGGGTGGTGGGGGGGGGGGGGGTACGGGGTGTGAAGCCATGAAACACCGTCCACTATGCGAATCTGTCCTTCATTAATGATTTTGCTTCGATACATTGACCGCCCCCTGTTGTGTGTGTGTGTGTGTGTGTGTGTGTGTGTGTGTGAGTGTGTGTGTGTGTGTGTGTGTGTGTGTGTGTGTGTGTGTGTGTGTGTGTGTGTGTGTGTGAGTGTGTGTGTGAGTGTAAGTGTGTTTGTTTAAGTGTGTGTGTGAGTGTGTGTGTGTGTGTAAGTGTGTTTGTTTGTATGTGTGTGTGTGTGTGTGTGTAGAGGGGGGGAGGGGGTACGGGGTGTGAAGCCATGAAACACCGTCCACTACGCGAACCTGTCCTTCATTAATGATTTTGTTTCGATACATTGACCGCCTCCTGATTGTGACATTACGTGTGGGTGGGTGGGTAGGTGGGTGGGGGGATCTCTGTGTGTGTGTGTGTGTGTGTGTGCGTGTGTGTTTGTGTGTGTGTGAGTGTGTGTGTGTTTGTGTGTGTGTGTGAGTGTGTGTCAGTGTGTGTGTGTGTGTGTGTGAGTGTGTGTGTGTGTGAGTGTGTGTGAGTGTGTGTGTGTGTGTGTTTGTGTGTGTGTGTGAGTGTGTGTGCGTGTGTGTGCGTGTGTGTATGTGTGTGCGTGTCTGTGTGCGTGTGTGTATGTGTGTGTGCGTGCGTGCGTTTGTATCTGTAATGTGGTGTTTCGTTCTTTCGAATGTGTGTATGTGTGTTTATGCATGTGTGTTAGTGTGTGTCGTTTGTGTGTCTGTGCGTGAGTGTATCTGCGTGCAAGAGAATGTGTACAGTGTGTCTACATTGAATGTGCGAGAGCGTGTACGTACATCCGTGCGAGCCAGCGCGCGCATAAATTATTTCATTGTGTATGTGGAAGTGGGAAAAACAAATCAAACTGCAGGCAGGTTTCAGTTTCAGTTTCAGTAGCTCAAGGAGGCGTCACTGCGTTCGGACAAATCCATATACGCTACACCACATCTGCCAAGCAGA
>NC_134906.1:21793888-21796388 GCF_041734735.1 Babylonia areolata
TCAGGATGTGACTAAAGTGTTTCCAAGTATTGCATATTTTCTTGGTTTAAATTGACTGAATGGCTCAGAGGACAAATATAGTTTTTTGTTGTTTTGAAGCTAAAATATATGAATTTATGTTGTTGTCCCCTTGTCAAAAGACCTTTCTTGGCAATGACAATAAATTCTCTCTCTCTCTCTCTCTCTCTCTCTCTCTCTCTGTCTCGTTACTATAGATACAGAGATTTTACTGACAATGATTTAATTTGTCCGCTATGTAAAGAAGACAAAGAAGACGAGATACATTTTGTTTTTTCGTTGTCCAGCTCTTCGTAGAATTAGAGAAAAAATATATATACCACCTAAGTACTATCGACAGCCATGTCTATTCAAACTGAGTTTATTATTGTTATCCACCAGACATGTTGATATATGAAAGTTGACACTGTTTTTACACCAGGCATTTAATTCAGGGATATTGTTACATCTTAGTTTCAGTTTCAGTAGCTCAAGGAGGCGTCACTGCGTTCGGACAAATCCATATACGCTACCCAACATCTGCCAAGCAGATGCCTGACCAGCAGCGTAACCCAACGTAAGCGCTTAGTCAGGTCTTGTTACATCTTAAAGATGCTGTACTTCATTGCAGCGTTTATGTAATATGTGTACTAAAAATTAAAAAAAAGTTGGTTAGATATTTTCATTTTGTTTGATATTATTCATGTTGTTCGCTTATCCCTTCAGAAGGGGTCTAGGGCTATTAATGAATAAATAATCTGAATCTGAATCAATCTCTCTCTCTCTCTCTCGCTCTCTCTCTCTCTCTCTCTCTCTCACACACACACACACACACACACACACACACACACACACACACACACACACACACACACACACACACACACACATACTAAAAGGCCATTTTTACATTTAGTATACACGATACCTATACACACCTTTTTTTCAGTTTTCTTGTGAAAAAACGACTTACTTTCTACTTTCAGTTTTGTACGTAACACAAAACATTTGTATAAATCTTGCCCCGATTGTCATTCATGTTGTTCACGAGATCAAAAACATCTCCTTCACTCTTCCATTCAGGATGTAACATGTTCTTTACGAATGCCAGTGTTGTTTACAAAACATGTTTTTTCGATGGAAAGTTTTCAATTTCAGTAGCTCAAGGAGGCGTCACTGCGTTCGGACAAATCCATATACGCTACACCAACATCTGCCAAGCAGATGCCTGACCAGCAGCGTAACCCAACGCGCTTAGTCAGGCCTTGATACATCTTAAAGATGCTGTACTTCATGGCAGCGTTTATGTAATATGTGTACTAAAAAAAAAAAGGTTGGTTAGATATTTTCATTTTGTTTGATATTATTCATGTTGTTCGCTTATCCCTTCAGAAGGGGTCTAGGCCTATTAATGAATAAATAATCTGAATCTGAATCAATCTCTCTCTCTCTCTCTCTCGCTCTCTCTCTCTCTCTCTCTCTCTCTCTCTCACACACACACACACACACACACACACACACACACACACACACACATACTAAAAGGCCATTTTTACATTTAGTATACACGATACCTATACACACCTTTTTTTTCAGTTTTCTTGTGAAAAACGACTTACTTTCTACTTTCAGTTTTGTACGTAACACAAAACATTTGTATAAATCTTGCCCCGATTGTCATTCATGTTGTTCACGAGATCAAAAACATCTGCTTCACTCTTCCATTCAGGATGTAACATGTTCTTTACGAATGCCAGTGTTGTTTACAAAACATGTTTTTTCGATGGAAAGTTTTCAATTTCAGTAGCTTAAGGAGGCGTCACTGCGTTCGGACAAATCCATATACGCTACACCACATCTGCCAAGCAGATGCCTGACCAGCAGCGTAACCCAACGCGCTTAGTCAGGCCTTGGGAAAAAAAAGAAAGAAAAAAAGAAACAGCGCCCAATATGGGACTCGAACCCATGACCCTCAGATTAAAAGTCTGATGCTCTACCGACTGAGCTAACCGGGGTGTCCCAAAAAATTAAAACCAAATAAAATAAGACCAACAAACAGAACTTTCAAACTAACGGGAAGACAAGAAATAAAATGACTACCTGACACTTGATAAGATTATTCACAATAAAAGGCCAGTCATGCATTTAATATACACGATACCTACACACACCTTTTTCTAGTCTCCTGTGAAAGTTCCATCATTCCGATTCTTGACGCTGTTTAGCTCAGTCGTGACACAGGAGTCGTCGACATGACTATTGTGGACATTTTACGAAGTTTCGCGCGATGCTCGAGGCTACACACCACAAATATTTTCTTTTGCAATTATCGTTCGTTGTTACACGGGCTGGCACGGGTCATGCTCTCTCTCTCTCTCTCTCTCTCTCTCTCTCTCTCTCTCTCTCTCTTCACGTAAAATGACTGGACTACTCTCTGCTTTCGAGAAATGGTATTGTTATTGTTGACCTGAAAGTTGTAAACTCTTACAAGTACTTGGTGTCA
>NC_134906.1:21803888-21813888 GCF_041734735.1 Babylonia areolata
CAAACGACGGAAGATGGCATGGTTTGGTCACGTCATAAGACATAACCCCACCCTCTCCAAAACCATCCTGCAAGGGACTGTAGAGGGAGGGCGCAGACGGGGGCGGCAGAGAAGGAGCTGGTCCGACAACGTCAAGGAATGGACCAAAATGACGATGCCAGATCTCCTCACGACAGCTGCCAACAGAACGGCGTGGCGAGCTATGACATCTTCCTCATGTCCCCCCCCCCCCCCCCCCAACGACCCCAGCGGTCGAGGGAATGAGTGAGTGAGTGAGTGAGTGATGTTAGACGAGGGTATGGCAAAAAAGAAAAAGTCGAGGGAAGGAAAAGAAATTACTGTATTTACATGCGAGAATGCAAAAATTGATATATATATATGTGTGTGTGTGTGTATGTGTGTGTGCGTGTGCGTGTGCGTGTGCATGCGCGCGCGCGCGTGTGTGTGTGTGTGCGTGTGTGCGTGTATATGTATATATATATATATATTCATTTATTTTATTTTATTTATTTATTTGCGTCAATGTCAGTATCTCTGTTTGTGTGTGTGTGGTGTGTGTGTGTGTGTGTGTGTGTGTGTGTGTGTGTGTGTGTGTGTGTTAGTGTGTGTGTGTGTGTGTGTGTGTGTGTGCTTATGTCACACCCCTACAGCAAGAGGCTTTGGCCTTTATTTGAGTAAAACAGTTCGTTCGTTCGTTCGTTCTCTCTCTCTCTCTCTCTCTCTCTCTCTCTCTCTCTCTCTCTCTCCCCTCTCTCTCTCTCTCTCTCTCTCCCTCTCTCTCTCTCTCTCTCTCTCTCCTCTCTCTCTCTCTCTCCTCTCTCTCTCTCTCTCTCTCTCAAGCGTGAACAGCACACAAAACACCACAACGAGAGCGACAGCAGGCTACACAATAGCCAGAAACCTCGTGCCAACCATTAGCAAAACAATCAATGCTGTCTTCACACACACACACACACACACACACACACACACACACACACACACACACACACACACACACACACACACACACACACACACACACACACACACACACACACACACACACACACACACACACACACACACACACACACATACAGGCCAGCTTAAAAAGACAATGGACAGAATCAAACCCGAACCCCGAACCCCGAACCCTGAACCCCGAACCCAGACAGGCAAGCAGGTAGCAGGTAGGTAGTCAGTCAGCAGCCGTGACAATCTGATTGGCTCCATCAATATTTCATCGGCTTCTGCTGGCCTGGCATGGCCTGTCCTGGCCTGCCAACGGGAAACGCCGGGAAAGGGGAGTGTGTGTGTGAGGGGGGGAGGGGGGCTAGGGGGAGAGGGGGGATCTGGGATGTGGTAAGCCCCCTGTCCCTTCCTACCTATTCACTGCGCCGTCATACTACCGGATACATTAGTCATCAGTAGGTGTCATTCCATGACATGACCGATGGTGATACTTGGAGTGATGGCCTAGAGGTAACGCGTCCGCCTAGGAAGCGAGAGAGAATCTGAGTGCGCTGAGTGGTTCGAATCACGGCTCAGCCGCCGATATTTTCTCCCCCCCCCCCCTCCACTAGACCTTGAGTGGTGGTCTGTGACGCTAGTCATTCGGATGAGACGATAAACCGAGGTCCCGTGTGCATCATCATGCACTTAGCGCACGTAAAAGAACCCACGGCAACAAAAAGGTTGTTCCTGGCAAAATTCTGTAGAAAAATCCACTTTGATAGGAAAAACAAATAAAACTGCACGCAGGAAAAAATACAAAAAAAAAAAAAAAAAATGGGTGGCGCTGTAGTATAGCGACGCGCTCTCCCTGGGGAGAGCAGCCCGAATTTCACACAGAGAAATCTGTTGTGATAAAAAGAAATACAAATACAAATACTCTTGCACTGCTTGTTTTTGTGTGTGTTTTTTTCTTCTTCTTTTTCTAGTCACACCTCTACATGCTTTGGATGAGGCGTGTTCTCATAAAGTAAAACTGAGCATTGCTGTTGGGTTGGAAGTGTTGAATGTGTGTAATAATAGTCTGTGGTGTTGTATTGTATTGTGATGTGTTGTATTGTATTGCATTGTATTGTGATGTGTTGTGCTGTACAGGGTAATGTGTGTGTGTGTGTGTGTGTGTGTGTGTGTGTGTGTGTGTGTGTGTGTGTGTGTGTGTGTGTGTGTGTGTGCTTATGTCACACCCCTACAGCAAGAGGCTTTGGCCTTTATTTGAGTAAAATAGTTCGTTCGTTCTCTCTCTCTCTCTCTCTCTCTCTCTCTCTCTCTCTCTCTCTCTCTCAAGCGTAAAGAGCACACAAAACACTACAACGAGAGCGACAGCAGGCTACACAATAGCCAGAAACCTCGTGCCAACCATTAGCAAAACAATCAATGCTCTCTTCACACACACACACACACACACACACACACACACACACACACACACACACACACACACAGGCCAGCTTAAAAAGACAATGGACAGAATCAAACCCGAACCCCGAACCCCGAACCCTGAACCTGAACCCAGACAGGCAAGCAGGTAGGTAGTCAGTCAGCAGCCGTGACAATCTGATTGGCTCCATCAATATTTCATCGGCTTCTGCTGGCCTGGCATGGCCTGTCCTGGCCTGCCAACGGGAAACGCCGGGAAAGGGGAGTGTGTGTGTGAGGGGGGGGGAGGGGGGTTAGGGGGGGGGGGGATCTGGGATGTGGTAAGCCCCCTGTCCCTTCCTACCTATTCATAGGGCCGTCATACTGCCGGATACATTAGTCATCAGCAGGTGCCATTCCATGACATGACTGATGGTGATACTTGGAGTGATGGCCTAGAGGTAACGCGTCCGCCTAGGAAGCGAGAGAGAATCTGAGTGCGCTGAGTGGTTCGAATCACGGCTCAGCCGCCGATATTTTCTCCCCCCCCCCCCCTCCACTAGACCTTGAGTGGTGGTCTGTGACGCTAGTCATTCGGATGAGACGATAAACCGAGGGTCCCGTGTGCATCATCATGCACTTAGCGCACGTAAAAGAACCCACGGCAACAAAAAGGTTGTTCCTGGCAAAATTCTGTAGAAAAATCCACTTCGATAGGAAAAACAAATAAAACTGCACGCAGGAAAAAATACAAGGAAAAAAAAATGGGTGGCGCTGTAGTATAGCGACGCGCTCTCCCTGGGGAGATCAGCCCGAATTTCGCACAGAGAAATCTGTTGTGATAAAAAGAAATACAAATACAAATACTCTTGCACTGCTTGTTTTTTTGTGGGTTTTTTTCTGTTTTTTTTTCTAGTCACACCTCTACATGCTTTGGATGAGGTGTGTTCTCATAAAGTAAAACTGAGCATTGCTGTTGGGTTGGAAGTGTTGAATGTGTGTAATAATAGTCTGTGGTGTTGTATTGTATTGTGATGTGTTGTATTGTATTGCATTGTATTGTGATGTGTTGTGCTGTACAGGGTAATGTGTGTGTGTGTGTGTGTGTGTGTGTGTGTGTGTGTGTGTGTGTGTGTGTGTGTGCTTATGTCACACCCCTACAGCAAGAGGCTTTGGCCTTTATTTGAGTAAAACAGTTCGTTCGTTCGTTCTCTCTCTCTCTCTCTCTCTCTCTCTCTCTCTCTCTCTCTCTCTCTCTCTCTCTCTCTCTCTCTCTCTCAAGCATGAAGAGCACACAAAACACTACAGCGAGAGCGACAGCAGGCTACACAATAGCCAGAAACCTCGTGCCAACCATTAGCAAAACAATCAATGCTCTCTTCACACACACACACACACACACACACACACACACACACACACACACACACACACACACACACACACCGTCTGATATCACTGATAGTGAAAAGATGCTAAACAAAAGAACGAACACACACATATATAAATATACACACACACATAATCATACACACACACACACACACACACATACACACACACACACACACACACACACACACACACACACACACACACACACACACACACACACACACACAGACGCCAGCTCAAAAAGACAATGGACAGAATCAAACCCGAACCCCGAACCCCGAACCCTGAACCTGAACCCAGACAGGCAAGCAGGTAGCAGGTAGGTAGTCAGTCAGCAGCCGTGACAATCTGATTGGCTCCATCAATATTTCATCGGCTTCTGCTGGCCTGGCATGGCCTGCCAACGGGAAACGCCGGGAAAGGGGAGTGTGTGTGTGAGGGGGGGGGAGGGGGGTTAGGGGGGGGGGATCTGGGATGTGGTAAGCCCCCTGTCCCTTCCTACCTATTCATAGGGCCGTCATACTGCCGGATACATTAGTCATCAGCAGGTGCCATTCCATGACATGACTGATGGTGATACTTGGAGTGATGGCCTAGAGGTAACGCGTCCGCCTAGGAAGCGAGAGAGAATCTGAGCGCGCTGGTTCGAATCACGGCTCAGCCGCCGATATTTTCTCCCCCCCCCCCCTCCACTAGACCTTGAGTGGTGGTCTGTGACGCTAGTCATTCGGATGAGACGATAAACAGAGGTCCCGTGTGCTAGCATGCACTTAGCGCACGTAAAAGAACCCACGGCAACAAAAAGGTTGTTCCTGGCAAAATTCTGTAGAAAAATCCACTTCGATAGGAAAAACAAATAAAACTGCACGCAGGAAAAAAATACACAAAAAAAAAGGGTGGCGCTGTAGTATAGCGACGCGCTCTCCCTGGGGAGAGCAGCACGAATTTCACACAGAGAAATCTGTTGTGATAAAAAGAAATACAAATACAAATACTCTTGCACTGCTTGTTTTTTTGTGGTTTGTTTTCTTCTTTTTTTTCTAGTCACACCTCTACATGCTTTGGATGAGGTGTGTTCTCATAAAGTAAAACTGAGCATTGCTGTTGGGTTGGAAGTGTTGAATGTGTGTAATAATAGTCTGTGGTGTTGTATTGTATTGTGATGTGTTGTATTGTATTGCATTGTATTGTGATGTGTTGTGCTGTACAGGGTAATGTGTGTGTGTGTGTGTGTGTGTGTGTGTGTGTGTGTGTGTGTGTGTGTGTGTGTGCTTATGTCACATCCCTACAGCAAGAGGCTTTGGCCTTTATTTGAGTAAAACAGTTCGTTCGTTCGTTCTCTCTCTCTCTCTCTCTCTCTCTCTCTCTCTGTCTCTCTCTCTCTCTCTCTCTCTCTCTCTCTCTCTCTCTCTCTCTCTCTCTCTCTCTCTCTCTCTCTCTCTCTCCCTCAAGCATGAAGAGCACACAAAACACTACAGCGAGAGCGACAGCAGGCTACACAATAGCCAGAAACCTCGTGCCAACCATTAGCAAAACAATCAATGCTCTCTTCACACACACACACACACACACACACACACACACACACACACACACACACACACACACACACACACACACACACACACACACACACACACGAAACCTTGTGCCAACCATTAGCAAAACAATCAATGCTCTCTTCACACACACACACACACACACACACACACACACACACACACACACACACACACCGTCTGATATCACTGATAGTGAAAAGATGCTAAACTAAAGAACGAACACACACATATATAAATACACACACACACATAATCATACACACACACACACACACACACACACACACACACACACACACATAATCATACATACACACATAATTACACACACACACACACACACACACACACACACACACACACACACACGCACACACACACACACACACACACACACACACACACACATAATCATACATACACACATAATTACACACACACACACACACACACACACACACACACACACACACACACACACACACACACACACAGACGCCAGCTTAAAAAGACAATGGACAGAATCAAACCCGAACCCCGAACCCCGAACCCTGAACCTGAACCCAGACAGGCAAGCAGGTAGGTAGTCAGTCAGCAGCCGTGACAATCTGATTGGCTCCATCAATATTTCATCGGCTTCATCTGGCCTGGCATGGCCTGTCCTGGCCTGCCAACGGGAAACGCCGGGAAAGGGGAGTGTGTGTGTGAGTCGGGGGGGACGGGGGCTGGGGGGGGGGGGGGATCTGGGATGTGGTAAGCCTCCTGTCCCCTTCCTACCTATTCACTGCGCCGTCATACTACCGGATACATTAGTCATCAGCAGGTGCCATTCCATGACATGACCGATGGTGATACTTGGAGTGATGGCCTAGAGGTAACGCGTCCGCCTAGGAAGCGAGAGAGAATCTGAGTGCGCTGAGTGGTTCGAATCACGGCTCAGCCGCCGATATTTTCTCCCCCCCCCCCCCCCCCTCCACTAGACCTTGAGTGGTGGTCTGTGACGCTAGTCATTCGGATGAGACGATAAACCGAGGTCCCGTGTGCATCATCATGCACTTAGCGCACGTAAAAGAACCCACGGCAACAAAAAGGTTGTTCCTGGCAAAATTCTGTAGAAAAATCCACTTCGATAGGAAAAACAAATAAAACTGCACGCAGGAAAAAATACACAAAAAAAAATGGGTGGCGCTGTAGTATAGCGACGCGCTCTCCCTGGGGAGAGCAGCCCGAATTTCACACAGAGAAATCTGTTGTGATAAAAAGAAATACAAATACAAATACTCTTGCACTGCTTGTTTTGTTTTTTCTTCTTTTTTTTTCTAGTCACACCTCTACATGCTTTGGATGAGGTGTGTTCTCATAAAGTAAAACTGAGCATTGCTGTTGGGTTGGAAGTGTTGAATGTGTGTAATAATAGTCTGTGGTGTTGTATTGTATTGTGATGTGTTGTATTGTATTGTATTGTATTGTATTGTGATGTTTTGTGTTGTACAGGGTAATGTGTGTGTGTGTGTGTGTGTGTGTGTGTGCTTATGTCACACCCCTACAGCAAGAGGCTTTGGCCTTTATTTGAGTAAAACAGTTCTCTCTCTCTCTCTCTCTCTCTCTCTCTCTCTCTCTCTCTCTCTCAAGCATGAAGAGCACACAAAACACCACAACCAGAGCGACAGCAGGCTACACAATAGCCAGAAACCTCGTGCCAACCATTAGCAAAACAATCAATGCTCTCTTCACACACAGAGAGAGAGAGAGAGAGGCCAGCTTAAAAAGACAATGGACTGAATCAAACCCGAACCCCGAACCCTGAACCCGAACCCAGACAGGCAAGCAGGTAGCAGGTAGGTAGTCAGCAGCCGTGACAATCTTATTGGCTCCATCAATATTTCATCGGCTTCTGCTGGCCTGGTATTGTATTGTGATGTGTTGTGCTGTACAGGGTAATGTGTGTGTGTGTGTGTGTGTGTGTTGGGGCTCATGTACGTTTATGTGTATTTGACGGTGCTTTCATATCTGTGAAACTGCATGTTTGGTGCATATCTGTTATGCATATGTGGGTGTGTATGTGTGAATGTGTGTCTCCATGTTTTACATTTATTTGCTTATTTATCATCATTGTTGTCTTTTTTTTTTGTCTTTTTTTAATTTATTTATTATTATTATTACTACTATTTTTATATTATAATTATTATTTATTTATTTATGTACGCTTATAGTTGACTTCATCACGTTTTTGCGCCTTTTTCATATTATTTGTAGTGGTAGTAGTTATTTTTTTTATGTATTTATCTATTATTTATTCACCCCTTTTTCTTCTTTTTTTTTCTTTTTTTTTTTCTCAAGGCCTGACTAAGCGCGTTGGGTTACGCTGCTGGTCAGGCATCTGCTTGGCAGATGTGGTGTAGCGTATATGGATTTGTCCGAACGCAGTGACGCCTCCTTGAGCTACTGAAACTGAAACTGAAACTGTGTTGTATGGTATTGTATTACTCTTTTGTCACAACAGATTTCTCTGTGTCAAGTTCGGGCTGCTCTCCTCAGGGGGAGCTCATCGCTACACTGAAAACGCCATCTTTTTTTTCTTTTTTTTTTCTATTATTTTGTCTTCCTATCGAAAGGACAACTCTTTTATTGCTGTGGGTTCTTTTATGCGCGCTAAACGTATGCTGCACACGGGACCTCAGTTTATTGTCTAATCCGAAGGACTCGCGTCCATACCATCACTCAAGGGGTAGAAAATGCTAGCGACCGTGAGGATTCAAACCAGTACGTTCAGATTCTCTCGCTTCCAAAGGAGGAGGAGGAAATTTGTTTAAGGTCATATATCGGTGATTAAAGACATTTTGTTAAAGTATTTATATATACATTTCAGTATCATCGGTTAGAATGGGTAGGAGATGTGAATGAATGGAGGGTTGGGGGAAGCTGGGCAAATGAGGGTGAAATTTGAAAAAAAAGATCTAAATACAATTAGAGGAAATTACTTAAAGAACTTCGTAAAAGAGAAGTCGTTAAGCTAACGAGCGAAACAACTGATAATGAATGCAAAAAGTCAAAAACATCAATGTTCTCAGACACTTGTGAAGACACACTTTCGTGTACATAAGCTACAGTCAAAAATTATATGCTTAATTGTCATGATACTAAAGTATATGCACTTGACATTAGAACAATACTGAGTCCATAATGAATTTGATAATAGTGTGAGAGTTAACTCACTCAGTACGGCCAGTCCTCTCTTCTCCTCTACACAGACCGCTCGGATGTCCAGTAGGTGTCTCAATGACCCAACCTTTAGCTTCCGTCGTCAGAATTGTGGTATTCTTTGTCGGAATTCACCTCTTCAGTATAAGAGCCTTCCGCTTGCAATATTTTGATGGTGGTAATTGGGGTGAAACGCTGTTAACGTCGTCTCTTTCGCCGTTCGTATGGAGAGAGTTAAACTCAGAACTGGTCTGTGAATCGGACCAAAGTCTGAGAGAGTCAACCGACGAGGTTTTAGACTTGAATGTATTCTAAAGGCTTCCTAGGCGGACGCGTTACTACTAGTCCAACACTCAACGACTATGACCATCAGAACAGCAATGGAGGCAAGTGTTGTCCCTGACTATCTCGGCTAGAATTTGATAATATCTCTATCTATCTGTCTCCCTATTTCTCCCTCCTTCTCTCTCTCACTCTCTCTCTCTCCCTCCCTTCCCCTCTCTCTCTCTCTTTCTCTGTCTCCCTCTCTCTCTTCTCTCTCTGTCCCTCTCTCTCTCTCCCTTCCCCTCTCTCTCTCTCCCTCTCTCTCCCTCTCTCACTATCTCTGTCTCCCTCTCTCTCTTCTCTCTCCCTCTCTCCCTCCCCCTTTCTCTCTCTCTCTCTCTATCTCTTCCCCCCTCTCTCTCCCTCCCTCCTTCCCTCCATCACTCCCTCTCTCTCTCCCTCCCCCTCTCTCTCTCTCTTCCCCTCCCCCCCCCCTCTCTCTCTCTCTCCCCCACTCTCTCGGCCAAGAGGGTTTTAGGACAGTCGGCGTTGGGATGGTAATCAACTCGCTCCCCAAGGCTGCAGCACTAAGAGCCAGTGTTGCAATTTTGCCTTTTAGTTTGAGAGTGTTGGTCCTTCACAAAAGATTAAGCTGCAAATGACTTCTCATTGCAGTGGAGAAACCATTGATCAGGCAGCTTTCACTTTGCTGTTGGCACAGCTGTAAGTTTATGGCAATCTGTGATATAATCTGAGCGTTGGGCCGATTGGTGATGATACATTCTACTTTAACTCACTCAGTACGGCCAGTCCTCTCTTCTCCTCTACACAGACCCCTCGGATGTCCAGTGGGTGTTTGAATGAATGACCCAACCTTTAGCTTCCGTCGTCAGAATTGTGGTATTCTTTGTCAACATTCACCTCTTCAGTATAAGAGCCTTCCGCTTGCAATATTTTGATGATGGTAACTGGGGTGAAACGCTGTTAACGTCGTCTCTTTCGCCGAGGGGTCTGTTTAGAGGAGAAGAGAGGACTGGCCGTACTGAGTGAGTTAACGTCGTCTCTTTCGCCGTTCGATTGGAGAGGGTTAAAAATCAGATAAACAGTAGATGTTACTGATATGCAGGACTGTCAGCATTGCTGGAGTTTCAGTAAAATAAGGCAGGGCTGTCAATGGTTGGTTTCTTTACTGGATGCTTTCCGTTACACACACACGCAAGCGCGCGCGC
>NC_134906.1:21816388-21818888 GCF_041734735.1 Babylonia areolata
GTGTTTCTGTGTTGTCCGAATTGTGGTATTCTTTGTCAACATTCACCTCTTCAGTATAAGAGCCTTCCGCTTGCAATATTTTGATGATGGTAACTGGGCTGAAACGCTGTTAACGTCGTCTCTTTCGCCGTTCGTATGGAGAGAGTTAACACGGTGCGTGGAGGGAGAGGGTTGGGTCCTGCCTGCCCTCCTGTCTATGCCCTGGACCCTAGACACAATGGACATGCCGGACCTGGGTTCGAATCTCGGTAACTGCGCCTGGTGGGTAAAGGGTGGAGATTTTTTTTTCCCCCCCGATCTCCCAGGTCAACATATATTGTGTAGACCTGCTTAGTGCCTGAACCCCCTTCGTGTGTATACGGGAAGCAGAAGATCAAATACGGCACGTTAGAGATCCTGTAATTCATGTCAGCGTTCAATGGGTTATGGAGACAAGAACATACCCAGCATGCACGCCCCCGAAAGCGGAGTATGGCTGCCTACATGGCAGGGAAAAAAACGGTCATATACATAAAAGCCCACACGTGTACATACGAGTGAACGTGGGAGGTGCAGCCCACGAACAAAGAAGAAGCTTCAGGAGAACGAGGAGAAGAAGAAGAAGAAAAAGAATAAGGGAGAGGAGGAGAAGAAGAAGTAGAAGAAGAAGAAGACGAAGAAGAAGGAGGAGGAGGAGAAAAAGAAGAAGGGAGAGGAGGAGAAGAAGAAGAAGAAGAAGAAGAAGACGAAGAAGAAGGAGGAGGAGGAGAAGAAGAAGAAGAAGAAGGAAGTAAAAGAGGAAGAAGAAGAAGGAGGAGGAGGAGGGGGAGAAGAAGAAGTAGAAGAAGAAGAAGACGAAGAAGAAGAAGGAGGAGGAGAAGAAGAAGAAGAAGAAGGAAGTAAAAGAGGAAGAAGAAGAAGGAGGAGGAGGAGAGGAGGAGAAGAAGAAGTAGAAGAAGAAGAAGACGAAGAAGAAGGAGGAGGAGGAGAAGAAGAAGAAGAAGAAGGAAGTAAAAGAGGAAGAAGAAGAAGAAGGAGGAGGAGGGGGAGAAGAAGAAGTAGAAGAAGAAGAAGACGAAGAAGAAGAAGGAGGAGGAAGAGGAGGAAGAAAAAGAAGGAGGAGCAGCAGAAGAAGTTGAAGAAAAAGAAGAAGAAGAAGGAGAAAGAGGAGGAGAAGAAGAAGAAATAGAAGAAGAATGAGGAGAAGGAAGAGGAGAAAAAGAAGATGGAGAAGAAGAAGGAGGAGGAGGAGGAAGTATTGGTGTTGTTGGAAGGGAAGATAATGAAGAAGAGGAAGGAGGAGGTGGAGAAGAAGAAGGAGGAGGAGGAGGGGGAGAAGAAGAAGTAGAAGAAGAAGAAGACGAAGAAGAAGGAGGAGGAGGAGAAGAAGAAGAAGAAGAAGGAAGTAAAAGAGGAAGAAGAAGAAGGAGGAGGAGGAGAGGAGGAGAAGAAGAAGTAGAAGAAGAAGAAGACGAAGAAGAAGGAGGAGGAGGAGAAGAAGAAGAAGAAGAAGGAAGTAAAAGAGGAAGAAGAAGAAGAAGGAGGAGGAGGGGGAGAAGAAGAAGTAGAAGAAGAAGAAGACGAAGAAAAATAAGGAGGAAGAGGAGGAAGAAAAAGAAGGAGGAGCAGCAGAAGAAGTTGAAGAAAAAGAAGAAGAAGAAGGAGAAAGAGGAGGAGAAGAAGAAGAAATAGAAGAAGAATGAGGAGAAGGAAGAGGAGAAAAAGAAGATGGAGAAGAAGAAGGAGGAGGAGGAGGAAGTATTGGTGTTGTTGGAAGGGAAGATAATGAAGAAGAGGAAGGAGGAGGTGGAGAAGAAGAAGGAGGAGGAGGAGAAGAAGGAGGAGGAGGAGGAGGAGGTAGTGATGTTGTTGGAAGGGAAGAAGAACAAGAACAAGAAAAAAGAAGAAGAAGAAGAAACCGTATCTGGCATTACTGCACGCGCGCTAAATGAATGAATAATGAAGAGAGGAAAAGCAAAGAGCAAGCAGGAGAAACAGTAAGAGGGGGGAGGGGGAGGGGGAGGAAGGTGCGGGGGGGGGGAGGGGAGAGGTGGGGGGGGGGGGGGGGGGCAGGGGTGAAAAAGACAAGACAAGACAAGACAAGACAGGAGCAGGCCAGTAACACTCCGCTAAGTCACACACACGATAACTATCGGACCCCACCACCCCCACCCCCACCCCCACCCCCCACCCGGAGGCTACCTGTTTGACAAATGAATGTTGCAAAAGCCCTTCTGTTCTTGATTTCACTGACAGAGACACAGACACAGACACAGACACAGACAGACAGATACTGACTGACGCACAGACAGTGAGAGGAATGGGAAGAGGGGGGGGGGGTGGCGGGGGCTGGGGTTGGGGGTGGGGGGGGGGGGGGGGGGTTGTAAGAGGGGACGAAGATAAGAAATGAAAGTCTATATTAATTAACGGGGGGGTATATTAGTGCGCTAACTATACTGGAAGAAGGGAAACTGTGTCATTTAATTTAGGGCAAACACGTCGTTTCCGGGTATATGCACGA
>NC_134906.1:21823888-21826388 GCF_041734735.1 Babylonia areolata
TCAATGGGGGGGGGGGGGTTGGGTTCGCATCCCGGTTTTCAACAACGACAGCTAATTAACCAGGAGGAAGGTGGTTGACTGGTCAAAACGCTTATCTGCCAACACAGAATCCATGAGAGTCTGGGCTTCGAATCTTGGAATCGACGACAGCTAACAAACCATGGGGGGGGGGGGGGGGGGAGGTGGTAGAATGGTTAAGACGTTTATTTGCCAAAATACAGTGTTGGTGATGTGAGGGTTTGGGTTCGAATACAGCTTCTCGCCATTTGTCCCAAAGTTTCAACTGGGAAACGCAAACTGAGTTTATAGTCTAGCTAGTCATTCGGATGAGACGATAAACCGAGGTCCCGTGATCAGTATTATTTGCATTTGCATTTCTTTTTATCACAATAGATTGTGAAAATCGGGCTGCTTTCCCCAGGGAGAGCGCGTTGCTACACTACAGCGCCACTTTTGTATTTTTCCTGCGTGCAGTTTTATTTGTTTTTCCTTATCGAAGTGGATTTTTCTACAAAATTTTGCCAGGAACAACTCTTTTCTTGCCGTGGGTTCTTCTACGTGCGCGAAGTGCATGCTGCACACGAGGCCTCGATTTATCGTCTCATCCGAATGACTAGCGTCCAGACCACCACTCAAGGTCTAGTGGAGGGGAAGAAAATATCGGCGGCTGAGCCGTGATTCGGACCAGCGCGCTCAGATCCTCTCGCTTCCTAGACGGACGCGTTACCTCTGGGCCATCACTCCACTAATAATAATAATAGTAATAATGTACATTTATATAGCGCCCTTTCTCTCAAAGAGCTCAGGACGCTTTACATGAAAGAAAAAGGTTACATAGAACATTCATGACCACTCTTTCTAAAAAAAAAACCTCCCCTTTCCCCCCCTACCCCTCCCCCCTACACACACTCTCCCTTTCCCACTCTACATACATCCAAAGTGAGCTGACATGGGTGGTGTTGGAGAACAAGGAAGCTGAGAGTGCTTATAGATAGGTTTTAAAAAGATGAGTTTTTTGTTGTTGTTGTGGGTTTGTTTGTTTTTTTAGTGATGAGCGAAAAGCAGAAAAAAAATAGAATCAGATGCACGGATATGATGAGGAAGGTTCGTTCTAGATGTGAGGAGCAGCAAAGAAGAAAGAACGTTCACCATAGGTTCTTGTACTGACACGAGGAAAGTTTCAAAAAGGTGACAGTAATCTTCTGTCGTTTTGTTACATCATTACGGCTGGACATGGCAGCTGTTTGCAAGCTATTTTCAAAAACAGTTTTATTCTAAAATTCTGACCATCATTCTAGGTGGATATTGCTAGGTATCACCCAGGATTCACACAAAAAATGTCAAACAAATACACTCTTCATGCACCGGTTGCCATGGAAACGATTCAAAATGGCCGACAAACAAAAAAAATCAAAGCTCAATAAAAGAACTACAAAACTGTTATATGTACTTCACTTTTTCTTTTTGTTTTTGATTTATTGTAACCTTAACTCTCTCCATACGAACGGCGAAAGAGACGACGTTAACAGCGTTTCACCCCAATTACCATCATCAAAATATTGCAAGTGGAAGGCTCTTATACTGAAGAGGTGAATGTTGACAGAGAATACCACAATTCCTACGACGGAAGCTAAAGGTTGGGTCATTCAGACACCCACTGGACATCCGAGGGGTCTGTGTAGAGGAGAAGAGACGACTGGCCGTACTGAGTGAGTTAACTCGCATTCTACATTGGTACAGCAGAGCCAGAGTTAAAGTTCTTTTATCACAGCTTTTTATTTAAAAAAAAAAAATTCAAGAACAGAAAGTGTCTTTTTTTTTTTTTTAAATGTTGAAAAATTCAATATTTTAGATATAATGCTGTCCCAACGTAGAAAGTGAGTTAAGGTAAATAATAAATAAAAAACGACAAGAAAAAGTAAAGCACCTATAACAGTTTTGTAGTTGTAGAGCTTTAATTTTTTTTTTGTATGTCGGCCGTTTTGATTCGTTTCCATGACCAACCGGTGCATGAAGAGTGTTTTGGGGGGGGTTTTTTTTGGGCGGGGGTTACATTTTTTTGTGAATCAGAGCGAACAAGAACAAGAACAAGAACAAAACTTTAATCTCCAGGCCTCCGGCCCCTAGAAAGAGGTCAAAAGTACACAATATGGTGATCACTCAGCCATAACAAAATGTAAAATACGTTCTAACTTAACCTGTAGAACAAAAAGTGCTTCTCGTGCATAGTAAATGAATTCTAACTTTCATCATTGTTGTCACAGAATTCCTGTCGTATCTTCAGGGCATTAAATATATAAATGCATAGTTTACGAATACTGTAAACAGAACCATTCTTCATCAAGTGAACATACGATTGACCTTCAGAGTTCAGATGTTTTTTGCCGCAGGTTATTGTAAAGGACACAATTGTTTATAAAAATTGAATCCTGAGTCTGGACAGTTGGAGAAAGACAGCCGGTGAGAGACACATGTAGATACAGAGAAAGAGGGACAGACA